>NC_064860.1:85595452-85918478 GCF_024139225.1 Suncus etruscus | reverse complement strand
GCTGCTCTGACATCGATTTACTCAAAAGAGTCTTCTCTTAACACTGAGAAGATTTAAGCAGCAACAACGACCTGCGTACTGGACAGGGCTTTCTGCATTGCTCTTTAATTGTGAGTTGAAATTAGATGCCACTCCGCACCATCCTGACTCCAATGTAGGATATACAGATTCCAGGACCTTCAATACAGAAACATGAGACCAACAACAGAGACTGTGAAAAATATAACTGCATGGGCACTACAGACAATGACCTGGAATGGACAAACTAGTTTGCCTGGAGCCTAGAAATGGTCTTATATCAGGAAACTTCAGGGGTACGATCTCCTTGTACTTAGGCCAAAGTTTTTCCTTTCCATGACCTCCATACTTTGGTGGACCCATGCAAACAATAATTGCCACTCTAATATTGTTTTTACAGTGCTCATTTGACTCTAAACCTTTAAGAAACCACTAGTAACAGTATCTGAACTGCAAAAAAATGGTTTACATTAGTGTTAACATATATACTTTTAGTTACACTAGCATTCTGGGGATAAAGGAGGGAGATAAGGATATATGCTTGGGAACAGGGATGAAGGGAGGACAACACTGGTGGTGGAAAGGCCCTCATTTATTGTCACTGTGTACCTTAAATATCACTGTGTAAGATTTGTAATTCATTTTGGCCACAATAAAAAAAAAGATATTTCAAGTTATAGAGTGGACAGCTTAAGACTCAGGAATAAAATGCCAAGATCAGAAGTAACTGTTCCATAATGGGTAGAAGAGCAAATAAGTACATTAAAAACAGCACAACATGAACATGTCTAATAGGACCCAAAATTATGTAAGCAATTAAATACAAAGATCTAAAACATCTCTGTCTTCAATCAAATACAATATTTATTCTCAGAAACGATGTAACCTCAAGAAATTCACTTACTCATTCCATGCATTTTTCAATGCAAACATAAATAATACTATCCACTTCAAAAATAGGTTATCAGAACAAAACAGAGCTAAATTCAATATCATCTCACCTGACTTTAAAGTTTCTAAGCTACTAATTCCTTTTGAAGGCAGCTTCAATAAAATACAATTCCACTGAAATTGCTAGTTTTACAACGGAGGATCACAAATTCTGATTGGCTCATTTGCTCTGTTGATTTTCTTTTACATTAACTTCCTTGAGTTGTTGAAAGAGTTCATATCACATTTTAGGAAAATATAAGTTTATGTATTAAAGTTGCTATTAGCTAGTATATATAAAGCCCCTGAAAATGTCAATTTACTTATTAAAAAGACAAGGAGGTTTAAAAACCTATGTATGAAGTCATGCTCATACTAAATAATCACAAATGAAGCTTCTTTAAAAATGTAATATTAAGGGCCGGCGAGGTGGCTCTAGAAGTAAGATGTCTGCCTTGCAAAGCGCTAGCCAAGGAAGGACCACGGTTCGATCCCCCGGTGTCCCATATGGAATCCCCCAAACCAGGGGCAATTTCTGAGCATTTAGCCAGGAGTAACTCCTGAGCATCAAATGGGTGTGGTCCAAAAGACCCCCCAAAATGCAATATTAAAAAACAATCTCTGCCTCACTATATCTCACTATATATCACTATATATGTATATATATTTAGATACATAATCACAGGGCAGGTGGGATCAGAAGTAGTAGTCATGTTCATGTATATTAGGAATCGTCATTTGGATATTTAAATTTATTAACAAATTACTACTTGGGTTATAAGATTTATATGATATGTATTATTTTATGACTTATCATTTTGTTTCTAAACACCTACACATTTAAAAAGTAGTCTTGGTTCTTTGTCTAATAAATAATACATATATTTTGTATATATATGTATATTTAAATCCAAGATAATGATGAATATTTTCTGAAATAGCTTCTAATAAGCAAAGTAAGCTGACTAGAACAGGAATATAGTGACAGGGCTTAGTGATATGATAATTTTTCCTCACTGAATGTTTTCTTGTTGGCCATGTTTGTCACTACTGATAACTCACAGTGATCATAAAATGATTCACTATATTTAATTGTCTCTAGCAACCCCAGCCAAATAGTATGCAATAGCTGACATGTAGGTAGTAAAAACATTATAAACATCCAATCTTATTGAAAAATCAACATTCAGAGTATTAGGCTAATTAAACATAATAGACAGCTCAAATCACAAACCTGATGTCGGTAACTAAGTCAGTGACTTGAAAGTAAAAATATTATAGTAGCCTAGTTGGGGCCTATATCTTTCGTATTGTAGAAATTATATGCACAGAGGTGGTGAGAAAAATCAAGTCATCATATTTTGGGGGCTAGAATAATGCACAGTGGGTAGGGCATTTGCCTTGCGTGCATCAAACCTGGGTTAGATCCCTGCATCCCATATAGTCTGCTGAGCTTTCTAGGAGTTATTTCTGAGTGCAGCGGGTGTGGCCCCAAAACAAAAACAAACAAACAAACAAACTAAAGACTTCATATTTTCCCCAGCAATAAATACAAATGAACAATGATCTTTTCAGCAACTTACTTTGATTTCTTCATGTAGAGCCAGTAGACAACACCAGCAACAAGAGCAGCAAGGAGGAGGCCAACAACGATGCCCACAATTAATTTTGCCTGGTCATTCACCTTTTCTCTATTTTCATCTACAACAAAGAAGAAAATTCCATGCAATTATAGACAATGCTAAGTATTTTTTTGAAAAAAAAAAAAAAAGTCAACCTAGTTAACATGTTAAAATGCCTAAGGCCTACTACTATGAGCAACATGCAAATGGGATTGTAAGCGATAAGATTTTAGCATTCTTTCTATCTTGTCTCATTTTCTATTTTAATTTCAAAATTGTGGTAGGTAGGAACATCACTAATATAATGACACTTCATAAATCTTGAGCTGATATCAAGGGAGAGGAGTCGGCAGTATAGTAAGTACCTACCACTTATCTCGTCTGCCTCATCGTGTTCTGGAATACTTACTGAAATGAAAAATGTTAATATGGAATTAAAAACAAAAGTTGTTGAAAGAGAAAGTCACCTTTACCATTATAATATGATATAATGATACTCTTGATATCTATTCTACGGCTAAGAAAAGAAAAAAACTACACTTAATAGAGTGTGAGCTTCCCTACAAAGAGTCAATCTTGTTTTAAGGAAAGGAGGGTAATTACAATATAAAGACATTAACTTATTCTAGAAAATGTCACAATTGCAACTGAGAGTATAAATATAAATGTTATATTAATTTTTCTATTCTCTACCATTTTTAACGAGCATTTCACTTTTTAAAAGAGAAATAAGTTGCTACATATAAAATCTACAATGCAGTTTTTCTTTTTGGTTGGGTGGGGCACACCTGGTGAGGACCAGGGATTGCTCCAGGTAGGCCTGGAGGATCGTATGGGGTATTGGGAAATTGAACTCCGGTCAGCCACTTGTAAGACAAGCATCCTACGCACTATTGGGTAAGATGTACTATTGCTCCTACTCCTGGAAAAAGATGGTTTCCAATTTCTCTTGCTTTCTACATAAGAGAATTCATTTTCATTCTCCAGTGCCACAAGTCATGGCACAAAAAAGTGGTCTTAGTGATTAAGAATGAGAATGTTGTTGAGATAGAGGCAACAAACTTATTTATAAAAGTCATTCAAGATGAATCTGACAGGAAAATTTTGCTAGTCCATTTTAATATTGATATTATAGTGAATTATCATCTTATATTAAATTGCATGTGTACTCTTCTATTTATATAGTTTTGCATCAAAATTCCCTGGATATTTGTTATAATAAAGGTTCCCAGATCCTTCTTCACGCATACAAAATTGAAATCTCAGGAGGTTCTTGCAAATTTGAAAAAGGCTTAATTAAATGTTGATTAAATCACTGCAAGGTCTAGCAAAGCACTATTCAGTGGGATAGAATAAAGAGAAACTCATGTTCAGGAAGAAAGAATAAATTCTCTTTCTATGTAGAAGAAATCAATATTTTCTGAATTGAATTGTTAAAGCATCAGCATTCCTTTTTTCAGAATCAAATTTGTTTGGTTCTTTTCCCAAGTCATCCCATCAAGCTTTTATGCTCCAATCATAATCTGTAAGAAAACCATTATCTTTAGGCATCTAGATTTTCTAGCTGTAATTTGTAGTAAAGATAGCCCCTTTCTGATAAGGTCATATACAGGATTCCATCTGACAAAGAAAAAAAGTCAAAGAACAAAAGTAGAATCAATGTTCATTCTAGACCACTTATAATTTAAGATTGACACAGCAATAGGATCAATGAAAAGAACTGATGATGAAGAATAACTTCAAATTAATTGACAATGCTTTCAGAAGAAGTTGCCACTGGTAGCTATGCATTACCCAGATTTCAGCACCAACAAATTTTTATTTCATTTTATTTATTTTATTTCATTTTCATTTTATTTCATTTTCTCTGATGCATAATTATGGTTCAAATAGGATACTCAAAAACAACAATTTTTGAAAAAGAGTTTAGCAAATAAAATTAAACAATTTTGTTAATGTTTTGCTGAATAATTTAAAAATGTTGCATTCTTGTATAAAAAGGGATAAAAAACTGTCAAGAAAATTGGAATGAGAAGTAATAGATGAAAGGAATTATAAATTTGCCAAACTCAAAACTGTTACCAAAATATTGAGAATGGCCTTTGAATTATTAATTTTTCCCTAAACAACAACCTGTATTAAGTGAAAGCAAATCAATTTTTATCCTGTTAATTTTAGAGAATACAGAAAATAAATTATATGATTTATAAAATGTAAAATGATTTATTTACTAAGAAAAAGATAGCAATAGAATGGATACCAAGAAAAAAAAACCTTATGGCGATGATATCAAATGTAAAATAAATAAAACTTACCATGATGTAGTACAGGAAGATGGAACTGAAGAATTTAAACTAATGAAGAATAACTTCAAATTTTCTTACTGTTTTTAAATGTCAGAAACAAAATACTCACTAGCAGAGACATTCAAGGAGTTTACTGTTCTCTCCAGCTGGTTTTCTGCTGTGCAAGTTAATGTAACATTTTCTTCAGGGGAAATGATAATTTTACTATAATACCTGCCATTAATATAAGGTGATTCCTCAGTCTGAAAGAAGAAAAAGAAAGATAGTTTTAAGGATGAGCATGGATTACAAAACATTAATATTCAGTGAAATTGAAGAGGTGTGTATTCTACAATCCTAACTAGAATCAAAGAGCCATAAAGACTAAAAATAAGACTTTTGGTTTGAGCAGAGTGTCAAAAGATTTATTACTTCATAACTGGATTCCTATTTATAATTCTATTTTAGACCCCAGTAATTAAACTCATGTATTTCAATAAATGTTCAGAGTAGCTAAAACCTTGGCATGAAAATGTTTGTCGTCAAAGTGAGATTGTTTAAAGTTTAAGAACTTGATTCTTTTCTAATGTGATTATTTTATTTTTTTCCAAACCATTAGATATGCATGCATATATACACAGCTGTGATATTCTGAGGAAAAAATACTACTTTTCTGTATTTCTCTGATATTTTCTTTGTTTCCCTCCATTAAAATGCATTTAATTGTTTATCATAAGTATAAACTAGGGCCAGCATTGCACTGACTTTCTAAAAATATTCAAGACAATTCATGTTACTCCTCAAAACTTGATTAACCAGGTCTGACACAACTAAGAATGAACTTACTGACACTCATACTGAAGTTATATAAGGCACATAACATACCCTGCTGCTCTGTAATTATCTCTTTCACTACAAGGCCAGAGACTTGATGACTAGAGCTTGTCTTATGCTTAGGGATATTCTCTAGTACCTAGGCTGAGATGGGGCAGAGATATCAGAAATTATAAAATAAGAGATATAATATGATTGAAAAGAGAACAAATAAAATATTATGGATGGATCAGCACAATTGTAGAACAAGAAAAATAATGTATCACCTTGAGGGGCAGAGACAATCTTTCTCCTTGACAATGAAGAATGGCATTATTATTTTCATCCTCATAGTAAATTTATCTGCAATTTTTTCATTTCCAAACAGCATATTTATGATTGCCTGAGTATTTGCTTTTGTTACTCCATCTTTACAAAACATATATGTTTCTTTTTAGGGTGGCCTTTTAAACGTTTTCATTAGTTTTCCAATAAACAAATATATTTTGGAGTAAAATTATTTTTTCTGCTTTTATGCTTTCAATATCAGTAAAACTAAAGTGTCTTTTTAACATAATGATATGTTTTATGATTTATTTATAAATTTCTTCCATGGTTGAAATGCAATGTGTAAATGTGGAAACTATAAATATCATTGACTTGAATTAAAAGGAAAAAGAGGGGGCCAGAGAGATAGCATCAAGGTAGGCATTTGCCTTGCATGCAGAAGGACGGTGGTTTGAATCCTGGCATCCCATATGATCCCCCGTGCCTGCTAGGAGAGATTTCTGAGCGTAGAGCCAGGAGTAACCCCTGAGCACTGTCGGGTGTGAACAACAACAACAAAAAAAAAAACACAATATAAAAGATACATTGATTTTTATGCTAAAAATGTTGTATTATGTTCATAATTCAAGTTCATGTTTTTATTCTGAACAAAGAAACCTACTTCTTAGAGCACAGGAATTCTCAGTCTCTTTATCCAAGTTTTGCATGTTTTCGTTTGTTTATCCATTGCATCTAACTCCAAATGAAGAGCATTTGCTTCAAGTATGCAACTACTTTAGAGGCTTTTCATTTGGGGAAGAAAGTAAATACATACGTGAATCACTCATAGGTGAAAGAACCAAAATTCAATTTGCTTGCCCAAACTACGTCTTAGAAGCTGACTCGATAGCTCAGCTCCTCTTAATAGAGAACGAGTGGCAATTTTAACTTTAAAGTAAATTGCAACTCTACTTTATTCAAGCCTTCTGAGATTTCCACTGGATCCAAAAGAGGGCTCCACAGAAGAATCATATAATCAAATGGCACCTCTGTGTGTTTCTGAAGAGTCTTTAAAGGGCTTCACTATGAAAAGGGATAGAAACTGGTAGGGAAAATGGAATCAACTAGTATGTCAGTAATAAGAGCAAACTGACGTTGACCACAACTCTGAACTCATAGTGACAGCTCAGATTCTTATTTATACAAATATTTTCTTTTCTTTTTTGTTTGTTTGTTTGTTTGTTTTTTTCGGGCCACACCCATTTGATGCTCAGGGGTTACTCCCGGCTAAGCACTCAGAAATCGCCCCAGGCTTGGGGGGACCATTTGGGATGCCAGGGGATCGAACCAAGGTCCTTCCTTGGCTAGCGCTTGCAAGGCAGACACCTTTAGCGCCACCTCGCCGGCCCCTCCAAATATTTTCTGTTAAAAAAAATAACTCTTAGTGTTCATAAATTCTCCATTCTTTACTCTTATTAAGGCATCCTGACAAAGGCATAATATTTGGTTTTTGCTGACTTTTGTTCAGAAAGTATAGAAACATTCTAGAAACAATGTGTTTAGTAAGCCTTATCCTGGTCCTAGCTCTGTCATAAGTAAATCAGACAAAAGGTTGAACAATAGAAAATGTGATTTTTACCCCACTTTAGAAGTCAATTTAAAAAAAGTAGCATCTCTTTATGTAAATTAGTAAGCAAATTCATGGAGACCACTTATCTTAAATGTATATTTATGATAAAGAAAAGCTTGTATCTTAATGTTTTTAACTAATTAAGCTTCAGAAATTAATAACTAGAAAAATATACATAAAAAAAGATACGGGGATTGGAGAGATAGCATATAAGTAGGGCACTTTCCTTGCACAAGCTGACCTGGGCTTACCGTATTTTTCAGACCATAAGATGCATTCTTTCTCCATAAGATGCATCTTATGGAGCAAATGCCACCTGAAGCTGAAGCCTGAATGTAGGGGAGGAAAGCATCAAAAAAACTATGTGTGTCTTATGGTCAGGTGTGTCTTATAGAGTGAAAAATACTATAATCTCCAGCATCCCATATTATCTCTCAGTCCCTACCAGGACTGAAATCTGTGCTTAGAGTCAAGAATAAGTCCTGAACATGATCAGATGACACAAAAACAAAAACAAAACTAAAACCAAACCAAACCAACAACAGCGACCAAGACACACACACACACACACACACACACACACACACACACACACACACACACACACACTCCAGATACTGACCATACGATATTCTTCTATTCTTCATTTCCTTGAAACAAAAAGCCATATTGCTTCTTTGAAAAAAATCAATGAGTTAGCAGAAGCTTCTGAGCATATACTGCGAATGTACTATTTACAATGTACAAGTTAGCCTACACTTTAGGTACTTGCATCATGCGTCTGTCAGACCAGGATAATCTATAATAAAAAGACAAATACTTGCTTGGTTTATGACGCTTCCACTGCCAGTAATTGTCCACTGTATGGCTGGCTTTGGAAAACCTTCCACATGGCAGATTATTGTTTTAGACAGTCCACTGGGATCAGTTTTCTTTGTCATTTTGATTTGAGGCTTTCCTGAAATAGAATCACAATGAAACTAGAATGTTAAACTGAGATTATAAAAGAAACCAGCTATTATATTCTCTCTATTATTATTTTTTTTGTTTTGGGGCCACACTCAGTGACATTCAGGGGTTACTTCTGGCTCTGTGCGCAGAAATCCCTCTGCTTGGGGGACCCTATGGGATGCCGGGGTTCGAGCCTGTGTCAATCCTGGGTCAACCACGTGCAAGGCAAACGCCCTACCACTGTGTTACCACTCTGGCCCCAGATATTATATTCTCAAAAACGTTAGAGTTTGGTGCTCAAGCAATTTGTTACCTTCTACAATGAGAGTCAAAGACTCTCTTTTCTTTAGTCCTTCAACCTCCTGAAGAGCTGTTTCACAGACATAGTTTCCAGCATCCTGATAATGAAGACTGGAGAATGTAGGACTTGATCTAAGCTTGATGTTATCCTGAAGAAACAAAAACTTAATCATTTTACCAGGTACAATAATAATATATATTTATGACATAAGTAAAATTTTTTCTAGATCTAACAAAAATGCAGACTTCTTTTTGTTAAATTCAGATACTTTCAAAAGTTTTTTCTCTTGTAGTTTTAAAGCCAGACATATTAGAGTTTTATTTCGTACTCCCCTCTTAGTAAATTTTTAATTTAGAATAAATGCATATACATGTAAGACTCATTTTCCTTATTTGAGAAATAGCGTTGCCATATTGAGCTACTATAAATACTTGAACATATAAATAATACAATGGGCTTATCCTAGAACACTTTTCAATCGACAGAAACTACTCCTTGCAATAAAAGCATATAAACAGGGATTGGCAGATATTGAGTATGTTTTAAGTAATCAATAAAGGTTTTAAATGCCTAAAAGTGATTTATAAAACAAAGTAATCAACTTAGGAATCCATTAGAGTCATGGCCTTATGACAAAAACTCTCTTCATGAAATGCTTAATGATACATTATTATACAATTTCTACAAAGTAAATGCAACACTTAATTTTAATACTTGTCTGAATTTACAGAAAAACAAACCTATATATTTATTTTCAATTAAAAAATGCTTCTAAGCAGACATTGGGTCTAGCTGTTGCCATGAAGAAGCCATACCTGCTGTACTCACACTCAGAATCTTTGTTTTACTAATGCCCTGCTTCACCCCACCTCTATGATTCCCTTAAGGGACACCAAGCTGACCAAACATAGGTACTCTGATGTTTGGGTTGATATAAGCAGGGCTTTTGGGAGCAAATGTGGACCCTCTGTCCATATCTCCGTTCTTCCAGGAATCTTGGCAGTTATAACCACACATATACAAATGCAGTCATAATCATTGCACTGGACCAGCTCCATAGACTCAGTCTTTTCTAGAACAAGATGTAAGCCAAGCCATACTGGTCAGAGAGTGGAAATCTGGAAATCTTGGAATTAGAAGGCAGATTAAACTCCCATCCTACCAAAATCATGCCTGTTATATCCATCATTTGCCAATGGTCCTACCTAGCCACACCTCTGATTCCCTTTTGAGACACCAATATCACCAAACTTTAGGTATGCTGGTGTTTGGGCTGATATCACCAGAGCAGTTTTGTGTCAGTGTGTGTACCTTCCCACCCCCCTCCCACATTCTCCTTTTTCCAGGAGTTTGGTAGCTGAGAATATACCCACAAAAGCTGCAGTGCCAGTAATAGTGCATTGAATTGTTAGACAACTTCAATTGTTTGATACTAATCCCTTTAGGAACACATCAGTTTAAGAGAATGGAGAGCTAACAAAAACTTACTAATGCTTTTGCTATTGTATTAACGACTTCATTGGAGAATAATATTTTTCATTATTATTCACAAATATTATTTGTGCTTGCTATTGTATTTTTTCTTTCTTTTTTGACCAGCACTATTGATAGAGATATTTAATTAACAACAGTGACCATAGATGATATAGAAACAAGCAATTCTTTGTAAAGCACACTATGAATGTTATTAGATTAACAGAATATTTTAGTTTGTCTTTGATCATCAATGACGATGATCATCATTTTGATGATCAATTTGATAATCATCAATTTGATCATCAATTGCGATGATGTGTGTTGAATAGGCAGTTATGGAGTGACACTTTAGTTATTTAAGTGAGCAGTTGTGATGAGTCTACCACTAAAGGAGAGTGAAATATGCAAGTTATAGAGGGCATAGTATGATAATTGATCTAAAAGTAATATAAATAATTTATAAAATGCAGTTGAATAAACCCAAAATTTCCTTCAACAATGAATGGATAGTGATGATAGGCTATACATATATGTATATATCAGTGTACATTGCACACACATATTTAATGGAGTACTGCATAACTACAAAGAATGATGAAATCATGCAATTTGTTGCAATATGGATAGTACTAGAATATATGCTAAATTAAGCAAGAAAAAGATAAATACAGGGTGATATCACTTATATATTCTATTTACATTAAGTGCTTGTGATAATTTTGTGGTTGAAAAGGGGGCCTCCTAGATCACTATTAGCTTTAGAATATAATAAGGAGAAGAAAAAAATAGAGTGGAGGGGTGAGAAAGACAGATGTTATAAAGGGGCTGAAAAGTCAAGGGGATTCAGGTATATGGTAGTGTTAAAGAAAGATAGGGTTAAATTTACAAAACATGGAATAAGTGACACTGTAATCATGAGACTCAAACTTTAACTAGCACACTTACAAAAGTGCCAGTCAAGATGACAGACTGGGAGGGGGAAGTATGAAAAGGAGTCTGGGAACATTGGTAGAGAGAGGTTGACATTGGTGTTAGAACATTAGATGTCTAAAACTCAACTATAAGTAACTTTGTTAGTCATTGGCTTTAATTCACAATTAAAAATAAAAATATATATTTGAATAATTTATATTGTCATTAAAACTTTATCAACAAGCCCTCATTATGTTTAATCAAAACAATTATTGTTCATCTTAATTTAAAATAGTTTATAATTAATTATGCTAACACATGATTGAATGTTCTTAACATTCCATATTCCAGTAAAAACTGTAGTGCACTTAGATATAACAATAACTTAAATATAACAATCACCGAATGATAACATCACCTCATCATCAATTTTACTAATTCCACTATCTACTCTAAAATGATAGTTATGGTTGAGTCACCATGTAATAGCCCATATGTTATTTCATTTTATTAAAATAATCTAACTTGAAAGAAATATGTCACTCAGGAAATACTAAGTTCTAGGATATTCCAGGTACTTCTAATTCACTGGGATGAAATGACAGTTCTATTTTTAAGAAGTTACTAACTCAAAAGAATCAGCATTTGGAGACTTAAGATCAGCGTTAGTAGAAACAGTAACATTGGTAGGATCAGAGGGAGTATCATATTTTATATAGTTGCAGTCTGAGTCTTTGTCATTTATCACCTTTGGAGTTCTTTTGCTTTTACCTTTTTATAAAAAATGTAGATAGAAGAATAAATATTCAGTATATTTTACATGTACTTTATATCTTGTCAAATAATGAGGATTTAAAATGTACTAGACACAATGTAGTACCAAAGTACATAACTGTATTTGTGTGAGTCCATCTTCATGTGTTTATGTAAATAATTACTTAGGATATAGACATGTAATGAAATTGATGCCCCAAAGTAAACATAGTAGACATTATGGATTTTGTATTTATAACATTTTTTTATTATTTATTGTTTGTTTTTTGGAGAGGCACACTTGGTGTGCTCAGACTCACTCCTGGCAGGCTCAAAGGATTATATCCACTGGGGATTGAATCCAGGTCTGTCCAGGGTAGGCCATGTGCAAGTCAAAAGTCCTACTATTGTGCTATCGCTCCAGCTCTTGTATTTCTAACCTTTTATTGTGACAAGATTTTTAGTGTAATATATTTGTAAGAATGACTATAGCTTCGTAAATCTATGATTATGCATAATGGAATATAAGTATAAAAGAAGATAGATTAAGTCTAAACAGTGGGGTTTCTCCAACGAAAACTACTTACTTTCATCCAGACCACAGTTGCATTCCTACTAGCAGATATTGTGCATGACACGGGCAGAGTATCACCAATCTGTTTAGTCACTTCCCCTTTTGGGTTTAAAGACAAATCCAAATCTGTGAAGAAGAAAATTGCTTGAAATGCAAACTACACGTAACTAGGTCAAAGTACTTTAACTGCGGAAAGAAAAGAAACTCTCTTTAACCCAATCCTGAAAATTCAGAACTGATTCATGTAATTAAAATAACAATTTTTTTTGCATAATCAGTTCAGTTTATCAAGCAAATTTTGAGACCTTATGGAGAAAGTAAATAGTCTAATTGATTATGCATTTTATTTGCAGTTAAATTGATTTATATTCTGACTACATATGTATTACTCTGGAGCCTATCACCTTAAAAATACTCTTAATTTACTTTTGGAAGAAAATAATGATGATAACAAGGTAAATATAAAATAAGTTGTTAAGGTGAAAAATATCGATTTTAATTTTACAATTGGTGATAAACTGAAAAATCAAGAGATTGTGTTTCTTCAAAAAGAATTGACTATAGCTAGAGCAGATTTATATTCTTTTTTATTAAATATAATTTTACTTTAATCATAGTGACTTACATATCATTGACATTAAATATTTTAGGTACATATTAAC
The DNA here is from genome assembly GCF_024139225.1 of Suncus etruscus. NCBI lineage: Eukaryota > Metazoa > Chordata > Mammalia > Eulipotyphla > Soricidae > Suncus > Suncus etruscus. The sequence goes on along the minus strand of NC_064860.1, from coordinate 85,905,284 downwards.
ATAAAATCAGGGGAATTCCCATCACCGAATTGTCCTCCCTCCACCTCAGTTCCCATCCTTCTTCCCCTATTCTCTTCCCTTACCCCTGGGGCTGCTAGAATAAGTGGTCCCCTCTGTGCCTAGCTTACTACTTAGAGGTCTTATACATATTTGATCTTGGTATCTCCCTTATTCCTCACCCCCAATTGGGAGGCGGGACTAGATAGTTCAAGTTATGCGGTTTTGTTTGAAGAAGAGAAAAGTAATAACCATATTCTTTATAAATATTACCTCATTTCTCATTCAGTTGAGATTTTAAGTTTGTTCATTATTAGGTGCACTGTTAACACACATATTTTAAAAATATAGTAAATCACATCTAGGGATGTATAATCTTTCAAATACAAAGTAATAGCTATTAAAATCCCAGTAGAATAGTATAGAATATATTGTAAATAGTTAAAGCATGCTAAACACCGATGAAATATCAGAAATAATTTTACAATTTATAATTTTGAATTATTATTATTTTTATTGTTATTGCTTTTTTGGGCCACACCTGGTGAAGCTCAGGGTTTACTCCTGGCTATGCGCTCAGAAATCACTCCTGGCTTGGGGGACCATATGGGATGTCGGGGGTTCATCCTAGGTTGGCTTGTGCAAGGCAAACGTCCTACAGCTTGCACCACCGTCTTGACCCCTGAAGTAGAATTATTAATCAACTGACTAAAATACAGCAGAATGGGAACAGAGCTGTGGCACAAAGGGTAAGGCGTCTGCCTTGCCCACACTAGCCTAGGATGGACTATGGTTCGATCCCCCATCATCCCATATGGTCCCCCAAGCCAGGAACGATTTCTGAGCGCATACCCAAGAGGAACCCCTGAAAGTGTGGCCCTAAAACAAAAACAAAAAAAATTACAGCAGAATGAAAAAAAATCTCATTGTAAAATTATTATAAATTGAGTTTCAAAGAACTTTATCAAAAGACTATATCGTGTTTAGACAACAGAGCCAAACTATAACAACTTATAGTTGACAAGAACACTTAAATAAAACAACTTATGTTCTGCCACATATGCGAAAGCAAACGGTGAATTCATAAATGTAACATGCTATGACTGATTACACTTGAAAGCTAAACTATTGGATTATTGGACCAGAGCTATAAAAAATCATATTATCATACTGAAAATTGGTATTTCATATTATGACATTTGGAAATTGCTATTGCACCATGCACTTCTCTTGATTTTACATTTTATTATTTTAATTTTTTTCTATGTATAGATCAGAGATGGAATAATTCTGGCAGTTATCAGGACCAACTCCTGGCTTTATACTCAGATTTCAATCATGGTGGTTCTAGAAATACCCACTTCATGCAGTGCTAGAGACAGATCAGTTTAAGGATAGGTCCCAGACAAGGCAAACACCTTAACCTTTGTACTATCTATCTCTCTTTCCCCGATTATATCATTTGTAATATTTGTTTTTTTCTGTTAGTTTTAAGCACTATGAGTGTAGGGCCTATGATTTGCTTTGTCACTGTGAATTCACAATGCCCACCAAATTGTAGATTCTTAAAATCTATTCTTGAATGAGTGAGGAAAGAATATGCACTCTGTTTCTCATTAATAATATACACTATTTCCTAGATAAGTTGAATTCTCAGAATAGTTGGATAAATTATACTGCAATAAAAATTCTCCGCAGTGTGTTATAAGTTTTTGTTGTATAGATGGTGAACTTGTCAGTAAGAAGATCAAATTAATGCTTTTAGAGAATGATGTACACATGTAAATTGAAAATGAATTTGCAGAACAGGTGATATTGCCCTGCAATGATGATTCTGAGAGATTCATGAAATGTCTGTTTTTTAAACATACAAACATGGCTCTTTCTCTTCTTTACAGTCATCCATAGAAAAAAATCAAATCATATTTTAAGGAAAACAAAGTAATATTACAAAGTAATTAAACAAAGTGTAATTAAACAAATAAAGAATTTTAATGCCTCTACTTTATATACTTAGAGTAAGAAATTTATTTACTTGCAACAATTTATTTATCTTTCAAGGGATTATATATATATACATATATATATATTTTAAAGCTTAGTCAATAGTCAAAACCTAAAAGCATTTAAATTCAATTAAATAAACTAATTTAATTAAACTATTACAAGCTTTTATTTAAATTGTTTTCTTCTTACAGAAAATCAATCATCTATATACTACACGGTTGCAAACAAATCTGCTATGCTTCTCTGTCTGGTGTACAGGTGAAACAAAACATTATATTCCTTCCCATTTCAGGGATAAGCATAATGAACATTTTTTAAATATAATCACATGGAAACATCTTTTGGCACTGACTTACTGCTCAAATATCTCATTAATAATGCTAGTAGAGAATTATATCAGATGCAATTCATTCTATTGAATATATTTTTTCATCTCACCATACTTTATTGTTATAGAACAGACTGAATAAGTCTTCCCATGACTCACTGGTCCTGAGGGAGAAAGCATTATGTTATGCCAAGAGTCACTGCTTTTTGTTTAAACTCAGATGACAGACCAACTCAGTTCTGTAAAACATGCATATGAACCAAACAAAAATGGCAAGTCTTGGACAGAACACTTAACAGACCATTGTCTTTATAGAACTGCCAGTGTGTGCCCAATATCAAACATTCAGAAACAACCAGCTAATATCACTCTATTCTCCATCAAATTTGACCTCCTATTTTCCAAGCTTGCCAACATTATAGAATAAAAAGCAAAGTTCTTGCCTCAGAGCAATTTCTAATTGTAATTTCCAATATAGGAATGCAGAAACACTTAATATTCAGTGGAATTGTAGTTGGTCAAATCTAGAAGAAATGTTATTGATAGAATTATTGGGTATAAAGGAATCATTAGAAAGTTTGGATAGAACTCAAAGAAAGATGGACAATTGTCAACAGCACATTGAATTTTCATATCTATAGGAAGCAGTTCAAATTAGTTTCTCATTCCCATAGTGCATCAGGCTCCTCAATAAAATAGTGTCAGGAATTTCAAATTAAAGAACTCAAGTAAAATGTGTATACTATGTTTGTTTTTTAAATCATGTTGGAAAAATATGACAGTATCTGTAGATTAGAAAACACAATACAAAGGTGTTCAAATGACTTTGAAAAGGTTTTGTTTCTATAAATTTGCTGCACTTTTTACATAGAAAACAATAAATGACTTTAAATTTTTACTAACTCCTCTGCCATTGTTGAGTCTATAGAACTTCGTCTAGCTGGGAATTTTTGTTATCGTTATTTTTGATTTTAAACAATATCCTGAAAACAAACTTTTCTAGACACATGTAAACCTTGTGAATTTCAAGATTGTCTAAATCCTTTATTCAAATATGACATGTTTTAATTTAATATTCATGTGAATGTTTTATTGATAATATAATTTGAAGTCCCGTAAAAACAGAAAGGAAGGTCATCAGTAGTGTCAGTTGTAGATTCATTCATGCAAGGCTTCAATATTGTAGTGGAAATCTGGACAAAAGTTGGGCTTGCACTGATGCTCCTCAATAAGTCTACTGAAACTATGTTATTTAAGAAAAAGATAGCTGCAATTTATTTAAAAAAAAAGCCAACTTAGACCATTCTGAAGGTTGGTAATAAAGGATAAGGCGACTTACAGTGAACTGTGATGACTGTTGAAGCAATCATGCTTTTTTTGTCTATCAGAGAGCATTTGTAGTCTCCTGTGGCATTGCGCCTCACATCTGCCAATGAGTAAGTATTTGAGCTTCTTATTCCTTCAGGCTGTCCCTTTTATTTGACAGAGGAAAATGTCAGATGATTACACGTGGTAGAAAAGATATGAACAGTTGTATTGCTTGATGAAATAGAATTTTCTTAGGTGAGGAAAAAGTGCTTCTTAGATTGGACAGATAAAAGCATAGATTGTGTTATCTGATTTAAGGAAAAATGATTATGAAGATTCAGGAGATCATTCACACTGATTTGGTGCTATTTTACTGACAGTGTGGTTTGTGTATAAAGAAGCTTTTAAAATTTGGTATTTTATTTGTATCTTTCCATTTTTCCAAAATAGAAAATAGTTGAGGTGAATTATAATAAAACATTCATGCATCTGAATAAAAGCAAAGTAAAGTATAGTAGGAGGATGGAAAGAAGGGAGTGAAGGAAGGAAGGAGAGAACAAGAAAATGAAGAATACTTGACAAGAAAAGAAAATAGTAATAGCAGATCAGGACTATAAGAAAGATAAACTGTAGGTATATATTTTTAAGAAAAGGTAATCACCATGTGATTGCTAAAAGCTAAGAAACAATTTTGACTCTTGTCCTTCATTGTAAAGGTGTAAACCTAATTATTTCCAAGGTTCATTGATAGTAGAAAAAAACAGAATCTCAACATATTAGGCTAAACTATGACTTCTGATCAATATTTTGACTAAATTACTACACATTAGTTTTGGTGATGTATGAGGTAGTGTTATTCTAAAAACACTGAGTAATGTAAGACAGAGATCATATTTGCACATGTCCACAGAAGCAAGTGTAGAATAGACAAATCATTTCTCTAAAGCAATAATTTGAATCACAAACCAAGGAAGACTAAAGAGAGCAAATTAAAGTCCTCAAACAGAGCTATATTCAACTCTAGTATTACAGCACAGTGAAATTTAGAACATAATCCAAAGAAAGTTTCCAAATTATTCTCTGCACACAGCATTTTTCTAATTATGCCATGCTAGAAGTTGTGGAACCAGGTCTTTTTTATTACACATGGTAGCGGGGATAGATCATAATTTGGTAAAGCTAAAAACAAGATGCTGCTCCTATTTCAGAGGTATTTTCAGGAAAGGAACTTACGTCCATTTGACTTCATAACAGACAATAATTCCTCCCCTAACAGTTGTTTGCTTCATAAGAATAAATTTCCCTTGATTTATTTGAATAAATAAATCTTGAATTTTAATTCTTTTCCTTGCACTCATTATTTTTTATTTATTGTACCCAACATCTCTTAAAAGGTAAGAAGCTGGTCAGATGCTGACAATAATTTTAAAGGACTTTCTGTAGATGTTCCTGTTTTCAGAAAGAATATCCTTTCTCAATTAAGATTCTCATGTACATACAATTCTTGAAGCCAACAGTTGCTGAATAGAATAAAATGATAGTACTGCATGTAATACAATAGTAATATCTCAAGTAGTAATACTTAAGCACTTACTGGCAAGTAAAATAAAAACTCCTCAGGAGGAGGGTTACCATTTCCCAAACATTTAAGAGTGATGTTGTCCCCTTCTTTGATGGCATTTTTTGGTGGCAATACTTGCATTGTCACTTGTTCTGTTGGATCTGTGAAAGCCAATGACACAAGTTAAACATTTTTTTCAAGTACAAAATTGCTCTGCACATACAATATAAATCACTAAATTATACACAATTTTCTCAAGAAGCTATTAATGGTAATTACTTAAATGTATCTTGTTATAGGAGGATTGAAGTTAATAGTTACTTGCTGTACCAAGTACTAATCTTGGTTAGAGGAAATAAAGAGATCCTGTTACATAAAAAATCAATTTCTTCTTAACAAAACATTTTTAACAGAGGAAAAAATTGCCATAGTATTTTATGTGCAAAAGATACCAGTAGGAACAATCTCACCATATTATTTCATTAGTAGGAAGTATAGCAGCAGTTTGAAGAAAATTGGACCAGCTTGCTAAGTAGCTAAAGTGACTGGACAACCCATGCAAACATATTTCTTAATAAAACCTTACGTTAAATAAAAAGAGACATGAGCTAAATAACAGCAGCAAGATTTTTGGCAGCAGGATGGCAGAAATGCTTTTAAAACAATGAATCCCATAAACTTACAGAAATTCTTAACACAATCAAGAGACTGTGAAAAGATTGCGATTCTGTTCTTGGAGACACAACTATGACATAACTTTCATTCTATTTTGACCATTTTTACAGAGAAAGTAGAGCCAATCTTATTCTTTATAGAGCCTTACTGTTCAACAGGAGAATGTTATAAAAACTAAAGGTTAGCTAAAATAGATATTAGGCAAAGATGATATGAAAAAATTATTGTAGGCAGTTTTATTTATATACCACACTTTCTAATATGTCTCCTATTATAAATAGCTGAAAAAAGAGCAATGTATTTATTTCAAAAATCATATAATAGAAATATTTATTTTAGATAATCTTTTATATAAGGTTTAATAACTACTGAGGTCTGAGGTGACTATGTTCCATATTAGTTAGATAAAATTAAACTGTGAAAACTTATTTATTATTATCTAAGCAACCCAGACCAATATGTGGAAGATTTGGAGAACAATATTGTTTTTATCTATCACTTACCGTTATTTATTTACTTTCTAAGATTAAAGTACAAGAGGAAAGTTAAGAAGGATGGCTTCTTTACTATTCTTTTTTTTATATTTGGGATCTCTGAATAGTTTTGCCAGATTGTTTTGAATTTAAACAATGACTGGTTTAATGCAATTGTTTGCTTTTCTGATTCAGCTTATGGTCCTTCATGGGCCAGCAGGTGGAAAGTAAATGAAGTGTATTTTCGGCCCCCCATTGACCTCCTATTTTATGACCTCATTCACTATTTTCATGACCCCTTTCTAGCAAGGTTCAACATGTTGTTCATCACCGTGCCAAGTCTCTGATCAAAACTGACATTAGAACAGTTAGGGATCACAACTTAGATGACTCCCTACTCTATTTTAAAAATTCTCCTTCTCTGTCTTCCTTTCAACAGTCATAGCTCTCTGATGAAGAGCTGAGTTTAATCCTAAAGGACTAAACTGATATCAAAGGGTTAACATGATGTGTTTGAATGTTTAATAGCAACTTTCTGGATGTCTGTTACCATGCCTCAAACAAAATGATTGATCTCTTGGTCTGTCTTTGTCATGACTTTGAATTTTATTCCATTAATGAATCATTCCAATCACTCTGTTCTTCCAATCATACTGCTTTCTCTTTGCTCTCATTCACCTACTCAATCAACAAGTATTAATGATTAATAATTAGTAGGGTTTTCTAAATTTAATTCACCATTTTATTGCACAAATATTCCCCTCATTTAGATTCTAAATAATCTACATTGTCGTCACATTTCATACAGGCCTTTTCATTGAATCTTTTTGTATTTCTTCTTTGCACCTCTTTTCTACTCTTGACATTTATTTCTTCTCAGTTTTCTGAAGGAATGTTTTGAATATAACAACATTAAAAATTCTGTGTGCACTCCATGACATTGAGACTAAAGTCATCTTCAAGGAGGAAACAGCACTCTCCAAACAAGTGGAAGCAGAGATAAACAGATGGGAATATATTAAGCTAAGAAGCTTCTGCATCTCAAAGGAAATAGCGCTGAGCATACAAAAGCCACCCACGGAATGGGAGAAACTATTCACCCAATATCCATCAGTTAAGGGGTTAATATCTAAGCTATACAAGGTATTGACAGAACTTAAGAAGAAAAAAAAATACAACCCCATCAAAAAATGGGGAGAAGACATGAACAATTTCTCAAAGAAGAAAGACAAATAGCCAAAAGACACATGAAAAAATGTTCCACATCACTAATCATCAGGGAAATGCAAATGAAAACAACAATGCGGTACCATCTCACACCACAGAGACTGGCACACATCAAAAAGAATGAGAACAGCCAGAGCTGACAGGGATGTGGAGAAAAAGGAATTCTCATTCACTGCTGTTGGGAATGCCGTCTAGTCCAGCTTTTATGGAAAACAATATAGAGATTCCTCAAAAAACTGGGAATTAAGCTCCTATATGCTCCAGCTATACCACTCCTATAGATATGCCCTTGGAACACAAAAATACAATTCAAAAATCCCTTCCTCACACTTATATTCATTGAAGTGCTATTTATAATAGCCAGACTCTGTAAACAACCCAGATGCCCTTCAACAGATGAATGGCTAAAGAAATTTGGTACAAGGAGCCAGAGCAGTGGCGCAGGGCATAAGGCATCTGACTTGTGCACACTAGTCTAGGATGGACCTCATTTCGATCCCCCTGAGTCCCATATGGTCGCCCCCAAGCTAGGAGCAATTTCTAAGCACAAAGGCAGGAGTAACCCCTGTGCATACAGGTGTGACAAAAACAAAAACAAACAAAAAAACTGGTATATATACACAATGGAATATTATGCAGCCATCATGAGAGATGAAGTCATGAAATTTTCCTATACATGGATGTACATGGAATTTATTATGCTGAGTGAAATAAGTCAGAGGAACTTATTCAGTTAGACACAGAATAGTCTTACTCATCTATGGGTTTTAAGAAAAATAAAAGACATTATTTTAATAAATCTCAGAGACAATAGAGGTGAAGGCTGTAAGGTCTGGCTCACGATATGAAGCTCACCAAATAGAGTGGTGAGTGCAGTTAGAGAAGGAACTACATTGGAAATATGGTGACAATGTCAATGAGTGAGAAAAGTAGAATGCCTGTCTTAAATACAGGCAGGGGGGTGTAGAGAGAAGGAGGGAGAATGGGGACATTGGTGATGGGAATGTTGCATTGTTGAAGAGGGCGTTCTTTTTATGACTGAAACCCAACTACAATCATGTTTGTGATCAGGGTGCTTAAATAAAGATTAGAAAAATTCTGTGTTTATTCCCAGTATGTAAATATTAAAATGCACATTTCTTCCATCGGCACCCATAATTGGTTTGCAGCTAGTTTAAATTTTAATTTTCATAATTGTATATAATATATATCCCAACATAATAACCAAACAATCTCCTAAAATGTTTTTGTTCTTATTTATTCTAGATAAAACTTATTCTTTAAGGCACCAAGTACTGGTGTTATAAACTTGAAAATAGCATATTCCGGGGCCTGAGAGATAGCACAGTGCTGTTTGCCTTGCAAGCAGACAATCCAGTACCTAAGATGGTTGGTTTGAATCCCGGCATCCCATATGGTCCCCCATGCCTGCCAAGAGCTATTTCTGAGCAGATAGCCAGGAGTAACCCCTGAGTGCTGCTGGGTGTGGCCCAAAAACAACAACAACAAAAAAAAAAAAAGAAGAAGAAAATAGCATATTCCCTGACTTCAATGAAGATTCAATGTATTTATTGAGATCTCATACTTTGCAATTGAGACTACAGCAAAGTAATGATTACAAATGATGTATATCCAGTAATTACTTGTAGCACTTAGTAAGAATTTAACCCAGAGCTACTGTTTAATGAATACATATATGTAAAGATTAAGTAATATAACAGAACATGAATAGGCTTGTAAGTAATATTCTCCAAGAAGAATATGGAAAAAAATAGACTGTTGAGAAAAAGTGAAGTGATAATAGTTGTGAACCAATAGAGGACCACATTTGCAAGACATATTGAAAGTGAAAATATGAAGATTAATCTACAGGAGCAGAGAGTCATTGAAAAATTTAAACATAGCATGATCATATTTGCATTTTAAAAAGGTATTTCTGACAGTTACATGAGGGAACAGTTTTTATTTAATGGACTTCTACTGTTTCCATTATTTTTTAGCTCATTCTTTCTCTTCTTCGAGGTCATTCTAGACCAGTTGTTCTCCAAGTGTAGAACCAAGATGTCTACTCTTATTATAAGGAAATACGTCGAGAATGCAAATAGTTGTAATCCGCCTTATACATATGAGATAGAATCTTAAGACCATGTTCCAGAAATATGTATTCTAACAAGTCCTGTGATAATTCTAATGACTCGTAAAGTTTGAGAATCACTGTCTTTTGCCAGTTTTTTAGGACTATTCATTTTACTAGATAATTTTGCTAGTGACCACTTGCAACATGAATTTATAATTCTCATCTAAAATAGATGTCATCTTTCTCAACTGAAATGTAAAGACTGCATCTTAAACATCTTTTTATCTTCACCACAACATTCAGCATTGCTTACACTATTCTTTCTCAAAAGCTTTGCCAAATATGTACAACACAATCAGCTCCAGTAAAATAATTTCCTTCTTTCGCATCTAGGTACTTTTCTGCTCAATAATTCTTCATGATACTCATTCATTACTATTCTTTCTTGAGTTAATTTATCAAGACTCACTATCAGCTTGCTTTACTTTCCATTTTATACTCCTTTACTTACCAGGATGATTTCTTTCCAATTGAGCATTGTTAGAAAAAATTCTGAACTCTCTTATTGAAAAGAAACATGTTTGATGCATTGATAAGCTAAAGGAAATAAATATTTTAATATCTTTACCTTTAAATCAAGTTGAAACTTATTTGTATTTAGATTTACAGCAGGTAGGGTGCTTGACTTGAACACAGAAAACCTATGTTGTATTACTGGCTTCCCATATGGACTTCTAACCGCACTAGGAATTATCCTTGAGCACAGAGCCAGGAATAAGCCCTAAGCTCATTCAGACATGGCCACAAAGCAAAGCAAAACAAAACAAAACTAAAAACTTATTTGTAAAGTTCAAGGAAATGCCTTTTTATTATAGGTATTATAGCACCTTGCTATAGTATGTATTATGTTTATGCACTTTACAGAATCAAAATAGAAATATAGAGGAGACAAATCTCTAACTTAACCTACATTTCTCTTTTTTTTTAGATCAAGTATTTATGAAATAAAATTCTATCTTACATTTTTCCTGACATAGGTATCTCCAACTTGATGCTCCTGTGATCAAAGTGATACTGTAATAATTTTGAATAATGAACATTAAATCATGGCACAGCATTTTTCTAATTTTTTATTTCGCATAATCTCTAACAATATTATAAATTTAATATTACATTTTCCCCATTTCGAAACGATAATGCTAAAGTCTAAAACATTTAATCTTTTTAAGAAACAGTAATTGACAGCACTGGGACTCTATTGCCAGCATGTTTGCTCTTAATCATTAGATTAGTTTGGCACCTGTCATATAAGAATGAGCATAACTTTGGAGAAAAAGAGTTTAACCCACTCTCTGCAGCTAATTTAAGATAAGTCCCAGGGCCTCACTTTACTGCTAAGTGAACTAATGGAGTTAGAGCAGATGGTCAACAAAGTTTAATAGTTTATGTTCAAATCTATGAGGTGAATTTTACCCAAAATATCTTTAAATACAGCATACTATTTAACTTATGTACATGATCTCATCATTAAAATGTATCTCTTCATTAAAAGGAAATATTTGGGAAACTGAAAATATCATCTGGAAAACTCATTGGGTATTTAAAATTTTTTTACATTTAAAATTTCAAAATTACTTTCTTCATATGCTTTAAATTTAAGTCATGCATATAAATACACTTTTAAAGACAGTAAAAATCCAACGACTGTATTATATGGTACTTTCAACAATCTTTCCTACTTTTCCAACATATTTAATCACTCTCTACTTTACTCAAAATATAAAGGAAAATATAGTAGTAAATGAATTCAGTGTTCTCTTTTCAAATATATAAGCACAGATGATAAGTGTTTATATCATGCAAAAATGAATATGCAATGATTGGTTAAAGCTTCTTTCAGCTAATAGTACATCACCTGCAATTTCTTCCATGTTAATACATACATACATAAAGATTTCTCCAGATTATAATCACAATCTAATTTTGATATCCAGTCAAATAAACACGAAATTATCAGTAGGATCATACTCATCTCTTATGAGCAGGAAAAAATAATAAGGCAATTGCAAAAAGAATATTTTTGACAAAATTCCACAGCAGCTTTTGTACAAGTAGCATCTAATTCTCACTAAAGACAAGGTTTTGCAGCTTCGGACACTGAGTCTCTGGAGGTGAGTTGGAGGACATTCAGAATTAGGAAAGCATCTCATATTTCCTCTTCTAATTCTCTTGTAGTTCATCTTCCCCTTTTCACTTCTATGAATTCTTTATTCAACAGCTAACTTGCAAGAATTAGGAATGCTTGATTTCATTTCAGAAATTATCTAGGTTTCCACTTACTTCTTTTTCCTCAGTGGCTGATTATACATTGGCACATTTTTGTGAGGTGAGAGACTGACTCCTGGTATGTATAAGAAATTTGTCTTTCCTAACAGCAAGATGCTATCTCCTGTGACTTTTCTTTGGAAGACAATAATTTATAACCTGCTTCCCTATCAGTCTGGCTAGTACATGGGTCGCTAGGGGTGGTTACATCCAGAGACAGTACTCCATTCTTTTTTCTTTAGGCATGTTGAATACAGGCACTTCAATTTTCTCTTCAGGTTCATACTTCATTTTCAGCTCCTCTAGTTTGACACTGTTGAGTGTCATTCATTCAGAAAGCCATCAGATGGCATTTTGGACACGTATTAAATTCATGGTTATATGTCACACTGAGAACTGTATAAGTGGATGAGACTTTGAGATTTGTCTCTCAGTAGCAGTGTTCAGAAGTAAATAGAAAAAAGGTCTTCTCAGTAACAAGATAGCAAAATATATTTTAAAAAATGCACAAGCATTTATTCAAAAACTTTCAAAGAATAAATTAACTGGGTGCCAAGGAATGGAAGGATGGCATTGGAAGTAGAATCTACAGAACAGTTTGATTATTATAGCATGGGATATTTGTTCTAATATATTGTATGTGCATTATAATTATATATTGAATTACTTACAGTAAATATCAAAAACTGCTTGTTCAGAATAAAGTGTGTTCTGGCCAGATGGCCCATAATATGTCACAGAGCAGGTGAATGGCATTTGGATGTCAGCCTTAGTTGCTTTATATTCCAGGGATGAAGTCATGGTATATAGCTGAGTCACTGGGTCCATTTGTTTTGTAAATATTATAACCACTGCTGAAAAAAAAATAAGAACATTAATGATATTACCTTTGTGTGTGTGTGTGTGTGTGTGTGTGTGTGGTTTTGGGGTCACACCTGGCAGTGCTCAGGGGTTATTCCTGGCTCCATGCTCAGAAATTGTTCCTGGCAGGCACAGGGGACCATATGGGATGCCGGGATTCGAACTGATGACCTCCTGCATGAAAGGCAAATGCCTTAACTCCATGCTGTCTCTCCGGCCCCAATGATAATATCTTTAATCAAAAAATCATAGTCCCTAATTAAACATAATACCTTTGAGAAGATGGTTTTGTCTTTCTAATATTTTATAGAAAAGAAAATGAACATATAGTAAAGTAGGACAACTTTTCAAAACCACAAATCAGAGACTAAAGTAGAATCCTGAAATAATCCTTTCGAACATCCCATATAGAAATCAGTTTTATATTCTTGATTCTTCTGTACAAAGTCTAATGGTGGTTTAAAAAGTATTTAATGTAGTGCTCACTTTGGCAGCACATATACTGAAATTGGAACAATACAGAGAAGATTAGCATGGCCCCTGCGCAGGATGACAGGCAAACTCGTGAAGCATTCCATATTAAAAAAGGGTATTTAATGTATACTTAAAATAATAAAGTCTAGAAACAAGATAAAAAGAAGGCAACACAAGCAAAGAGTAACACAGGTAAGGCATTTGTCTTGCATGATGCTGACTGAAATTTGACCATATATGGTTCCATGATCAGAGTCAGAAGTTCTCCTTTAGTAGAGAGCCAAGAGTAATCTCTGAGCATTGCCAGGAATGACCCTCAAATCAAAAATATAAACAGGGCAACATATTTAGGCACAGGTTGGTCTGAGTAATTCTTGGACAAGAAAATCTTGTCCAAGAAAACAGGTTATCAAATTCAACAAACTTTTTTGCCTATTTAATGCCTACCTCTTTCAAGAGGTTGCAGAACTTTTCCATTTCTGTACCATGTGATATTGCCATCTGGATAACTGTCTTCAGAAACACAGTCTCCCAACTGCAAAAAAAAAAAAAAAAAAAAAAGGAAAGAATAAAAGAAAGAATGTTAACACCTTGGTTTCTTTAGTTGACAACTTCAAAATTCAAGATTTTGGGGGTGGTGGGGGGAAGCAATATTATTCCAAAATTTTTCTGATCCCTTCAATTTTTAAATATTGAATAAAAACTGGATACATTTTTCTTCTAGATATTTTAAAATATTCATAGCTTAAGATTTGGAATCAATCTAAACATCAAATGACAGTTGAGTGGATCATAAAGCTGTGGTATATATACACAATGGAATACTAAACAACTATAAGGACAAAAGGAATGACTCATAAAATGTGTTGCAATGAGGATGGAACTGAAAGATATCAAATTAAATGAAGAAAGCAAGAAGAAGGAAAAACACAGTATGATATCAAACTTATATGTTCTGCATGAGGACATGCAACAATTTAAAGGAGGGATAATAAGATCACCTTGAGCCCCCAAAAATACTACTAGGTGAGTGAAAGAAATAGAGTAGTGGGAGTGTGTGTGTGTGTGTGTGTGTGTGTGTGTGTGTGTGTGTGTGTGTGCATGAGGGGTAAAGGGGGCAATGAGAAATAACAGGCAGCAGGAGTCAAGAGGTTTCAGTTACATCGGTGGTATTAAGAAATGACTGAGCTAAATATTCAAACGACAGAGTCAATAACACTGAAAGTATGAGACCCAAACTATCACAACCAGACTTAAAAAGATACTTGTTAAAATGGCCAGTTGGGAGGGGATAATATGGGAGAAAATCAGGGAAAATTGGTGGAGGAAGGTTAATATTGGAATACTGCACATCTAAAATTCTACTACATATACATTTGTAAATCATGGTTCTTTAACTTAAAAAAATATGTCCTTAGCTTGGAAGGACTCGAGACAGATGTGTTACATGTAATAGTGTGAGATTTGAGTCCTAGCATGGCAATGAATTTTCTCCAAACACTGTCAGGTGTGCCCATCTCCCAAATATATATTTAAAATGTGGTCTTGACTATTTTAAAATGCACAATTGTCACAACCCACCAGATAAAGGCTAGTATTCAAGATAAAGTACTCACAAAACCCAACAACAAATATTCAATGATTTCATCAACATATGGGGCAAAGGAGATAAGAACACATATAAACACCCAATAAGCATATAAAAAATGCTAATAGTCACAAAATTCAAAAATAAAAATAAAATAAACATTGAGATACACCAAACCAAGGAGAATGACACATAAAATATGTTGGTGGGTTGTGGTGAGAAAAATTCTCATCCTCTGTTGGTGGGAATACCATTTGCTTTAGCATTGATGGGAATAATATGGAGATATCACCCCAAAATAAAAATACAAAGATTCAATTCAGGCACTGGTAATAGTTCAGTGGGTAGGGCATTTGCCTTGCATGTCACCGACCCAGGTTTCATCCCTGACATCCTAATTGGTCCCCTGAGCCTGCCAGGAGTAACCCAAGTGCCACAGGTTGTGGCCCAAATTCGCCCCATAAAAGATCAACTCAAGTTGGTATATTCATATCCTTGTTCATCATGAAACTTAGTATAATAGTCAAGATATTGGGGCTGGAGCGGTGGGGCAGTGATAGGGCGTTTGACTTGCATGCTGCTAACCTAAGACAGACAGCAGTTCGATCTTCGGCCATCCCATATGGTCTCCCAAGCCAGGAGCGATTTCTGAGTGAATAGCCAGGAGTAACCTCTGAAGGTCACTGGGTGTGTCCCCACCCAAAAAGATACGGAAAAACAACCCAAATGCTCAATTATGAGTTAACAAATCAGAAATTGTGGTATATATACATAATTGAATGCTCTAAGAAAGAACAAAATTATGCAATTTGTCACAATATGAGTGGAACATGAGGATACATTTTTCAGTGGCATCTCTCAGAAGGACAGATAGACTACTTCTCTCATATGTCAGACTTAAAGATACACAGGAAAGTAGAAACAAAAGACCAAAGGCAATACAACAGGAGATCTTATCCACACAACTGAGTTGCTATTATTGTGTGTATGTGTTAGGGGGGTGTTTTAAGGGGAGGAATAATGGGATCCTCCCATTCACCCTCTGGAGGTGAATATACTGGTTATGAATGTATTTATAAAAATATGTGCATGAAAAGCTATGATTGTACCTCAATCAATAAAAAGAAGAAATAAACAATAACTTGAATGTTCAGTAATACTAATTTTAATATAATTGCTACTTTTAAAATAATTTTAATATATTAAATTATACTATTTTTACTATCAACACATCTATATGAAGATAATAAAATTTATTTAAACATTATTCAAGCAAACTTGCCAGAGTTCATAGTTCAGTGTTTGCAAGAATTAATACTATAAAAATGGTGTTGACTTGTCACTTTCAGGCTGATACACAAAATAATCTATAACTCTACTTCCCCACTTTTCTTCAAATGTATTTTACAACAATATAAAGTATCAGTTTTATGAATTAATATTTTGTTGCTTGGGGGGGCACATCTGGCTATCCTTAGGGCTTATTCCTTGGTATGATCTAGGGAGGTTGATTGTGAGCAAGGCAAGAGACTTGGTCACAGTACTCAGGCCCTGTAAAGTAGATTTAATATGGTTCAGAGTTCTATGAACTTATCCCTATCTTCCACCTTCAGCACGAAGAAAAAGTCAAACAATTAAATTGGCAACTATGAGAGTATGTGTTAACTGATGTGCCTTAACGCAGAACCCAGATTTTGACTCTCAACATTCTCTTCAATTCAGTGCTAAGGCGATCCTTTAAACCAAATATTTTCATACTTTAATTTCAATATTTTTCAATCATTAATCAATAAAGGTCAAACTTCTAGTTGACAGATAAAGTATAATCCAAATTTATTACATCTCCAGGTATTTCTTACTGTAAAATCCAGCCTACATTTTTGAGTAGAGTCCCAACAACTAGTTTTTTTTTTGTTTGTTTGTTTGTTTCTTTTGTTTTGATTTTGGGCCACATATGGTGATGCTCAAGGGTTACTCCTGGCTCTGCATTCAGAAATTGCTCCTGGCTTGGGGATCACATGGGACACTGGGGATCAAACCGCAGTCCATCCTAGGTCAGTGCCTTTAAGGCAAACGCTCTAACGCTCTACTACTGTGCCACTGCTCTGACCCAAAAAAAAAGCCAGTTTTTTTTAATCATTTATTTTCCTATGGTTTTTTTTCTGTTAGAAAGTCTTTTTCATTCTTGTCCCTAAGAATGTTTTAATCATATTCATTAATTAAAAAAATAAATGAAAAAGACCTGCCTTTCTTTTTTAGCTTTGCTTTGAGACCATTCCCAGTGCACTCAATCATTACTCCTGGTCTGCACTCTGAAATTACTTCTGGCAGTGCCAAGGGTGTGTATAAGGGAACAGAAGAAGGGAACCATAGGAGGATGCTAGAGACTGAACTCAAGTCAGCCGTGTGCAAGGCAAGAGCATTCTCTGCTCCACTATCTCTGTACTATCCAGAACTGCCATTTTCCTTAACTTTTATATTCAAAAACTGTTATCCTCAAAAGTGATCGCAACATTTATTAACTATATCTTGCAGAAGTTCTGATTGCTTGAACACTGTCAACTCCAAGGAACAAAGTTTATATCATTTGTCCTAGCATCTAGAATGTCAGGATGGAGATATATATAATCATCAACAAAACAAAAGCAAATTAATCCGTAACAAGTTCTTACCTTTTTCAGCTGCTCTGTTTCAAGAAATGACGCTTTGCTTACAATTTCAGGTTTGGATGGCTGCTCTAAAGTTAAGTAGACAAAGGTTTTAAAAATACATGGAAGAGACAAAAGGACATTTTCAATTTGGCTTACAGACAAATGATTCATTGACTCAGAGTGAAAAAAAAAAGTAAAATAATGAATAAAATTCTTAAAATTTGTAACTAAGAAATCTTATTAATACATTTCTAATTACTTACTTTTTATCTTTTTATTCTTTTTATCCTTTTTTGTTTGTTTGTTTTTTTCCGGCCACACCTGTTTGATGCTCAGGGGTTACTTCTGGCTAAGCACTCAGAAATTGCCCCTGGCTTGGGGGGACCATATGGGACGCAAAGGGATAGGACCGCGGTCCTTCCTTGGCTAGCGCTTGCAAGGCAGACACCTTACCTCTAGCTCCACCTCGCCAGCCCCAATCTTAAATATAATCCTAAATGTTTCTATTTTCATAACATATTGCAAGGTCTTGTAGATGCTTTATAAAGTACACATAGATTTCACTGTGAAAAAGTTTAATGGTAAACAGGAAATATCATCAATTACCACACTTACTTTCTACTTAATGATAGCTTCTGACTCTTAAGTAAAGAACTGAACTATGTAAAACAAAATCTTATTGGAATTAATTTGAAAATGAAACTCTAAACCCTTCCTGTCCCGCTGACCCAAAATCAAGCTAGGGAATGGGGAAAATCCTATAGATCTGTATTTTAAACAAGTTCCATAGAGCAGTTGGTGAGCTCAGTGTAATTTTTCTTTTTTTTTTTTTTGTAATGGTTTTTATTTATTTTTTTTTTTCAAACAGAAAAAGCCATCTAATCACACATATACATTCATAGGACTTTAAACAAAATGTAATATAAAATATAAAAAAACCAAAACCCCACAACAAAAAAAAATTGTTGTGCTCAGTGTAATTTTATAATCACTGCTCTAATATGAAAAATTCAAAGTGAATAAAATCCATCGTTCACATATAACTAAACTTACATTTTAAGTGAAGTTAAATTATAAAATTGTGAATGTTGGGAACTTTCAATTTTAAAAAAAGAGATAATGACAAAAATATGGGAGTTCTGTAAAGTAAATTTTAATTGAGGCTACAGGAAGAATTAATTAAAAATTGCAACAATGAAGTACTCTTTATACATTTTATGTATTCCTTTAGAATTTGACTATTGTTAGATTTTTAAAAAATTTAATTAGTCTTAAGAATTAGACTACAGAAAATGGTTATTGCCTCATTACCCATAGTTTTTTTTTTTTATGAATCTCATGGAGCTGAATTATTTTATTCTTAAATGAACACAAAAATACAAACTCTTTTCTTTCTGTCTTATTGTTTATATTAGTGACTTTTAAAAATATCTACTCAATTTGCTTTAATTTCTACATAGCTTGAAGTTGTCAATTCTCAGATCACACACACACACACACACACACACACACACACACTACAAGAACAAAGGCAATGGGGTAGAAGAAACAATGCAGAAACTATAAGGAACAATAAGGAAGATGCTTGAATGCAGCTGATGTGGTTTAAGACCAACACCATACATATTCTGTCTGCTACCAATATTGATCCATATGTTTAGAGCTAGGAGTAAGCCCAAAGTACAGCTGGCTATGACCCCAAAACAAAAACAGAAAAAAAACAAGAAAGAATGAAGACAAAATTGTTTCAGAGTATCAAGTCGAATATCATTAACAGTATATGGAAAAATAGCTATCTTCTTCAGAATAATATCTGTAGATAGTTTCCCCTTTGTTTAATATTAGAAATTAGAATAAAATATTAATGACATGCATTTCTACATTCTTTAAAGAGGACCATTTTTGCTATTAATTTTAAAATTAAAACTATATTAATTATTAAGAATGGTTATTTTCTAGAGAGATCAATTGAAAACAAATTAAGATAGGAAAATAAGAAGGTATTAGAGATAAAATTACATTGACATATTACATATTATAAAAAATAAAAATTGTATTGACTGAATATATCTTTAAAAGTGTCTAGAAAACAAAATAGTTAGGAATTAAAATCTTTCATATAACAGAAAGCTTTGATGTTGTTACTATTTTCATGCAACATCACTAATGCTTGTTAGTTATAACCCTTAATTGGTAAAACATTTCATTCTGTTTGGAATTTATGTTTTTTAATAATCTATCATCTTAAACATTTGAGCAGATGAAATTCTTGGATTTCAGTAACTAGGCCCAGTTCTTGAGGACTAAAATCAATTATTAAAATCAATTAGTAACAACTGTCTGATAGGTCATAATAAATTAAATTATATAGTTAATCAAGAGCCAAAATTACCATGAATACCACAAAAAATGAAGAGGTCTTTTGATTCTCCTCTGGTAGTATATATGCCTGGGGCATATGGACAGATATGAAAATTTCACCATAAAATTATGTTAATAATACAAAATGTTATTGGTCAGTTTTGCTAAGCTGTATTAATTTGCATTTTCCCAATTTAAATATTGAAAGAGTTCGACAATGTTACTTACTCTTACACTGATGATAAATCTTGACCTTGCTGTGTAAATCTTGTTATAGTTTTACTCAATGCATATATGTTAGGTGTAATTTGCAGTTATAGATATCTATGTATTTTCTAAAATTTATTTTAATTAAATACAATTAGCGAACAGGGAAATTTGATGGAAGGATGCTTCTAGATGAGTCTAGTCATGGTAGATACTTTGGAAACAATGTCAATATTGGAGCATTTTTTTTTTTAATTTTCTCCTTGAACACTCATTTCAAGTATATCGCTTCTGTAATAGCCATATATTTTGTATATATTTCTCTCTCCTATTAACTTGCAGCAATCAATGAGTATTAGTTGGAGGACCATAAAAGATGACACATACTATTTTAGCAAAATTGCATATTGATTTCCAACTGTTTTTTAAAATATGATTTATGTATTAATATGACTCAGAAACTCGTAACCTAATATAGAATTGAAAGGAAGTCATATTTAGCATTTATTTAAACTATTAAAATTATTAAGACAATATAAGAATCAGGTAAAGATGTGATATTCAAAACAAGGAAACAGCTAGTGTTATTCATGAAACCATCTTCAGAACAGCTCAATTTGAAAGGGAAATAAAGAACAGAAAAGGTAAGTCCATTGGTTATGCTAACTTAAGCATGTTTCAGTACTTAACAATTCCTCCTCAAACTTTCTGAGATGATCTACATAAATCACTGGTAGCAGAAAAACATGGTTTACTTTCTCCACTAGAAATGAAGTCACCTTTTTTTATACTTAAAGAGGCAAAGTTAAATATATGGTAGGTCGTTCATTTTACTTTGCTTCCATAATGATGAATATGGTTGTAAAAAAAAATAGCTTTCATGAGAATGGCCAATTCTAATAAAACACTGAAAACAGTATCCAAATGAATGAAAGCTATAAACTAACAGTGGGATTCCAACCAGCATTGCCCATCTCTTAAGAATGAGCTGGCCCACATGTATTTTGTGTCATGTCATTCTTTAAATTCCATAGTCAATCTTTTGACTCCTAGACATCAGCATGTAAGAGAGCCTACAATTTTGCCTGAACTGGGATTTTCTTTTTTTCACTTTATTCTCAAGGGTAGACTCCTCCTTCCTTTCTTTAGTAAATTACTGTAAAAAAAATGATATGGTAAAGTTTAAACATTTTCTAGAGAAACCATGTGTGCCCTCCTTAACATTCAACACTCAAGAGAATCCCAGTAACACAATAAAAAAAATGCTTCTAATCCAAAGCATTCATTTTATTGTTCAGGAGGGAACCATAGCCTCAGGCTGGTAAAAGTCCTTGTCCAAGTTCAGAAATTACCAATATATGGAACAAATCATTGTCTCTCAATGACCACTTTTGTGATCCCCCCCCCCATTATCTCACTGAGAACTAAATAGTAATGTAGACACACATTTGACCTGCAAGAATTTTGTACAATCACTAGTTTAAATCTTTGGGTACTTTTAAAGTCTTATCTAATATTGCTTCTGAATCATTTCATTAACTTCAAAGGTACATTAAATGTAAACAGGTGAATTTTGATCCTTTTCAATGAAAGAAAGGAAGCAAGAAAAGGAAAAAGATTGTTTTGGCAATGACAAAGCTATAAATTACTTGGATTTGAGCTGCTATAAGGACATGAATTCTTGCATCTAATCTATAGCTTAAAACTGAACAAACATATCAGAGGTAAAAATAATCAGTCACAGCCTCTCGTTTGAATAAAAACAGGGTGATTTTGCCTGTGAGGATGGCACTTGGCAGCAAGCTGATTTGGGATTAGTCTACGTTAACCATATTCGATTTTATAATACACAGAGCATGTTGCTAGGTGATTTGACAGGAGGAAACAGGGGACTGATTGATGAGTCCAGTAACTCTTAAGCAATTGCAATATATACATGCATAGAATGAAAGCCGCCTGCCACTGCTACTGTTTGCATTAAAAAACTAGGCCGAAAATAAATTTAAAAAAAATCAATATTTATTTTAAAAAAAGGGAAGGTCCCTATATGCTTCTGCACACATGTTTCCTTATCATGAGTTGCGCTGCTCATTTTCTTAGACTTGGAGGATCCCAGAGTTTCTAGTATAAAACACTATTTCTGAATATGTGCTACTTGTCTATTTAAGTTTCCCCTGGCTCTGTGCCTGGAATGCAAATTTTGTTCTGAGAATCACTTTGTTTTCACCAACATTCAAAAAAAAGAAGGGAGTTAGTCATTCTGATGGTACTCTGAATAAAAGTTTATTTTTACAGTTACAAAAATCGTAGGTATTTCAGAGAATTAACAAATTTTCATGAATTAGATAAATGGACTTTTCTAAAGTTGCTTCATGGCAGATTTAAGCAAAAGGATATTTTGAGAATTTGTCACAAACAGTTCTTCTAAATGAAACAATTTGGAATTTTTTCAACTTCCTTGTGTACTCTCTTAAAATATGCTTATTGTAATAGAGTGCAAAAGGAACATGATATATATGTTTGTTTAGGCAGCAACCTGGGAACAAAAGTGGAGGGAGGTTGACGCTGGTGAAATTGATGTTGGAACCTTGCATGCTGGAAACTCTATTATAGACAAATTTGTAAATCACAATGCCTAAATTAAAGAAAAAAGAAAGATGACCATAATAAACCAATATGCATAAAGTCTAGAGTGTTGTACATTAATAGCTATTATTCCTAGGCTTCACAGATACTTATATTTGCAACAACATGGTTCAATAATAATATAGAGGATTTTGGTAGTTTTCTTAAGATACAATGTTTCAAGCAAAGCACCACACATCTTCTTAATAGTATTAAAGTGAAATATAAAGAAAATAAAATAAGAGGCCTTGGCAAAAACAGGATTAGGGTGTCTAAAAGATGGGGCATTGTTAGTAGACACTTGGTTCTTGGCTTGATGAATACAATTATTAAGAAGGGTGGGTTCTCATCTTGTTCCGTGTCACAAATGGAGGGGGAAATAATGGAGGTTTCCAAGACTAAACAGTCGTATGAATATTAAGTAGAAATTAAAAAAATGAACAAACTTAAACACCATATCCAAGCCAAGGACAACAGAATCAATACCCAATCTACAACAGGCTAGACAAGAGGGGACCACTTATACTAGCAGCCAGGAGGGTAAAAGAGGGGAATATGAGATGTGTGCTGGGAACAGCGGTGGAGGGAGGACAACACTGGCGGTGGGAATGCCCTTCATTCAATGTCACTATGTACCTAAAATATTTCTTAGAAAGATTTGTAATCTAATATGGTCAAAATAAAAAAAAAGGTGGATTCTTTCTAGAAAGCAAATTGTAAGATGAAAATTAAAAACTAAAACATGAAATGTACTTTCACAAGCTTCTTCTGGTGATTAAAGATTTCTTTTGGTAGTACAGTGCTCTTTGAGTCACCAGGAGCTCTGAAGTCCATATTAATATAAAGGGACAGTCCTACTTAGTTACACAGACTATTTATTATATGAGAAGGGGAACAAAATCCTGATTACTTGGTGTGGTAGGAAGGCCTCCTGGGTTTCTTCTTTATTTGCTTTAATTTATGAGCTGTCAACTTATCAGAGAGGGGAGGAAACATTGGAAAGTGAGCTTTTCTTCCTGAATTAAGAAAGACTAGCAATATAATACTTCTGTGGCCTATTTTTTTTCTCTGTAGTTTCTAAAATATTATAAACTAACAGGTAAGACATTTTATTAGGATATGAAGAGGTAAAATTTCATAATTATAATTCCTCAAGTCGTTAATTTGCACAGCTCTTTGCACAGCAACATTAACTATATATTATCATTAGGCAGAATAATTTTACCATAATGATTACAGAAACTATTCCATTTTCTTCCATAATTTTCTCTTTTGCAATTCTACTACTCTTTCCCTTGGTGTATTCCACTTGCACACTCAGTGGCTGGTGAACTTCTTTAGAGCAGCACAATTTTTTAAACTATCTGACTTCTGGGGCCAGAGAGATAGATGGAGATAGAGCATTTGCCTTGCATGCAGAAGGACAGCGGTTCAAATCCTGGCATCCCATACGGTCCCCCAAGCCTGCCAGTAGCTATTTCTGAACATAGAGCCAGGAGTAACCCCTGAGCGCTGCTGGGTGTGAACCAAAAAGCAAAACAAAACAAAACAAAACAAAACCACACACACACCCACCCCAAAAAGACCTATCTGGCTTCTTTGAATAAGTATAATAATAGGAAATTACTAATGTATATGTTTATCTCTCTCGGTCATCAAATTGTTTAAGTATCTTTTTAATCAAAATGGCAATTTTATGTGGCACATTTTAATATATCTCTATATATTCATGCTTGAAGCATGTGACTATATGTCTGTATCATGCACTTTTGTCTACATCCCAGAACATGTATTTATATATGTCAGTGAGCCTGAGAGATCACACACTAGTTTTCATCAGTAGCACTTCATTTCAGAAGATACTTTTATAAAACAAAGCAATGGAGACTATTCTTTGATTCCTCACAGCACAAGTCTTATTTGAATTTTGGGTTTTTTGTTTTCCTTGCTGACAGCATGCATGAACAGGATGAAGAACTCTAATAACTCCTCTTATAGCGGGGCCTGCTGTGCAGACACTACAGAGAGTTCAGTCTTCTTTCTGAAGACATTTTCTAGTACCAGCCATCAATCCCACTTAACAGTTATACTGCAGACTACTTACTGAACACCTTTACGACTGTAGGCGCCTCAAACACGTTGTCCTCAGTTACTAGCATGCACACAAATCTCTTTTCATCACCGATTCTTGCATTACTGATAGATAAAGTGTAGTTTTCTGAGAGGCTCAATCTGTCTTTGTATTCTGGCACATTGTCATAATGTACACTTTTCTTTGTAGAGGATCTGAAGGCAATAAATACAGGGGAGCCATCGGGCTTCTCCTAAAAAATATCCAAATAACAATGCATTTTTAAATCAACATTCTTCAGGATAATGTGCAGAACTGCAAAGTTTTCTTGGCCATATTCTATTGATATTTTTTACAGTTTTAAGAAGAAATTCAAATGATGCGACTCACATATATCTTTAGCTACATATATTTTTCATAAAAGTGTATACAAATAACAGAGCCCTTGGCATCGGAGCTTTTCCTGCATCTGGAAAATAGAAGTGGCAATTGCTTTAAAACTGACAGGGGTTAGTTTTATGTCTGATATTGAATAAAGAGAACAGACATAGGTTTGTACAAAGAGCTAACTATTATAGTAAGTGGACACATGAACTCCAGATGCTTGTTTAGAAATCAAGTGCAATTATTTTTTCTATATTCATTATCCAAACTCACATACATATAAATGTCCACATCTTTCAATTTTAGCCCAAGCTGACATAACTGACCTTTACACATAACGAAGTTTAATGAGTCTTCATGGAGCAATAGTATTTGCCCTTATGAAACAATTGTGTCTATTAAGCAACAGAATCAGATTAATCATTAAAGTGCATAATTTAACTATTTGAGTCATAAAACTCAACTAAAAGGCTTTCCTATAAAAATTTACAATCAAAATAAAATATAAGGGCTGGAGCAAGAGTACAGCAGGCAAGGAAGTTACCTTACACATGGCTGGCCCAGACTGTTCAATCGCCAGTATCTCTAAAGTTTCCCTGATACTGCTAGGAGTGATTTCTTGTCTGCAGACCCAAGAGTATCTAACTCCTAAACATCACTGGATTTGGCCCACAAACTGAAATTCTCCTACCTAATAATTACTTGTTTCTTTTCTTTTCTTTTTTGTTTGTTTTAGCCTCCCTCAAACTGGCTGTGCTTAACTTTACTCGTTGTTATGCTTTCAGGGATTATTCTGGGGAGCTTGGGAGCAAACCTGGGTCAACTAGATGCAAAGCAAGTACAATACTCACTGTACTATCTCTCTGGCTCTTTACAAAGTAATTTAACCTAAAGTAGGGGCTTATACTATAGGTATAAGCATATACCCATTAACTTACCTTATAAGGCCACTGAGAAACCAATAATAAACAATTTAAAGTACACAGAAAATTTAAAGATATAATGGGAGCTATATCTTTTAAATACTAGTATTTTTCATTATTATAGACCATATGTCTATATCCCCCAAAATTTATGTTGAGGCCTCATCCTCTGGTACAGTTCAAATGTGCTTAAATTTAGATAGCCATGGGCATTGACCTTTTCAGGGGACTAGAACACATCTAAAAAGCTTCATGAGTATTTTTTCTTCAGAAAAAGCTATAATAATAAATTAGATGTCATTAGAACAAAGGTTCAACTATATGAAAACCTTCTAGCTTGTCTTCTAGCACCCTGACTTTGACTCTCTCAGTATCCAGGTTTCTGAGAAACAAATATCTGTAGTTTGTAAACAGACTATAAAGTTTTTCCATAACAGCTTAGGCAGAAGAAGGCAGTTATTAAACAAATCTGAGTCCAAAGTTTCAGTTCACTCTAACTTACAGAACAGAATAGGAAAGGCTATTTGTTTGAGTTACTCACTTAGCTCAAGAGGCTGAGTGAATATTTTGCATGTGGAAGGCCCAGTATAAATAACCTATGCAGTATGGTCCCAAGAATACATGTAGTGATCCCCCAAAACAAAAACAGACGTAAATCCTAAGGACTTCCAATCCCAACACCCCCCCAAAAAAAGAAAGAAAAGTCTTTATTTGTACTGTTAATATGTATGCAAATTTCCTTTGAAATTAAATAAAAAACTATATAATATACTGTATTTTCCGGCGTATAAAATGACTTTTGAAACAAAAAAAGTCAACCGAAAATCGGGGTCGTCTTATACGCCAAGTATATCCCGAAAAAAATGTTTCAATATGCCACTAAACGAAAATTGTCTGAATATTGCCACAAAACAAATTTTCCAACTTGATCCTGCACCAATCACTGCCAGTCTGCTGGGACCGCCTCTACAACTCAGCCAATCCAAGCAGGCTTTTGATGCACGCAAATTAGACAATGTTCTGGACCCGAATCTACACTGTCAAAAGCCTGCTCAGATTGGCCAGAGTCAGAGAGGAAGTCTATGACAGTATAACCTTTGAACCTTTGCTTGTTGTGATTGGCTCACTGTGGTACATGAGCACAGGAACGTTTTGTCTGATACAGCGAATATAGGCCTAAACCTATGTTTTAACTACAAAATTAGGGGGTCATCTTATACGCCAGAAAATATGGTATTCGCTTTAGTTGACTTAGTTCATAAGCACATCAATATTATCCTTCGTTTTTAAAATAATTGTCAGAACTTTATAATGTGAATTCTTGCCCTAAATCATTCCTCCATTCAGAAAAATGCTAACCTAGTCCCTTAAAATTCCACATTAACTCATCTATATAGTAACTATGAACTATTAACTTTGATCATTTAATAGACTGTCAGTCATATCTGGGAGATTTTTATGCACTAATTAATAATCATAATGCAGCAGATGAGAATTCTAATATTAGTCTATTTACAAATTAGATCATGAAAATAGTTTTATGACAATATATGGCTACACTGGTTACTAAAGCACAAACGTACATATGTAGAGAAATGTCATCTCTGATTTTATTCCGGAGTTCTGGCTCTTTTTCTCTCCCCAAACACTTCAGGCAGCTTAAATCTTTCAAACTAATATAATGAGGAAGATGAACTTAGTGATTCTATTTTAACAGAGCATTTTCCTTATAAATTATTCTTTTGACACTCAATGTAACACTTTCCAACAGTGTGCCCAGTTTGATATCACCCTTATGTTAGAGTTTAAGGTAGATCAGTCACACTTACATATTTCCACTTGCCAAACATGAGATTCTGAGGTACATCCAGTCGGCAAGGCAAGATAATGGTATCTCCATATGCTGAATTTACAGTATACAATCCAAGGCCTTTAGAAAAACAAAAACAATAAAAAGGATTTTGAGTATTTTCTTGAAAGAGCAAACAACCTTGGTTCTTCAATTAGGCGAATTATTTAATATTTTGCAATGATTATCACATTTTTCATCTTCAATAATGTTTCTAATTTCTTCAGTGGAATGTCATTTAATATACATCAATATTAATATGCCATCCATATATATATATATATATATATTCCCAACATGTTCTATGTATGATGATATATGACAGACTTCCTTTCCAGCTCTTCTCTTTCAGAACTCTAACCAGAATCTTTCTTTTTAATTTTTTAAGATGAATACCTGCCTTAAGAAAAGTAACCTATTACAATTTCTTCTTAACTGACATACAAAAGAAGTATGATACTAGAGCCCATTTTCAATTTAATTACCAGTCACTTTTATTAATTGTATACTGAGCCTTTATATTTCATGATTCAAATTTAAGTCACCAATTCATTAAGAAATATTATTAATGGAGGCCGGCATGGTGGTGCTAGAGGTAAGGTGTCTGCCTTGCCAGCGCTAGCCTAGGACAGTCCGTGATTCGATCCCCGGCGTCCCATATGGTCCCCCAAGCCAGGAGCGACTTCTGAGCACATAGCCAGGAGTAACCCCTGAGTGTCACCGGGAGTGGCCCAAAAACCATAAAAAAAAAAGAAAAAAAAGAAATATTATTAATGTATTCCAAAGGTACATAGTAGAAACTGAAACTGCATTGTCTTTCTCTTTTCTTTTCTTTCTTCCAAAATCAGTGTTTAATTGCATTATATAAAAATTGGTCATGACAAAAGTATAAATATAAACACTGTCAATGTTCCACATCTGCTGCCCCCCCTTTTTTTTTTACATTTTTAAAATTTATTTTAGTATGTACTCTTTCTCTTTCTATATAGACAATATTTTCACTGTATTTTAGAGAAGTATGGGATTATATACAATAATATAAATTTCTACAATTTCAAAACTAGCTTAAATAAATCTATTTCTAAGTTAAATTCTTACTAATTCCATCTTTGTTAAAAGTTTTAAATATAATAAAATATGTATTCTAAAGAATATATGCACACCATTCTTCATGTATAACTCAGCACAATATTTAGAATATGGAATTCATATAGGTACCCAATGACATAAAGTGGATAAAGAGGATGTGCTATATACATATATCAATATATGTATAGATATCTAAACATATGTATATACTGTAGAAAATACTGTGCACCAGCAAGAAATGATTAAATTATACAATTTGCTGCAACTTGGATAGAACTGGAAAATTTTATGTTCTGTGAAGTGAACTGGAATAAGAAATACAAATACTAGATGACCTCATTTACCCATGGTATATAGAATACCAGGACAGGGATTTTAAGGCATCCAACGGGAGATACCTAGATGTCCTGTTCCCTAGACTACAAAACTGAGAAGGAAATAAAAGGAAAGCAATATAAGGGATATACAAAAAGAGCTGAATAGAAAGATACAGGTGTTTGGACATTTTTAGGGTTTAGAGGTATAATATCTCTAAATAATTGAACTATACAACCCAACACACTGAAAGCATGAGATCCAAACCAAAGAAGCTAAACTGGAAAGTTTCTAGGGTGTGGGAGAGAACCTGGGGACATTGATGAGAGTTCATATTGGTGGATATTGGTGTTGGAGCATTTTTAAGATGTACAAATTGTGAAATTGTCAAAATGATTTTTGTATATGTATGCTATTTTATTTAAATCTGGATATATTCATAAAGCCTTAAAACTCATCGGCATTTGTCTTAAAAACTTGCATTAAGTCTAATTTTTATATATTTCTTTTACAATTGTCTTTAATATAAAATAATGTCACAATCTTATACCTATTAATTGGCTATCAAGTGGCTATCAAAAAAATTAAAAACAAAATTAAACTGGTATTTTGTCCACAAGGTGGCGATAATGTGTAGAAGTAAAATAATCCGAGACACTAAGATAATTTTTTGATTTCTGAAAAATAGAATACATGGTGGCCACTATTTCATTATAACTCGTCACACACAACACTTTAACATTTTATGTAGTTGTAAAATAATTATTTTAATAAAAGAAGAATAAAGGTTACAAGATTTATATTTTAAATTCTGTCAGTTGAGAAATCTGATTTGCTTGAAAGCACTTTTGTCCCTGTGAACAAAAACATTAGAAATAACACAAATGTCAAATAAGTATGGCACATACCCGCATAATTTTACTATTATAATCTTATTATGGGAAAGACTACAAGTAAAATGTGAAATGAGTTTTTTAATTGCTCTTAGAGAAAGAAATGTAATAAAATAGTTTTTATATACAGAATAATGAAAAATTACCTCCATATATTTAAATGTTTAGTATTCCCAATATGTAGTATTAATTCCTTTCAAATAAAACCATTGAAGAACATAAGATGAAAATATTTTAAATGGTCTTTTAAGTTTGTTAAAATAAAAATATGAAACGTATAATATGTTTTTATAGACTTGCAAACTAATAAGAATGGAAAGACTTGCTGTATTTCACAATACAGTGCTTATTTTCCAAATAAATTGGCTGCTTAGTGTGGAATTCCTACCACACATTTTAAGATTTGTTCATGCATTCTATAAGGGCAATTATGCCAAGTCAAGGAAACTATCTTGTGTTTTAATAGCTCAGTTTTATCACTATGTAGAAAGAAGCATGAATAATTAATAATTGTAAGATAATAGGAATTGGCAGTTCTAACCATATTCTACCACTATAAAAACATACCACCTTTCTGATATTGATAGTGCTTCCATGGTTCATGAAGTAATAAAGTCTATGAAGTTTAGATATAAATAAGTGAATCCTTTGGTGAAAATCCCTCTTCCAAAATTTTAAATTATTCGCTTTTTTGGCGGGGAGATCATTTTCTGTTTCCTATAGAATTCTAATAAACACACACACACACACACACCACATTTTATTAGACTTTTTAAAGCTACATGGATTTTAAGTACTCAGGGTAATAGTATGATAGAAGCAAATTACAAAAGGAAAGCAAGCAAATATTTTAAGTCTTTGTGTCCCGAAGATCAATGATGGATATTGGAAGTGCATCAAATAAGATGATCTGTGAAGTTCTTTCGATTTTGGGCTTTCAGATTAACATTTTCATTGCTCATGTTGGAGTAGATAACAATAGAAATTTGAGGATTTTAATTCCAACTATAAACAGCAAAGTGTGTTGTATATTGTCCTCAATATGTAGGGAGGGAAAGCAGCTATTTGCTTAAGTGGCACTCTCTTTTGTAAAAAAGCAAACATGATGTACACTTTTTTTTTTTTTTTAGTTAATGGATGAAACTGCAGGAGAAAACATTCCTCTTTTTCTGTCGAAGAAATTATGGATCACTTATGTTATCATTTGGGAATACTACCATTAAATTATTTTCATGTGTGTGATAACCTCAGAAATGGGCATTATTAAATATTTGAAAATTTAATAATGTGTGTTTTAATGACAATTCAAGTTCTAAGTTTTCTAGGATAGAACTCTTCATAATTAGAGTATAATTAGCATAAGAAACAAGGGTAGGTTAAAGGCAAATGAGTGCTCTAACCACTTTCGGATAAATTGGCCCAAAGACTACTAGGATTTATAATGAATTAGTAACCTGACTTCTGAAGCAGTCTCAGTCTTTGAGTTGAAGTGCCAAAGTATTATCAACACAGATGAATCTGTTTATATTTCAATGAAGAATTTTGTTTGTCTTTGTTTTGTTTTTGGGTCACACCCAGCAGCGCTCAGGGGTTTACTCCTGGCTCTACACTCAGAAATCGCTCCTGGCAGGCTAAGGGGACCATATGGAATGCTGGATTTGAACCCCTGTCCTTCCTTCCGCATGCAAAGCCAACACCTTACCATGCTATCTCTCCTGCCCCTTAATAGAAATTTTTATCTTTGTTAGCTGAAATTTAATGGAGTGTGCAAGAATTCCCCTACAATTTTCTCCCCGTAATATGAACTGGTTAAATTACTCATGACTTTGTAGCCCAGAGATTAATACATACTATTGGAAATATTGCAAATATATAATGCCTATGCTATTCATTCTTCAAAAGACTACATATAAAATAAGATAGGAATATTGGACTGGATATGTTTCACATACCTTATATATGTTTGCATACATACATAAATTATAAAATATTAATTTTTTAAAAGTTTATTGTTCCCTTTCCTTCTCTGTTCTTGCTAATGTTAAGATGATCAGAAGTGACATGCGTGGTTGCAATTTTCCAACCCTTGGTTGTGGTACACAATAAGGGAAATATAATAATTTATGTCATTTTAGTTTTGATGATTACATATCATCAAATCTCTACCCTGTGTGGTAGAGATCTCATCCTGTTGTGGCACTGAAGTTATCAGAGACAAGTTATTGGAACTTTATTTGGAGCAAGTGGGCAACACCAGAAATAAAATTCACACATGCAAGAAAGATGCTTTTAGGCACTGAGGGAATGCCAGCTCCCAACATATTTAAACTTGGCTGGAAATTTTCTTTATTAAGTAAACTCTACAAATATAAGGTCTTAGTGTGAATCGCTATATTTCTGTTGCTATCAAAACAACTTAATCAAAAATATGAAAATGTTTTGATTTGAAAAGCATTGTTGTAATTATTTGATCTTTTAAAACAAAGGTATTGGCCAAAAATTGAAAATAACTGAACTCAATAGGACAGCAGCAAGAAAGCAGAGTATTAGAAAAAATCCTTTACCATATAATTCTGACATCAAAGCAAATTGTCATAATACACAAAATAGGTAGACATATGCATTTTGTCTAGCATATAATTTAAAAGTCTTTAGCTAAAAAGATACGAATAAAATTCTGAACTTGGGTGAATACATTTATTTCTAATTAAAAGCCATATTTATGTAATGTTTTGTTATATAAATAATTTTAAAGACTACAAAATTCAAGATAACCGTACTTGGTTTTGCAAACATCTGAGGGATTTTTATTGTGGGGAGGGAGTGGGTGAGTGATGACCATAATTTAACAGATTTAGGAATTACTCCTGGCTCTATGCTCAAGAGTCACTCCTGGCTGTGCTCAGGGACTATATGTGGTGCTAAGAACCAAATAAGGAAGATTGCCTGCAAGGCAAGCATCTTTCCTGCTGCACTATCGCTATGGTCCCTAAAATGAGACTTAAAAATATTATGTTATTGTATGTAGCCTGTATTATTGCACTGATATTTGAATAACATCAAGTTTTTTAAACTCATTTATTGGAACTCTATAGATATGATAGGTATTACAAAAGGGTTATTTATAATTATAATTGCAACTTAATAATAAAATAAATTCCAGTTCCATGAAAATTTATCTCAGCAAAATTTATTTCTCATTCAATTTAGAAGGATAAATCCATTCCTTTCATATTTATCTGACTGATTTATAACAAGTAAAGATTCTAGTGTTCCACTTTAATGTATAAATGAATTGAGTAAAATATGCACAATTTTAATTAAAATAAATAGACATTTTGTAACACTTAGTGGTTCTCAAATTTATCACTAATGACATTTTATGCTGAAACATCCCTTATTGTTGGAGAGCTGTTTGAGCATGTTTTGTAGCCTGTCTGCCAGTCCACAAATACCAATACACATTCTGCACTTAAGTTAATACTGAAAAGTCTTCAGATATAACAAAGTCCCTTGCCCTGCAAAATTGATCACTTAGCTCCTATCACTATTGGCTGAGAACCACTAGTGTAGACTGATGGCTACTAGCTTTGTCCATTCAATAAAAGTTTGCTTTGTAAGAAACAAATTATTTTATAAGAAAAATAAATTATTATAAGCTAAAATCTTAGTGTATGACAAATAATTACTGAAAATGATTATGAAGGCAGAAATGGCACACAAGAACACCTTGTAATTTAAGAAAATTGCTTTCCTCACAGAAACCTCTTACATTAAACTATAATAGGATCACTGTTTACTAGTTCCGGGGAATTGTGGTCCAGTATATCTATCTTTACTTAAAAACAAACAAATGGAGCCGGAGAGATGGCAGGATGTAAAGCGTTTGCCTTTCATGCAGAAGGATGGTGGTTTGAATCCCGGTATCCGATATGGTTCCCCGAGCCTGCCAGGAGCGATTTCTGAGCATAGAGCCAAAAGTACCCCTGAGCGCTGCCGGGTGTGACCCAAAAACCAAAACAGACAAATAAACAAACAAAATTAGTTTGAATCCACAGCTTCTGCCATGTCTTCCCATTCATTGAACAGAGCTATAGAGTAATTTAACTATCAAAGAGAGGCAAAACAAGCTGGGAAAACTCATGGATATACCAGTCACAAAGCTGATTTACACAAGGTCCTTTGGGCAGTTGGTGGCAGAAAAAGTTTCTTCTACCCCACTGAAGCCTCAGAAGTTACATATACACCCACAAAGCAGCCAGGACAATGGTACATCTTCACTACTTTTCTACTTATTTCTGCAGAGATACCTAACCACCGAAAGTTCTCGGTATGCTGGTTTGTGGCTGAGATCTCTTTGGTGTCAGGAAGACCATCTTAGCACTTCTATATACTTCCAGAAGTCCAGCATCCACACTCATAATCCACAGCTGTTACCATATGAGTTCATCAATCCTACTCCTCAGATCCTTGAAATTTGGAGTGTGTGTCCACAGAGTTTTAATGTTGACATCCCAGTAGGAATGCACCAAATTTAATGTGAAATTATCATAGAAGCCACTCAAGCTCAACAAACAAAACCAATAACAGAATGCTCAGCTAGCAACAAATAGCTTAGTAAACCTCCAATGACACAATGACCCCGTTGTGAGATACAACAATTTTCTCGAATTTTCTTTTAATGAAGTTTTTCAATAATTCAAATATTATTTATTTGTAACAAGCAATATTAAGATAACTATCAAAGTACCTGGCTTGAGGGAGGTGGGAAGTTGGGGACAAGGGTGGAGGGAATGTCACACTGTTAGAGGAATTGATGTTAGAACAACAAATGCCACAAATGACTAAATTATGAGCAACTGTGTAAATCAGGGTTTAAAATAATAAAATTTTTTAAAAGATCTGTTTTAGCAAATATACAACATATACCACAATAACGTAAAAATAATACATACCCTTCTAAATTTCATATATCATGCTTATATATGTTCAATTTATCATAGTTCTATTAATAAAGTAGGTAAACATTTTTAAAATAATGTAAATCTTGTAGTTTTATAGTTCAATGACCCAAAATCAACTTTTTTGTTTGTTTTTATTTTGGGGCCACACCTCGTGATGCTCAGGGGTAACTCATGGGTTTGGGGGACCATATGGAAATCCGGAGATCAAACCAAGGTCCTTCCTAGGTTAGCACATGCAAGGCAAACACTCTACCACTTGTGCCACTGCAATTTTAAATGATTAAATGATTACTATTATTATAATCTAAACACGATAACATTCATCCTATAAAAGTATATATTTTAAAATTTTAAATAAAAAATTACCACTTTAGTAAACTAGATTATGTAACAATATGTCAGACAGTCTATAAAAGTACTACAATTTCTTATAATATGCTATCAGTAGTTCAATTGTGATAGTGAAGTGGTTTTAACTTATCATTTCTTGGTAGATCACTATGAGAATGGAATAATTTATGATTCTGAATAAGTCACAAATATTCCAAATTAGTTTGGGACTTAGACTCTCGACTGCAATGTTATACTTGGTCCAGAGATCCACATGCTCTGATTCTTGCAAGTCTTTTAATGTCTGACTAAACACTGATATGCGTAGGCAATCAGTCATTAATACGTATTTACTCAATATCTACCACAAGCAAAGTGATAGATATACTTTGAAGTAAATACATTAAAAATATGCCAAAGTCCTCTTCCTCTGGGAAGGAATCTGTATGATCTACCTGACAGATAAACTAAGTGATATAAGAGTGCAGAGAAAGAGGTTTGGGCAATGATCTTAATTATGGTTATTGGTGAAGGCTTCTTGACTTGAACACTGAATAAATATTTCTTTGAATGGGAAGATAAGAAGGTAGTTTTGAACATTTCATACCCAGATACCATGTAGAAACACTGAATGTTCCTTGGTTTTTCACCCTAATGGAAAATTTTATTTTTTAACATTGTATTTTTACAGAGTAAATATTTGCGCTTCATGCCTAAGTTGACAGTTTTTCAAAATTCATAGCTGCATGCAAAATGTCCTTTAAGAAAAGCAAAGATTTCTTTGCTTTTTCTTTTTTTCATCAACTTTTCCATTTGGATTTCTTTTGGATCTTTGAAAAAACAGCAAAACTGTGTTTTAAAATCTGCTTTCTGGGCACATTTTTATTAACTTAAAAAGATGTATCACTATTTTAAATCAATATATATGAATATTTAGCCTTGCTTATTTATTTGTTAATTTCTCACATTGGGATATATTTTGTGTATATATGAATAATGAAAATTTATTTTAATCTCCTAACTGTGATATAAGTAATTATTTGTTTTATAGAAAGAAATCAACCAAGACTAGACAGTTGAATATTCATTTGATGAAAATAAAAACTGATCAGACATGAATACCAAATCCAAAGTCAACAACAACAAAATCGATGCCCAATCTACAACAAGCTGTACAAGGGGGGAACAGTTGCATTAGCATTACGAGGGTAAAGGAGGAAGATGTGGGATGCATCCTGGGAACAGGGGTGGAAGGAGGACAACACTGGTGGTGGGAATGCCTCTTATTCATTGTCACTATATATCTCAAATATTACTGTGGAAGACTTGTAATTCACTTCGACTACAATAAAAAAAAAAGAAAGATAAACCAATAATTCTATTCCATTGTAAAATGTAATCTTGGATAAAAACAAAAATGTTTAAGGTTAATTTTCAATTAAATAAAAAATATAAGTACACTTTGATATTATCTATGAATTTTTTAAATGCTTGCACTCTTTGATCTAGTAATTCCTTGCTGAGAATCTACCCAACAAAAGTTTTTAACAACATAATTATACACAAGGAAAATACAGCTTTATTTTGCACAATAAATAACTGGAAAAATAGGTGCTCATTCAGAAGGGAATACCAAAGTATATAATAACACAATGTCTTATCTGAGAAATAACTGATGAAACATCAAGAAAATTCCTCTAGATAGTCAAGTTCTGATGCAGTTGATAATAATAACACAATGTCCTAACAAACTCACTGAAAATGAAGGCAATGTATAATATAAACATTCATTATTTGTAATTTTTAAAAAAGTTAAATTCATTCCCTACTGGGTAATTTTTCTGTGCCATTTGGGGTGTGGAATTCAGAAATGATTAATAAATTAATCATAGTAATAAATAAATTAATAAACTATTCTGGGGTGGAAGCGGTGGCGCAAGCAGTAAGGCGTCTGCCATGTGTGCACTAGCCTAGGACGTACCATGGTTCGATCACCTGGCATCCCATACAATTCCCAAGCCATTTCTGAGTGCATAGCCAGGAGTAACCCCTGAGCATTACCAGGTGATAAAAAAAATTAAATAAATAAAATAAACTGTTCTGAAATTTAAACTCTTAATATGACTTAAATATTTTATATATTATATGTGTAAAAGTTTTTTAATAGAGATGAGGGTCATAAGTTTAATTTTTCCACTTTGCTGCAAGCTGGTGAAGGAAAGGCAACCCTTATGCTTATTTTGAACTCAATAATTTTAATTTTAATAGTTTCATTTTAATGGTTAAATTAATAAAATAAATA
This sequence comes from Suncus etruscus, assembly GCF_024139225.1. Classification (NCBI taxonomy): domain Eukaryota; kingdom Metazoa; phylum Chordata; class Mammalia; order Eulipotyphla; family Soricidae; genus Suncus; species Suncus etruscus. The sequence continues at coordinate 85,867,419 of NC_064860.1, read as the reverse complement.
TCAACTGTACTATATTGAAAGGAGATCTAGAGATAATATTTTATAACCTATATATTTTTTGAATTAAACATTCCGTAAAACTATATACTATCCTTTTAAAATCATAAAGATAAAGCAAGATGGTGATAGCAGTAGTTATGGTGGTTAGAAATAAATTTCTAAAATTGACTCCAAAAGCTATTTTGCTTTAAAAATCATTTAAGTGGAATATGACATATGATCAAACTTCTATAAGTCTACACTTACATTTGTCATTAAACACACTGAGCTTTAAGATTTCTTTGATAGTTCTTCTCACATTCTTAGTTCAGAACATGAGACTGGGATTCCTACACTTCGTCCCACAAGGAACATCTCGTGTTATTGAGTCATCATTTCTCCCTGATGGTTTTGTTTGTTTATTTTGGCTTTTGGGTCACACCCGGCATCGCTCAGTGGTTACTACTGGCTCTACACTCAGAAATCGCTCCTGACAGGCTCGGAGGACCATATGGGATACTGGTATTAAACCACAGTCCTTCTGCATGCAAGGCAAATGTCTTGCCTCCGTGCTATCTCTCCGGCCCCACCCTGAAGGGTTTTTGACTAAGCTATAAGGTCTATGCCAACAAGCTGTGACAGTGGTCCTTTCATGGAGATAAACTTAAATACAAAAATTAAGGATACCTCATGTCTTTTTGTAAATATTTTATGTGTTCAAAAAAGAAACCAACATATAAAAGCCTGTAGATGGAAATTAGTATTGTACAATTAATAGATTTTCTTAGTAAAAGAACTAAACAAGAATGAATGTTTAAGCATAAATTTTGTTTGCTCATGTTTAAAATAAAACCATATGAATAACTAATAATTCATTTTCATTGAAGATAAATATGTTCAATATATTATACTAACATAATTAAGACTTGTGTTTTTGGTATAACCTTTTAAAGAGTTTATTCACACAATCCATTAATATAAGGAAATAATCAGTAATGTATTATTTTCCTTGTTCTAGCATTTCCCATTAAATGTTTTTAATTAGGTGTTGTATTGTCTGTATCCAAATCCTGAAACCTTCATTTAAGCTCTAGCTTAAAAAGGGAAAAATAAATAAAATAATATTTAAACACCCTTTCGTGTTAAAATAGGCAAAGAAAAGTTGATTATACTTGTACTCCATTACTCAAAACATTTTCTCCACATCAAAGTCTAGATTCATCTATTAGGAGTATCAGTTCTGTGTAAGTTAAAAAGTTATATTTTCCTATATAAAATGTATTAAAATTGCGAGTATAATTCACTTATTTTAGCAGATAGTAACTAATTAAAACATTTAAATATTTAAATAAAATATTTTTAAATTATTTGAAAAAATTGAAACTTTTTTATTTAAACAAAAATATATTTTAAACAAAGAACAACAACAGGAAAGTAGTCATAATGCTTTATAAAAGACACTAATTATTTTTCTAAAAACAGGAAACTTCTAGAATTTAGATGAGTATCTCCAATAATAACTCAGTCACTTAGCATTATTAAATTTATTTTCTGCAAACAACAATTGAATATTAAGACACTAAATTACCTCTGAGCTTGAAAAAAGTCAAAGCTTTTCTTGATAACATTTCTAAGCCCCCAAACAACAAATTTCTAGCTTAAAAAAAATTTCTCAAAAAAAAAATCTATCAGTGGTAATTTAGAAAATATATGGAGGCAAAAGCCGGCTCCCTGTGTGTGACACCAGGCGGGGAAAATCCGCGAAAGTACACCGGCCCAGTGGGGCCCAACTGTGAAAAACTGTGAGTGTGACCTCTCTATGTCTGTCTACTGTCCTCTTGCGTGAAACTCTTGCGAGTGGGGCAAAAAGAGGCTCTTTCTAAGGAAAGAACACCATTGCAACAAGAAGGAAAAATTACACTAAGAATGGTGCTATATCACAGAAGCAAACATTTCTCTCTGGACTGTCTTCTCTGTTGCATGCTCGGGCCTAAGATTTGACCCAGTGTGAGGCTTCATCCACGGAGGACTCCCCTCTCTTAGAGGCAAGTCAGCCCATCCAGAAAGGGAGGAGCCAGAGGAGTGTGCTGCCTGCATCATATAGACAATGAATACCACCACAACACGTAGAAAAACCCACAATACAAGTGTGACAATGGGGAAACAACGCAGGCCAGCATCAGACATAGAGAATGAAGATGACAATTCTGAGGACCAGATAATGACCAACCAACTAATCAACCTCTCAGATAAGGACTTTAGACTAGCAATATGGAAGATGCTCAACGGACTCCAAGAAACCATGGATCGAGTTGAACAGAACACTAATAAGAACCAAGAAAATATGAAGACAGAAATCACAAAACTCCAAACTGAAATAACATGTCAACTAACAGGACTGAAAAAGTCAGTAAACAAAGTGAATGACAAAATGGATAAGCTCTGGGACAGGGTATCAGAAGCTGAGAATAGACTTGGTGCTGTGGAAGATGAGATACATAACAATTCTATACAGCAGGAGAGATTGGACAAAAAAACTTAAGGCAAATGAGCAGACAATGGAAAAATTAGTCAAAGAATGGGAACAGATGAAAATAGAAGTCTATGATAAGATCAACAGAAACAACTTAAGAATCATTGGAGTCCCAGAGACCCAGGAAGAAAATTTCCAGGAAGAATCAACGGTCAAGAACATCATTAAAGAGAAACTCCCAGAGCTAAAGAATATATGTGATCAAATCCTGCATGCCCGAAGAGTACCAACCAAAAGAGACCCCAGAAAAACCACCCCAAGACAAATCCTAGTCACAATGACAAATACCACAGATAGAGACAGAATTCTGAAAACAGCAAGATCAAAAGGGGAAATCACGTTCAAGCAAGCTTCCCTGAGATTTACAACAGACCTGTCACCAGAAACACTCAATGCCAGAAAGCAGTGGTGGGATATTGTGACAAGACTGAATGAAATGAATGCTTCACCCAGAATACTATACCCAGCAAAACTCACTTTCCGGTTTGACGGAAGAATACATGACTTCACAGACAAAAAACAGCTCAGAAACTTCACAGACACAAAACCAGTCTTAAGAGAAAAACTGAAAGACCTAATCTAAGACAAGACTACCCAAAAGACACACCAAATTTTGAAATAAAGATGGCGTTAAATCCCAGGACAATTCTTTCTCTCAACGTCAATGGACTAAATGACCAGTTAAGAGACACAGAGTGGCTAAATGGATCAAAAAACTCAATCCAACCTTCTGCTGCCTACAAGAAACGCACCTGAATAGTCAGAACAAACATAGACTCAAAATAAAAGGCTGGAGAAAAATTATCCAAGCAAACAACACCCAGAAAAAGGTGGAGTGGCCATACTAATATCAGATAATGCAAACTTTATACTCAGAAAGGTTGTAAGGGACAAAGATGGACATTTTATATTAATCAAGGGGTACGTAGAGCAGGAAGAATTCACTCTCCTAAACATATATGCACCGAATGAGGGGCCAGCAAAATATTTAATACAACTGTTGACAAATCTGAAAAATAATATCAACAACAACACAATAATTGTGGGGGACCTTAACACGGCTTTGTCACCACTGGATAGGTCAACCAGACTGAAACCCAACAAGAATATACTAGACCTGAGGAGAGAAATGGAAGAAAGAGGCCTAGTGGATATATATAGGACACTCCATCCCCAGAAACCTGGATACACATTCTTCTCCAATGTACATGGGACATTCTCCAGGATAGACTACATGCTGACACATAAAACATACCTCCATTAGATCAAGAGGATAGAAATTTTGCAGACTACCTTCGCTGACCACAAGGCTCTGAAATTATTTGTGAACTCCAAAGGGACTCATAAGAAACACTTTAACACCTGGAAGTTAAACAGCCTCATGCTCAATAACCAGTGGGTCCGAGATGAAATCAAGGAGGAAATCAAAATGTTCCTGGAAACAAATGACAATAAAGACACAAACTATCAGAACTTATGGGACACAGCAAAAGCAGTACTGAGAGGAAAATTTATAGCTTTGCAAGCACACATCAGGAAGGAAGAAGGAGCTTACCTGAGTAGCTTAATGACACAGCTAATAGAACTAGAAAATGCTCAACAAAAGGACCCAAGAATAGGAAGACAGAAGGAAATAACAAAGCTGAGAGCAGAAATCAACGAAGTGGAAACTCAAAAAACAATCCGAAAGATCAAGGAAAGCAGAAGTTGGTTCTTTGAAAAAATAAACAAGATTGATAGACCACTGGCAAACCTAACAAAGAAAGAGAGAGAGAGAGAGAAACTTGATAACTCGTATCAGGAATGAAAAAGGAGAGATCACTACTGATATGACAGAGATTCAAAGAGTAATCAGAAACTACTTTGAAAAACTCTATGCCACTAAAAATGAGAACCTGGAAGAAATGGATAAATTCTTGGACTCTTATAATCTTCCACGGTTGAAGAAAGAGGATGTAGCATATCTAAACACCCCCATCACCATTGATGAAATTAAAACAGTAATCAAATGTCTGCCGAAAAACAAAAGCCTAGGTCCAGATGGATTCACTAATGAATTCTATCAAACTTTTCAAGAGGAACTACTGCCAATCTTGGCAAGACTCTTTCATGAAATTGAACAAACGGAAACACTCCCAAATAGCTTTTATGAAGCCAACATCACCTTGATACCTAAACCAGACAGAGATGCTACCAAAAAAGAAAATTACAGACCAATATCACTGATGAATGCAGATGCAAAGATCCTCAACAAAATCCTGGCAAATAGGATTCAATGCCTTGTTAAAAAGATCATCCACTACGATCAAGTAGGTTTAATCCCAGGAATGCAAGGCTGGTTTAACATCCGTAAATCTATCAACATAATACAGAACATCAATAACAAGAAAAATAAAAACCACATGATCATATCAATAGATGCAGAGAAAGCATTTGATAAGGTCCAACACCCATTCTTGATCAAAACTCTCAGCAAGATGGGAATGGAGGGAACCTTTCTCAATATAGTGAAGGCCATCTACCACAAGCCAGTGGCAAATATTATCCTCAATGGAGAAAAACTAAAAGCCTTCCCTCTAAATTCTGGCACAAGAAAAGGCTGTCCTCTCTCACCATTCCTATTCAACATAGCACTGGAAGTACTTGCTATAGTGATTAGGCAAGAAAAGGATATCAATGGAATCCAGATAGGAAAGGAAGAAGTCAAGCTCTCACTGTTTGCAGATGACATGATACTCTACTTAGAAAACCCTAAAGACTCTATCAAGAAGCTTCTAGAAACAATAGACTCATATAGCAAGGTGGCAGGCTACAAAATTAACACACAAAAATCAATGGCCTTTCTATACACCAATAGTCATAAGGAAGAAATGGACATTAAGATAACAACCCCATTCACAATAGTGCCACACAAACTCAAATATCTTGGAATCAACTTGACTAAATATGTGAAGGACCTATACAAAGAAAACTATAAAACTCTGTTTTAAGAAATAAGAGAGGACACACGGAAATGGAAACGCATACCCTGCTCATGGATTGGCAGGATTAACATAATCAAAATGGCAATACTCCCCAAGGCATTATACAGATTTAATGCCATCCCTCTAAAGATACCCATGACATTCTTCAAAGAAGTGGATCAGACACTTTTGAAATTCATTTGGAACAATAAACACCCTCGAATAGCTAAAGCAATCATTGGGAAAAAGAATATGGGAGGAATTACTTTCCCCAACTTTAAACTGTACTACAAAGCAACAGTTATCAAAACAGCATGGTATTGGAATAAGGATAGGTCCTCAGATCAATGGAATAGGCTTGAATACTCAGAAAATGTTCCCCAGACATACAACAACCTAATTTTTGATAAAGGAGCAGGAAATCCTAAATGGAGCAAGGAAAGCCTCTTCAACAAGTGGTGTTGGCACAATTGGATAGCCACTTGTAAAAAATTGAACTTAGACCCCCAGCTAACATCATGTACGAAGGTAAAATCCAAGTGGATTAAAGACCTCGATATCAGCCCCAAAACCATAAGATATATAGAACAGCACATAGGCAAAACACTCCAGGACATTACAAGCATCTTCAAGAAGGAAACTGCACTCTCCAAACAAGTGAAAGCAGAGATTAACAGATGGGAATATATTAAGCTGAGAAGCTTCTGCACCTCAAAGGAAATAGTGCCCAGGATACAAGAGCCACCCACTGAGTGGGAGAAACTATTCACCCAATACCCATCAGATAAGGGGCTAATCTCCAAAATATACAAGGCACTGACAGAACTTTACAAGAAAAAAACATCTAATCCCATCAAAAAATGGGGAGAAGAAATGAACAGACACTTTGACAAAGAAGAGATAAATATGGCCAAAAGACACATGAAAAAATGTTCCACATCACTAATCATCAGGGAGATGCAAATCAAAACAACGATGAGATACCACCTCACACCCCAGAGAATGGCACACATCACAAAGAATGAGAATAAACAGTGTTGGCGGGGATGTGGAGAGAAAGGAACTCTTATTCACTGCTGGTGGGAATGCCGTCTAGTTCAACCTTTATGGAAAGCGATACGGAGATTCCTCCAAAAACTGGAAATCGAGCTCCCATACGATCCAGCTATACCACTCCTAGGAATATACCCTAGGAACACAAAAATACAATACAAAAACCCCTTCCTTACACCTATATTCATTGCAGCACTATTTACCATAGCAAGACTCTGGAAACAACCAAGATGCCCTTCAACAGACGAATGGCTAAAGAAACTGTGGTACATATACACAATGGAATATTATGCAGCTGTCAGGAGAGATGAAGTCATGAAATTTTCCTATACATGGATGTACACGGAATCTATTATGCTGAGTGAAATAAGTCAAAGAGAGAGAGAAAAACGCAGAATGGTCTCACTCATCTATGGGTTTTAAGAAAAATGAAAGACACCCTTGTAATAATAATTTTCAGACACAAAAGAGAAAAGACCTGGAAGTTCCAGCTCACCTCAGGAAGCTCACCACAGAGTGATGAGTTTAGTTAGGGAAATAACTACATTTTGAACTGTCCTAATAATGAGAATGTATGAGGAAAATGGAGAGCCTGTCTAGAGTACAGGCGGGGGTCGGTTGGGGCGAAGGGAGACTTGGGACATTGGTGATGGGAATGTTGCACTGGTGATGGGTGGTGTTCTTTACATGACTGAAACCCAAACACAATCATGTATGTAATTAAGGTGTTTAACTAAATTAAAAAAAAAGAAAATATATGGAACAAAAATTCTTCACTAGAAGGCCATTTTTGTTCTCAGAATTTTATGCTAACAATAGTTTAACTATTAGATACATTGCTTTAGTATTTAGTATTTAAAATAATGTTCAACATTAAATAAATTATTTTAAAATTGAGGCTGTGAATTCTGGGAACAGCAAATTGTTAAGTCTAGTGACCAAATAGAGTAGACTTTTAATCCTGAATTGTTTGGTCTCTGTACAGTATGTTTAATTCTTATATTTTTACATATAAAATATAACTAGATACCAAAAACATTTATCTACACTGAAAAAAACTTTTTGTTCTTTCATTCTTATAAGTTCCATTTAGTATTTTCTCATTCTCGTGAGAATACAGATTCGCAAAATGAACAAGAGAGGTTAAAAACCCAGAATATTTTCACTATTATGTGAAGATTTATAGCTAATTTCCAAGACTGAGATTTGTGCAAATTCCATGCTTTATCTGACAACCCTTTAGAGTAGATAAAATATAAGTTTAAGACCACAGAAAAAAAAACTATGGCATGCTAGGGGCATTTTCCTCTTTAAAAACTAAACACAGCTTACATACCAATCCATTTTTCTAGAATTGAGGGAAAAGAGAAAATCTATTTTTTAGAAAATATTAAAAATATCTGCATTTTAAAATATACATACACATGTATACCATTCCAACGCTATCTGCTTATTTTTCTCCAAGTAATTTTGCACTCAGGCTAAGTCACATTTCTGACTTATTGTAAATAATAACCTATCTTAACTATATGATCAGACTCAAATAAGGTTCCATTAGTAAGAGCCAATGGAAAAAGTGGAAAGCATAAGACAGCGAGATAATTGTGTCATCCATTAATATTAACAAAAAATTTAATATATCCCATTTTCTCTGACAGTCATTCTATTTAATTGATGAGTGGGAGGAAAAGTGAAAAGGAGAAGAACAAGGTAATTTGGGAAAGCAGTGACTAAAGATGGATTTATAGGAAACTCTATTAAAAGGTAGGTTTTATCAGTTCAAAGGGTGTCAGAATGCAGAAATGTTTTAAAGATCCTGTAGAAACTTCTGTGTGAAGTTTCCTCTGGCTTTGAAACTTTCCCTTAAAATTTTAACTCTATGAATGCCTTTTCTTAGAGCTTCAGAGGTCAGTCATAAGTTTAAAATGTACCAATTTTATCATGTAATTTAGGAAATGATTTATGGTAGCATAGGAGAGTTTTTGAAGAAGTAGTTGGCATGAACAGTTTCTCTTCCTCTAGTTCCCCCCAAAAGCTATGTAAAAACTAAATTCTATCACTGGCTCATCTTAGATTATGACCTCATAGAAACTTTGATATATGAACAGCCTTCTTAAATTCTCTAAATATATAACTTTTCTGAGAAAAAATTCTGCAGTCAGTTGGTTTTCTGTTTTTAATCATGTGCATATCATATTTCAACTGCCTCTGTTTCACTTCCATTCATAATCATCCTCTATTTTTTGTTTACTATTTGGGGGGAAATTTTCTGATTTGTGAAATAGAATGAAAATGTACTACCTACAAGGTCAACTGTCCATTTTACATTCATAATAATGAACTTAAATGTAGCATTGTAATAACCATCACCCGAGTTTCCTATAGTTTCCCGTACTTTCTACAAATGGTTCTAGCTCATTATATGTTACAAATATCAAATGAGGGAAGTAGGATACAAAAGTCTAACGTCTCTTCTGAGGACTGAATATGAATCAATAATTCTCCAACACCCACTGAAGAACTTTTCTTAAATTCCATGACAGTTTAGGATGAATGTACGTTTCTTCCCCCCATTCTTTCCCTTGAGGAAACAATATAGTCTAGCAATTTCCCTACTGTTTCTGCTTTATAGAAAATTCAAATATTATGCTAGTAGTAAACACAAAACAATTACACTTTAATTTAATAAGAGAGTAGGTAAATTAAAACTAGAAAACAGAGTATAAAATTAATAGTACTAATAATTGATAGCTTATAATACTTTATTGTTTGCAATATTCTTTTATAGGCATTGTGCATGTTTACTTCCAGACTCCAATAACCCTGTAAAAATGAGTAAATAAACCTGCATGGTGAACTTTATGATACTTTATAAAAAGATACAATTTCTCCTGCAAAGTCAAGAGACTAAAATAACAAAACGTAAAAATAAATTCCCAAGTCTTACTTCTATTATAATTAGAAAGACAAATTTAAATCATAAAAGAACTATAGTTTGAGGAACAAAGAGCAAATGATCACATTTGATTTATTCTCTTTAAATGGGATGCGTTGCAACAACTGAGTTTACACATTAGGACACAAGCTAGTTTTGTCTGTGCTAACATCTAATTTTTCAAAAGCAATTTAGAAAACAGAAATAATCAAAGAGGTAGATACCTTTAGTTATGAAGCCAAAGGTAGAAAGGGTACTAGATTGGCAGACAGAGTAACACATTATATATTTCATATGAATAACCCAATAAAGATAAATGACCAAGAAAATTTGCTAAATGGATAAAATGAAAAGGTTGGGATTCAAATAAAATTTCTAATTATAAAACTTGTCTTTCCTACATTAAAAATAATTTCCATTAGAACTTTTTAGTAGGCTGCGAATCAAGTTTGTGTAGATAGAGCATTATAGATACACCATTCCTAATTGCCAAAATTTGAGTGCAACTAAGATGCACTTCAATTGGTAAACAGACCGCTGTGGTTCAGCTATGCAATAGAACATTATTCAGCAACAAAATAAAATGCTACCAACCCACCAAAAGGCAGGGTCTAGATTAAAAGGCATTCTGTGAAGTGAAACACTCAATATGAAAAATTAGGTATTATATAAATTTTAAAATGTAATTTTTTAAAAGGTAAGCAATGAAGGCAGGAAAAAAAAGAATAGTGGATGTTAAATATCTAAGGAGAAGGAGAGATGGATAGAGGAATACAAAATATTTTCCGGGCATTGGAATTATTTTAAATAGTTGTAGAAGCAAGTTATTAAACATTTATTAAAACCCAAAAATTAGGGTCTGAAGAGATAGTAAAGCAGGTAGAGCACTTGCCTTAAATGCATGCTTCTTCTCCAGCATCCTACATAGTCCCTTGACCCCGCCAGTAATGATCCCTGAATACTGAAAACCAGGAATAAACTCTGAGTACTACTGAGTGTGGCCCCAAAACAACAACAAAGCCTAAAATATACAACTCAAAGAACAAAATATAGTATAAATTATGACTTTTAGGAAGTGATAATATCATTAAAGTTTCTGCTTAACAAATATAGCAAACTAATGATGTTAGCTACAGGAAAATGGGGAAAGAAAATTGGAGTATTAAAAAGCATATATAGTATATATGTATATGTATATATATATATAAACACCCCTTTCACCTATTCTGTACATAAAAAATAAAACATATTTCTACATTAAACTTATACACAGCTTTCAGCCCATGGAATGCACTTGCATTTACATGGTCTCATCTAAATTCCTTTTGTTGTAGTGTAGTGAAGGACATAAAAAATCTTCAAGGGCAAAAATCTTTTCATTCACTAGTGTGTTACAGCCTAGATAGTTAAATCCCTGGATAATATCAGCAGATGCTGACAATACCAAGACCTCCACTGAACAGAATGTCCTGGGTGGCTGTGCTGCAGTCCAGCAATAGCTATTTTATGATTATGTTTCCCACATATTCCCAGCCCAACTGAGGTGTTAATACGTTTGGTTGATCTCTGCATTTAAAAGAGACAATGTCTTTGATAATTTGTTCATGGTTACTGCTCAGGAACATAATGACACTCGAAATTCTCCTACACTGAATATTATAACATTACCTCTTTGGCTTTGCTATTTTTAACAGCTTTTAAAGACAATAGTGATGTTAAGGTTAAAAAAAGTTCACTCTTCCTACTCATTAAAAGAATGCCAGGTTAGAGACATGAAGCTGTAAGAGATTCAGCAAGGCTTCAGCTTGTAGCAAGTCCTTTGTTTTATGAATCTCATTTGATTTCTATAATTGAAAGTACCCCTGAAGCTTTCTCTAAGGGAGTATTTAATCGAAAAACAAACAAGCAAAACAAGTGACAAGGACTGAAATTTTTGGATTGTTGCACTGTCTGTAAACCCAATGGCAATTTTCAAGTCAGTACTCTCTTAAGAGTACTGCAAAAATATGCTTCATGTGCATGTTCTTCAATCACAAATTTTCCTCTCTGCATAAAGAACAGACAATAAAGGTCAGAGGAATCAACTTTAAAGTATTTTCTTCTTTGCATTTTCAAATCTGCAGATATCCTCAATACGTGTGCTACAGACATTCTACATATTCTGAATACAAAATTTTAATGGTATTCAGAAATCCATTGATATTTTTGCCCGTAATTTTAAAATTTAGAAGTTATTCCACAAAGTGAATTTCTTCTATAGAATAGTTTTTACTGGAACAAAAGGGACAGTATAGCAGGTAGGGTGCTTGCCTTGAAAGTCCTGAATCTTGGTTCATTCCCAGATACCTCATATGATCTGCTAAGGCAGTGCTTTTCAATTATTTTCTATCATGCCTCCCTAGGAAGAAGAAAACATTTTTCAAGACCCCCAAGCGACTGTATATAGTATATTTATTTAAAAAAAACTTTAACCTGCAAAACAAAAATATATAAAATAATTTGACCTGATTTTTTAATCAGAGGTGATGTCTGGATTCATGGCTACAATGAGCACGTTTTGCAATGCCTAGCTTTTCGAAGTGGGGTTTGAAGCAGGACACAGCAACTCTCAGCTCCAGAGACATACAGAGACATAAACACTGGGCTTAGCTTGTTATGGCAATGTTTGCGGAGGTCCAACGCGCCCCCCTTTACGGAGCACCCCCCATGGAGGGGCGCGCCCCACTATTTGAGAAGCACTGTGCTAAGAGAAGGAATGCAGAGTCAAGAGTAAGCCCTGAACATCTTGGTTTGGTTCAAAAACAAAACCAAAAAAATATATGTATTCTACCTATCAGTCATCAAAGTTAAAACATATTTAGTCAATGGAAATAAAGAATTTACTTATACTCCAGAAAGATGCCATTGGAAGAATGTTGTCCAATCCAGCATTTGTGCCATAAGGCAATTTATGATAATGAATACGACAGTAAAATACTAAGAAAAAAAAACCATAAGTAATTATCCAATATTGCCAATCTAATCAAGAAACCAGGTAATACACATGCTAAACAACAATGGTCACTGAGTGTATTTTACATGAAGTGAGATACGTGAATACTTGGTTAATAAAAAATACATATTATATGCCACATTGACAGATAGGATTCTTATATACAGAATGCTGTATCAGAAATCCTGATGTTTGCATTAGAAGGTTTGAAACTAGACATTTATAATCTCAAGTTTGATAGAACAAAAAACATTCTGATCTAACTTATGGGTGAATTTATTATAAATAGGCAGATTACAAAGAGTAGAACTCAAGAGAATAGGAGATGAACAGTTACTATGTACGAGGGCTTAGGGGAAGTAAATCAAACTTTGTTATAATATGAGCAAGTCTTGAATATCTAATTTCAATATACTAACTATAATTAGTGAAATATTATTGCATACTTGATATTTTCTAGAAGAGTGAATCTCAAGTGTTCTTTGCATTCCATTCCACCCCCTCACAATGAGTAATGAAGGAGAAATGTTAGCTAGCTTAATTTCAGTAAGAACTTCATTATGCATGTATATTGATATCAAATCAGTAGATACCTTAAATTGGTATGATTTTTGTGTCTTTAATCATATTAATAAATATTTGGATAATATATCAATATATACGTAAATTTATATATTTATGTGAAATATACATTCATATGCATGAATATTATATTAATGTGTCTTTATTAATATAATTAATAAAGGTGGCTAATATATTTTTCTGACCTTTTTTATAAATGAAAAATATTATGCACTAAATGTTGCTGTGTAGAACAGATTCATTGTAGAAGTTAGGCTCCACACACAAAGGACATTTATACTGAAAAAATCAATAAAGAATCTCCACGTAGAAGAAAGACTGCTTGCAAAACCCTTTTGGTGACCCAATGTGGTCCATATTTAGAGATCCTGAAAAGCAATGGATAGAATTTTAACTGAGAAGAAAGTTGTGAGATGATGGACTGTAGAGATAGCATGGAGGTAAGCCGGCATCCCATATGGTCCCCTGAGCCTTCTAGGAACGACTTCTGAGCATAGAGCCAGGAGTAACCTCCTGAGCGCTGCCCAGTGAGACCCAAAAACCAAAAGAAAAAAAAAAACATGTGAGGTGAAACTTTGAAAGTCCTTAAAATAGCTTGATGAATTTGGACTTTATTTTGTAAATAATGTGGAGGTAATAGACGCAGTTTTGTAGGGGTAGCAGTGTAAGGTTGGCAGTGAAGTAGTTGATGTTTGCTTCTTTAACTATAGATAAGGATCTAAAGAAAGATTTTGGGAGAGGCTAACTTGTTGACAAGCTGAAATGTTTTGAGGGGCATATAATCCCAGTGAATTTGGATAGGGAAATAAATATGAAACAAAAAAGATTAGATATTCCAATGTGTAAGGTTGCTTCATTGTTCAACAACAAAGTCCATATTTCCCAGCATAGCAACGTACAGGATCTCAAGTAAAAAGCAGCTAAGATCGTCTTAGTCTCTGTAGAAACAAGCCACACATCACATGTAAAACCACACACTTACTAGGCAAATACAAAAGCTGTCTTATTGTGTTAGCAATAAGGTAAAACTGGAGATTAAATAAGTGGAACAGTCCTGAGCAAATATTAACACTCATTGTGTTAGGTACCCGGATTTCTACACACAGATTGTTAATATAACACTCATTTTGATTTAGCACATGTTAGCCCTTTATAAGTAAAATTACAAAATATGCACAGAGAAAAGACATTGGAATTTTAAAAATTTTAAAAAGACTGGAATTTTAATAGTTCTGCATTTAGCAACTATATATATATATTTAAAAATGTTTAGACTACACTTTGTGGTGCTCAGTTCTTACTCTGGTCTCCTAACTCAAGAATTACTTCTTGCGGGCTCTGGGACCATATGAAGTGCCATGGATTGAACCCTGTTCAGGTGCATGTAATACAAATGCCTAGCTCTCCAGTCCCACCAATTAGACCTTTAATAAAGGTGCAAAATAAAATATTCAAAAATTTAAAGCCCATAATACTGTACCTTTCCAGTCACTATTAATGTTCCCTTTGTAAAGCAGTTTTTTAAAAATCATTTGGAGGGCCGGAGTGGTGGTGCTAGTGGTAAGGAGTCTGCCTTGCCCACGCTAGCCTAGGATGGACTGTGGTTCGATCCCACCGTGTCCCATATGGTCCCCCAAGTCAGAAGCGATTTCTGAACGCATAGCAGGAGTAACCCCTGAGCGTCACTGAGTGTGGCTCAAAAACTAACTAAATAAATAAAATCATTTGGTATGTCTACCAAGTTTTTGAGAGATTTGAAAGTATATCAAGAATCTCTCAGAAAGTTCTAATTAATATAAAACACAAAATCACTTTGCCATTACTGTTGAAACAGTCTAATTAAGTGACAGTATGATTAAAGATGGTTGCCAAAGACGTCTGCTGCTAATTTGGTTGCTAGAAGCTTTCAGTTCTAACTGGATATATAATACCTCTCCAATACAAGAAAGTGAGGAAAACATTACTTCTGTATCTTCTAAAAATCTCTTTTATAAGTTGATGATAGTGAAGACTTAGTCACTTCAGGTGGCTTTTCTTCTAGGACAAAAGAGTAATTGAGCAATCTGTGCTATGTTCTGATGGAAATCAATCCAACCCACTAACCAGCACTTGTGGGGCTGATAGCCTTTCTCCGATTTCTCATTTGATGGCTACTGTGTACTTTCCTTTGCTAAAATGTCCTAGACTCTGAAAAACGATGACTTTTTGTTCCCAGCACAACAAATTATAATATTCAATGAGATCTTTGTTCTTCAAATGGCTGTCATAATGTTAAAGAAATAAAATATTTATATTTAAGATCCAATATGTTTTTTAACTAACAGGTGAAAGAACACTAGGCTAGTAGTCTGAAGACCTAAGTGCTTAACCCCAATTTTATTACTAAAATATTAAGGTTTGCTTTCAATTGTTTAAATTCAAACACATATAATATAGCAAAACACAGGCATAAATGTTCTAGAACTCACATGACATTTTCTAGAATTCAATTTTATTATATATAAGAATATTACCATAATATTCACTCTATAAGAAGTACTTGGCCATACACACATAATTTTTAGATGCTTTCCATCCCTGCTCTAAGGCTACAGCTTCAGGCAGCATTTGCTCTGTAAGGTATACTTTTCGGGAGTAGGAGGGGATGTGTCTTATGGTACAAAAAATAGGGTATATGATAAATGTATGCACTTAAAAGTATATTAAAACAGCATTTTAGCTTACACCTAGTTTTTAGTAGAAACTTGAGATATTGCTTTTATATCTAGACTAGAAAGACTTATTTTAAAAAAGATGATTTTGTATTTCTTATTTTCATTTTATAATTTAATAATGGTAGAAGTTTCTACTGGAGATTTTAGTAACTTGACTATGAAAAAACCGTTGATGCTTTTAGATGTAATTGGTGTTTTACGCTGGCTGCCACTATCATATATGCATTATTTGAAATTTTTATTGCATTGCTTCAGCATGTAATATGCATTGAGTATTTTCATATACCATGCTAAATAATTCTTTAATTACACTTTTATAAAATGCATGAGTTTAAAAATAACGTTTAAATAAAACAAATCAAGCATAAAATAAATCACCTAAATTAGGGGAAATAAACTACTACTATTCTGCTTTATCTTCTTATGACTAATTAAAAATTAAGTACATTTAAAGATTAAATTGTAAAATTAAAATAAATATTTCACTAAGTTAAAATTTTGTAGAATATTAAAATCTACTCACTTCTATACCTGTAGATTTTTTAATATTTGTCTTTTAGAACAAAACGTATACTAGTTTTTGCATATTCTGCTTATTTTAATTTATTCAAATTATATGGTAATGAATGTTTATGAAGTACTTAAAAGTACACTTGCTTGAGACAAAGAGATAATATAAAAGGTGGGACACTTGATTTTTTTAATATTATTTTTATTTTGATCATAGTGGCTTACATATTGTTGACAATAATATTTTAAGTACATATTTACATAAAATCAGAGGGATTCCCATCACTTATTTGTCCTCCCTACACCTCCCTTCTACTCCTACCTCCCATATCCTCCTCCCACACCCCTGGGGCTGCTAGAATATGTGGTCCCCTCTGTACCTAGCTTACTACTTAGTGGTCTTACACCTGTTTGGTCTTGGTATCTCTCTTATTTCCCCCTCTAACTGAGAGGCAGGACTAGATAGTTCAAGTTATGTGGTTTTGTTTGAAGAAGAGAAAAGTAATAAACTGGGGTTAAAAATCAAATACGCCCAAAATGGGAGGAATCCTTCTAGAGGCTCTCATCATCGGTTTGAGAGAGGAAGGGGAAAAAGAAGGTGAAATACCCCAACAGTACAAAAAGAGGTGTCAAATAAAATATCCAGTGAGCACTCCAACAGTAAAGATAAGCACCACAAAAAAGCCATGGTCTTGAGATAAAAAAACATGGCAGAGAACGCAAAGAAAGAAAAGAAAAGAAGAAAAAATATAAATGGAGACAACTTCAATAACCACACCAAAACAAAGAAATCGATCTTTAAACTTCTGACCTGGATTGGATCCCTGGCACTCCATGATTCTCTCAGCACTACCAAGAGTGATCCCTGAGTGAGACGCTAGTAGTACTACCAACTGTGTGGCTCCAAAAGCACTTAAAGTGCTTTTATAATAACTGAATCATTTATTTAAAAACATATTATGCTGTAAATCAATATGGCTCTTGAGGACTACTGAAAAGATGAAATTTATTTGCCAGTAGAAGAGCCCTGGTCCACAAGATTTTTGAAACTACAGTTGTTTGTTCTAAATAAATTCTCTTTGATTACTCGTCCTGTCAGCAGACACACTTGCAAAAGCTCCCAGCTCACTTTTGCATGGTACTTCAGAGCCTACCAGGCTCTTTGCCATCTATTGGTTTATCTTATGATTGATTCTGCTCCATTTCTAATTTGACAGTGAAATGCCAAGCCTCTGAAAAGACAACGATCAAACTTAGAGATTCTATTTAGAGAGAAAACATGTCTAAATGAAGATCATTTTATGTATCCTTAATAAAGCCTAGATCGGGGCTAGAGAGATAGCATGGAGGTAAGGCATTTGCCTTTCATGAAGAAGAGTTCGAATCCCGGCGTCCCATATGGTTCCCCGTGCCTGCCAGGAGCAATTTCTGAGCATGAAGCCAGGAGTAACCCCTGAGCACTGCTGGGTGTGACCCAAAAACCACACACACACACACACACACACACACACACACACACACACACACACACACACACACATACACACACATATACACACACACACACACATAAAGCCTAGATTATGGAAAAAGTATTGTATTTATTTCAACACTGCAGAATCTTTATATTTCCTGTATGATTGTAGGTTCTGGGCTGGGCTATGTTTGTTGAGGTGGACAGAAGATGTCTTTGGTTTTATGAAATAAATATCATGTTATTGAGTGTTATTGAGTTATTGAGTTATAAGGAAGAATCTAGTTTTGAAGAAAACTAGATATAAAGTAATAAATGAGATCAAAACAGACAATTTTATTATTTAAGTAGGAAAGCAGATGAGAAATAATTTCAATGTAAAAAGCAGAATTGACACAAAGAAATGTCTTCAGACTCTCAATATAATGTTCTTTTATAATAATACCACACCATGCATTTGATCAAAACTGTCTTGGAATTTTGAAGATGCTAAGTTTTTGGCAGGATGGCACAGATAAAAGCAAGATGGTAACACATTTTCAAGTGTATGTACTATGACACTCAGTGAAACATGTATTGCAATGATTAACTTGTATTAATCATTAAATTGTAAATATCATCAGTATTTTCAGATAGTTTCTAAAGTTGTATTGAAGACATTTAAAAGTTAATTTTAATTACGTTACTACCCGCCACCATATAACTTGTATTTAGAAGCCAGAGTCTTAAAAATAATCAAGAGAAGAGGAAACGAAGGATTGAATGGAAGGAAGGGACAGAGGGAGGAAGAGAAGGAGGAGGGGAGGGAAGGGGGAGGGAAGGAAAAGGGAGAGGGGAGGAGGGAGAGAGGAAAAAAGGAAAAATTCTTTCTTGGCATGTTAAATTAAAATGTTGATTTTAGTTTTAATAGTTTTTTTCATACCCATAATATGTTATGGGTTATTCAGCATAGATAATTTATTAAAGTGCTTTATCATAGGTAAATTATGAATAATTAGTTATCTCTAGGATTGGAGCAAAATGTACAGCAGGTATGGTGCTTGTCTTGCACGTGGTCAATCTGGATTTGATCCCTAGTCATTCCATAAGGTCCCTTATCCCTTCCAGAAGTGATTCCGAGGGTAGAACCAAGAGTAACCCTGAACAATACAGTGTGGTTCAAAACCCAAATGAAAAAAAAAATTAGTCACTTCGATATAATGACTAAAAATCATTACTTCACATCAACTAATAATTAATATTAAATATTTGAATTTACTTTGTTAATATCTTTGACTTGTTATTAATACTTATTAGATCTTAAGACTGAAAAGAAAAATGTGGGGTTAGAGTGATATCTCAGCTGGTAGGGCTCTTGCCTTGCGTGCAGCTGAGTTTAATCCCCAGCATCTCACATCCTAGAGCTTGCCAGGAGCAATTTCTAAGAGCAGAGCCAGGAGTAACCCCCCAAAAAACAAACCAAAAACAAAAATGAAAATAGAAAATGACATCTTCAATACAGTTTCATTTGTTAAACCATGACATTAAAATACAAATAAAAAATACTCTTTTTAAAATAAATCCCAAAATAAGAACTGAAGCAATTGCACAGCAGTTGTTCATGTCTTGCATATGGTAGGCCCAGGATTGGTACCTGGGTGTCTGGGTTCCCCATATTGTCTGTCCCCTAGTCTCACAAGAGTACAGATCCAGAAGGAAGTACTGTATACTGTTGGTGTGGTCCAAAAACAGACAAAAATAATCCATATATCTCAATCTGGTAAAGCCAAGTTCTTAGTTCTTTGTCATTTATCTTTGTGTCATGTTTATATTGAACATCAATAAAACAAAAGCAGATTTTTCTTCCTAAATTAACCTAAATATCTCTGATGTATTCTCATCACATATTCAAGATAAGTTACATACTTAGCATTCAGAGCAGAATTCTGCAAAAGCAATTCTACTCACAATTTTTGGAACCTATACTGATAAATCAAATATAACATGTAAGAAATCGAGGAATTTTATTCAACAAATGTCCTCT
Source organism: Suncus etruscus (assembly GCF_024139225.1). Lineage (NCBI taxonomy): Eukaryota > Metazoa > Chordata > Mammalia > Eulipotyphla > Soricidae > Suncus > Suncus etruscus. The sequence continues at coordinate 85,847,661 of NC_064860.1, read as the reverse complement.
CCAAAATCTGTAATGAGGACCTAGAATAAAATATGTGAAAAAAGCTAATGACAGGAAACTGTAATAGAAAATATGCTCTGAAAATGAAGTGGTTGTTAGATAATTTGAAATAAAAAGGCAGCATATATAAGAAAAATGTAAAAGACAAGTTTTCATTAGAATAGCAACTCTGAAAATTGATCTGGGGGTTGAGTTTGCCTGGGATAGATCTCAGCTACTCATACTATTGAAGCTTTGCTACTGAGCTATATTTCTAGTCTTTAAAATCTCACTTTTAATACATAGATTCTCCTTGAGACTCTTAAAGTTAAGTACAGATGCAGTAGGAAATGACTTAGAAAGAAAAATGTCTTTCTTCATATTTAGTTACTTAAAGTAATTACATCAGCTTCTTGCCTTAAGATGACAGATAATATATTTGATTCTGTTTGTCCTCCTATGAATGTTTTACCCACTTTATTTTAAACTTAAGTTTGAAAAGACAATTAGATCAAGGAAGAATCTCTCCAATCCTAGCAGCTTTTAATCACCATATAGACATTAATTAGTTATTGTTACTTCAGGGCTGAATGGGATGTGGTATCATATATTTTTCAAAAACTGTGAAATTTTATACCCAAAACCTTATATGAGGCTTTTGTCATACAATTCTTAAGTTAATATAGGCTATATATTTTTAAAAAGGTATTCATTTGTATGTAGGAAGAGAGATATAAAGTGTTTTTATAGAACACGTTTTAAAGATACAATATTTATTTTTCCTAGCAAGAAAGTATTAAAGGATTTTTCTATGCATGGTTAGCAGTAAAAGGCATGCTATGTTTCTGTGAACTACTTGATAGAGACTTTGGAAACAAAATAATATACATACCTGATCAGTAGATCCATTTATTAAACTGACCAATTTAAATACAGAGAAGAGTACCTTATATATTTACCATATTTTTTCCCACCTTTTTTACATTATTTTTAAGTTACATTTTTATCTCACCATCTGTCTTAATATATTATTAATATAAATGTTATTATTTATTATTTATTATTCATAAATTTTAGTTTCACCCTAATAATTATTTTAGAGGTTGTGAAATACTTTCCCCCATTCAGTCAGCAATTGAACTTAAGGCCTCACAAATGCAAAGCATGTGCTTTAATACTGAGTAACAATTTATTAAAAATATATGCATTAAAATATAGTTTTTAGTACTTCAGTATAAAAATATGGGCTCTCAACATTACATGGCTGTACAATTTTGATTTCTAGACAATATTGAAGTGATCTAAACATTCTTCCCATTCAGATATCTTTTAATAACTTCAGAGCTTAAAAGTAATTTCATGATATTATACTCTTGCAATTTAGTGCTATTCATTTGCTTAATGGTAAGATAAGTGGAATCAGAGAGAAATAGTATAGCCTTCCCAAAAGTAGCCTATAGCTCAGAGCCAGAAGTATTCCCTGAACACTGCTGAGTCTAAAGCAAAAACAAAGCTAAGAAATGTGCCCACTCTATTTCAGAACATGTACATCATTTAAACAGATATAATTAATAAAATTGTTAAACATATTATCATTTATGTTTTAGAAAAGAGGTCACTCTATTTTAGTGCAATATGTAGTGGAATGAAAAGTATGAAAACACTTTTTAATGAGAAAAATTAAATCCTTTCAAGAATAGTCCACATTGCATTTCAGTATATAAGATTAAGAATTTCGCAAAACACTAACTTACTGCTTAAAAATTCTAAGACATTTTTATTTAAACCTTATTTTCATACCCTATCATTTCTTATCTTAAAAGATGCCTTTTAAGTTGAAAAGGGAATTTACTATAGTCCTGAAAAGACAGCTGCTGCACTTGCAGAGAAGAGCTCCAGGCACAACATTTTGAAATATCATAAAAAATGGAACACTACTAGAATCTCTATTAAAGGAACAGAAGTAATATCTTAATTAATAATGACTCATATGACAATAATACAGATTAAGACATAGTACACTAATAAACTGGTAATTAAAACACACATGTACAGTCTTGCATTTACACATATACATGTCAAACATCACAATGGTAGCAAGTAATGCAATTCAAGACAAAATGGTCCTTATTTCTTACTATGTATATCCGAGACCTGGATTTCACTGCTCTTATTAGTACATGTAATTTTCAGAAAAACTTTTCATTTATGCTGATTTTTCATATTTTAGTTTGCTGGAACCAAAAATATAGGAGACAGGCAGAATATAAAAAATTGAGGTAAAATTAGAGGGTTGATGTTCACATAATCTAGTTTGATGCTCAAGCTAAGTCATTTTATTTTATAATCTTGAATATATTTGTGCCTTTCAACAACCATATTATGGGAATAAGTGTACCATTGAATATTAAGTAGATAGCCACTCGGTATTAAGAAGATAATGAAAGTAAAACATCAGTCACTTTAGTATCTGGTGGGTATATGGCAAAGACTAATTACATTTCCCCTTCCAAACAATAAGAGGCAAGGAACTTCTAAAGATTCAATTTCAAAATTGCGAAACAGTCTTCAAAGTATGAATGTATTCATGATTACAGCAAGGGAGAATATTTGAAACTGAAGATGGCACTGATAGATAGTTATAATCTTGATAGATTATAACCTTGATAGATGTTATAATCTGAGGAATGTAGTCATCAGAAGAACATTGAAAAACATTTATTTAAAAATAAGTCACTAGGATTCACTAGTAAATTCTTTCAAACACATAAAGAGAACCTACTGCCAATCCTTTTCAGGGTGTACCAGGAAATTTAAGGAATAGGAACACTTCCAAATAATTTCTCTAAAGCTAGCATCACCTTGCTATCAAAAGTAGACAAATACTATAAAAAATTAAAATTACAGGTCAATATTCTTAATGAACACAGATGAAAAGATTCTAAACATAATACTTGCAAATAGAATACAACAGCTCACCGAGAAAGGTATACACCATAATCAAGTAGGGTACATTTAAATATACAGGGATAATTTATAATATAATATACGATATCAGTGAAATAAAAAATTATGATCATGTCAAAAACACAGAGACAGTATTTGAAGGGGTCCAACATCCATTCATAATTAAAACTTCCAAAAGGATGGGAAGAGAAGGAACTTTCCTCAGTGTAGTCAGACATTTACTGCAAGCCCTTGCAAGCATTGTACTCCATGTGGAAAAAAATTCTAAGAATTAGTGCAAGACAAGGTTACCCACTCTTACCAACAATAAGATATCATCTCGTGCCAAAGAGACTGGAACACATCACAAAGAACAGAGCAACCGGTGCTAGTGTGTGGATGCGTGAAGTAAGGGACTCTCAGTGTTGGTGGGAATACTGTCTAGGTCAGCCTTTCTGGAAAACAATTTGGAGATTTCACAAAATAAATAAATAAATAAATAAATAAATAAATAAATAAACCCTGGAAATTGAGCTCCCATATGATCCAGCAATAACACTCCTAAAGATAAACCCTAGGAACCAACCCCCCCCCAAAAAAAAACAAATTACAATGTAGGAAACCCTCTGCATTTCTATGTTCATCACGACACTATTACAATAACCAGATGCTAGAAGAAATCTAAGTATCTGAGACTGATGAGTGGCTAAAGAAACTGTTACGTGTACACAGTGGAATACCATGTAGCTATTAGGAAAAATTAAGACATGAATTATGCTTATACCTGGATGCATATGGAGAGTATTATGCTGAGTGAAATAAGTCAGGGGGAGAGATATACATAGAATAATCTAACTCATCTGTAGGATATAAGAAAAATAAGGTAGTGTGGTAATTATATCTAGAAACAATAAAGAGGAGGAAAAGATGACCAGTCCATGTAAGTGGCTTACAAAAAAAAGTGTTGAGTACAATTAGGGTAGAGAAGGGTTTTCAATGATAGTTGGAACTGATCATTGTGAATAAGATAGACACGATCTAGGTACTGAGGGGGTATAAGTGACAGTTATAGAATCCTTTCATTAACAATAGTGCAAACAACAGTGTTAACAAAAAAAAAGGAGGGACTAAAATGTCTGCTCCAGGGAGGGTGAAACTGGGGATACTATTGGTGGAAATATGTATAGGTCAAGGCTGGTGTAAACTGCATGACTAAAATTTAATCATGAACAATTTATTTAAATAAAGTACTTATTTAAATAAAGCAGTTTTTAAAAGTAAGTCATTAGGCTCATGTGATCTCTGTCTCATGCCCATGATGCCCAAGTACATTTGCCTCTTAAAATCTTAAAAATACTTTCTTTCTGGAGCATGTACTGGGGCTCTCTCCACCTTTGCAGAAGCCTGCTCTCTCCCTGAGTATTTTATTCTCTCTTTCTTATCTTCTTTCTCTCCTTCCTCTGTACTCCTGAATCAAACCTGTTTTTTCTTAAAAAAAAAAAAAAAAGCCATTACAATAATAGTTGGAATAGATCACTCTTTAGAAATCCTGAGTACTAAAAGAATCTAAAGTTATATGCATGCTTTCCTCTCAGTAACACTATTGCAAACTATGGTTCTTAAAAGAAAATAAAAAAGGAGGGAGTGAGAAAAAGAGAGAGAGAAGAATGTCTGCAAAAGAAGCAAGCTGGGGATCAGGTAGAGAAATGAAATTGGAGTGGAAAATGAACATTGGTGAAGGATGGGTGTTTGAAAATTGTATGACTGAAATTCAACTGTCAGTAACTTTTCAATTCTGTATCATACAGTGATTTAAATATATATTTACAAAAATATTAGTGTCATTATTTCCAGAAAGCCCAGACTAAGAACAACATATAAACAGACATTTTTATCTAAAGACACCTGTATTATAGCTTTCATGCTTTGAAAATTCTAGCAGTGATCCATTATGATAGTTTAAATGTAAGTTAAAAATATAAAGACTAAAAGAATTTACAAAAATTTCCTAATTATCCAGAAAGGTATGGAAATGCTTTTCTTCTTTCTCAACCTCTTCTATTTTGTGTCTACAGAAAAAAAAAATAGCTTCTTACCTTCAATATATTCTGTGATCTTTCAAAGTCCCATTTTCCTACTGAGAATGATTCATTGTAGTTTAAATAAAATAATTTTTAAAACATGCTTACAATTTTCTGGGTTGAAATGGGAATTATACTTCAAGGATTCCTTTCCTTAAAGAAAGCTATAAAACTTTCTTTTCTTAGTTGATTCAATTCAAACAGAGAAGTCTCTTCATAGCTTTTAAGAATACTTAGAAAGAAATAATGGGATGATAGAAGAGATGGAAAAAAACGGCTCAATTTCCTTCATATTTTAAAGCTAATCCTTTCTATTCTTCTTCATTTCCTTTTTATCTTTCTTTTCTCTATCTCATTCTATCTCTCACTTCTCCCCCAACACACATCACACACACACTATTTTTTATTGGACACCAAAGTATCTAACCATATCAAGCAGGGGTAAAAATGAATCTTTTTAGAATGTCTTCCATTAATAATAAATTATTTTGCAACTTAACTTATAGTCTGTCTTATCTATATCAATTATTCTATTCTATTACTGCAATTAACATCAATGATGTCAAAGGACTTTGTATTGTATAGAAAAAAAGACAACATGTAGAGGAATGTATGTAATGAATAGTTTAGTATGTAGTGATAAGTATATAAAATTCGAGAATAAGGGAGATATAAAAGTATATTTCCTTTTCAGTGACTGAGAACAGATGACCTTTTTTTTAAAAAACATATATGTATAGGTGATAGTGTTTAAAGAATAAATATATAAATGTAGTGTATAAATGTGTATATGCATATATTGAAGTATAAGTGATAGTATTTAAAGTATAAACTGGCTTTCTTTTTCTTCTTTCTAATTTCACCTTTCTTCCTTTTCATTGCACAAATAAAATTAAGCAAGTCTATTTGTAAGTATTCTCTGAACAGAAATGACTTATTTGGGGAGAACAGAGAATTATAAATTTAAATATCAGTAGACAATAATAAAATATTATACTGGTGATATACTTTTTTCTGTAAAAGTAAAACCATTTACTATGAAGCAATTAATCTGATTGGCGAAATTTAGTTATGTTTCTATATGTGACAAACAGTACTAAAAGGCATTGTTGAATTTGATACATTATACACTATTTTATATTTAGAAATAACTTTTATGAATATAAACATTTGGACAGTTCCAAAATTCACCTATAGACAAATATATTAAGATTAAGCTATCAATTTCTTCTAAATATATGAGCTTATTATAAATGAGGACAATTAGACCTTGAAAGTAGCCAAGAAATGAATGTTAAAAAAAACAACTAAAAACAAACAAAGCAAAAACTAATACACTCAACTGTGGAACTTTCCTGTGGTTAAAGAAATATTCATAGTTGTGTTTCGTTCATTGAATGTACATCCTTCACCAGTGCAGCTCTTCTGCCACCAAAGTCCCAATTTTCCTCCCCCACACACACAACCTCCTATTTCTAGGGCAGGCATGTTACTCCCTCCCTCCCTCCCTCTCCCTCCCTCCCTCTCTCTCTCTCTCTCTCTCTCTCTCTCTCTCTCTCTCTCTCTCTCTCTCTCTCTCTCTCTCTCTCTCTCTCTCTCTCTCTCTCTCACCCCACTCCCCCCCTCCTCTCTCTTTCCTTTCTGACACTGTGGGATGCACTATTGTTAATGAAGGGGTGCCATGCATGTCACTTCCTCCCCTTTCAGTACCCAAATCTGGTCCAGAATGATCACTTCCAACTACTATTGTCACAGTAGATTCTTCTCTACTCTAACTGCAATCACCACTTCTTTTTTTTTTTTTTTTTTTTTTGGTTTTTGGTTTTTGGGCCACACCCTGTAACGCTCAGAAGTTACTCCTGGCTATGCGCTCAGAAGTTGCTCCTGGCTTGGGGGACCATATGGGACACCGGGGGATCAAACCGCGGTCCGTCCAAGGCTAGCGCAGGCAAGGCAGGCACCTTACCTTTAGCGCCACTGCCCTGCCCCAGCAATCACCACCTCTTGTGGCAAGCTTTCTGCCACGTACTGGTGCTCTTGATCTATATCTCAAGTATCTCTGGATATTATTATCATATTTTTTTAATTTTTCTTATGTCACACAGATACATGACATTATTCTGTATATTCCTCTCCCTCTGACTCATTTCACTTAGCATAGTAATCTTCAGGTCCATCCATAAATAAGCAAACTTCATAACTTCGTTTTTCCTAATGGCTGCATAGTATTCCTTGTGTAGATATATCATTTCATTAGTAGTCATCTGTTGTCAGGAACCTGAGTTTTCTTTAGATTCTAGCTAGTATAAATAGTACTAAAATGAATGTTGCAGTGCAAAGGGCATGCATTTCTGTATTACATTTTTGTGTTTCTGGGGTATATCTTTTAGGAGCCATTTTGTTGGATCATATGGGAGCTCAATTTGCAGTTTTCTGAGGAATATCTATATTGTCTTGTTACAGATCATTGAGGAAAAGATTTTAATTTTCCCCACCGTATATATATATACATACATATACATATATTTGCCATGGGCTAGTGGTAAACTGTCTAGACTATATTGAGAAAAGTTTCTATTATTCCATCTTATTAAGTTTTTATTATGAATGGGTGGTGGATCTTGTCAAATGTTTTCTTTCATCTATGCATATGATTTTTATTTTTCTTCTGTTTATATTGTATATTACATTAATTGACTTGTGTATGTTAAACCATCATTGCATCTCTGGAATAAATCCTACTTGGTCATGGTGTATAATCTAATTAATGAGGCATTGGATCCTGTTTGCTAAAATTTTGTCGAGAATCTTTGCATCTGTGTTCATCAAGGTTATTGATTTATAGTTCTCATGTATGTGTGTGTGTGGGGGGGGGACATCACTTTTGGTATCAGGGTGATGTTTCTTCCATTCTGGAAGAGCCTGAAAATGATTGGTAGTAGTCCTAGTTAAGGGTTTGATATAATTTACTAGTAAATCCAGCTGGGTCACTTTTGTTTTTGGGATGTCTTTTAATTACCACATCAACTTCCTCAATAGTGAAAGGTCTATTCAAATATTTCAAATCATCTTGTTTCAACTTCTGGAGGTTATAGGAGTTCAATTATTTATTCATTTCTTTTATGTCCTCTTGTTGTGTGGCAGTTTTTTAAATTAATCTCTGATTATCCTTTAAATTTCTGTAGTATCTGTAGTAATCTGTCCCTTTTCATTTCTAAATCAATGTAATAATTTTCTCTTATGAGTCTTGCTGGTGGTTTATTGATCATTTCTAATTTTGTGAAGAACTAATTCTTTCTTTCATTGGCCTTTTGAATTGTTTTTTAGGGTTCCAGTATATTAATTCTACTCTAAGTTTTATTATTTCCTTCTGGCTGCCTAGTTTTTGTTCATTTTGTTGATCATTTTCCAATATTTTAAGCTGTATTATTAAGTTATTTATGTAGGTCCTTTCTTCTTTCCCGATAAATGCTTGGAAAGCTATTATTTTCCCTCTTAATACCACTTTTGCTCTGCCCCACAAAGTCTGATAATTCATGTCTTCATTCTGATTTGTTCCAAGGAATCTTTGGTTTTCCTCTGATAATGTCAACTCTGGAACTTCTTAGCTATTATTTCTTTGATTCCTGACTCTTCATTAAAATTGCCTTCCTGTTCCTAAAGACTTGATTCTTATTTGTTCCTCTTAAACTAATCCCATAGTTCTCTCACATGGTTTTCTTTTATTTTCAGATTCCCCCTCGCATAGTCTATTATTTCTAAAGGTTTTTGAACTCCCTCTTAAAGCGAACTTATTTTATTTTCAGCTGCTCTTACTCTTCTGTCCAGGCTTTCCACTGAGTTTTTATTTCACTAACCAAATACTAAAAACCAGCTAATAAAAGTCAAAAGTCTTATACAAAATACCTATGCCAGTTCTTAATGACAAAATATAAAATGTCAGTAAAATTTATATATAAATGGAGTAATAAACAACCCCTAGTAGCCAAAGAAATTCTAGAGAAAAAAAGATGATGGAAGTACTATTTTGATTAAAAGTTTGATATAAAAGAGCTATTTTTCTCTCTTACAGTTTTCAAATGTATGTTAATATAATTGATGGCTATCAACTCTTGTTCCTTCACTAAACTTTGAAAAAGTTCAATATTTGTTTGTTCCTCTAACAGTGGTCTCAAACTCATGGCTCGTGGGCCATTTGCCTTTGTACAACATTGTGTGGCCCTGCCCTAGAGGAATCTTTTTTTGTTTTGTTTTGTTTAAGTTGTTTGGGTCACACCCCCAATGTTCAAGGCTTACTACTGACTTTGCACTCAAGGATCACTCCGACTTTGCCTCCTGCGGTCCCCAAGTAAATTGAGTTTGAGACCCCTGCTAGGAGAATGTTTCAATGTTATAGGTGTCTGATGCAGAATGGTAGAAATGATACATCAATATGTAAATTAATTATTATGCTTTTTAATAAATTTTGTATTGCTTTATTTTCTTTGGAATTCCATGGGAAGAGGTTATATTATAAAAATAGCTGGTGTTATCCAAAGAAAAAAACTTTTTAGCAAAAATTTGTCTATTTGAAATATGCATAACTAATAGAATTTCTGACTTACATGTAGCTGATATTGACAGGCTTATTTTCTATAATATTCCAGCCATATTCAATGGTCTTTACCATGGCTGTTATAAACATTAACATACAAATATGCAAATGTCCCAAGTACAATCATAAGCATACATGATGTTCAAAGCATGTATTATTTTTTTACAAGTTGATTTTTTGAGAATCTTCCTCTATTAATTTATATTTAAGTTAGAGATTAATATTCTGAATATATTACAGTTACTGCAAAGTCATCTTTAGTTAGTGGATAGTGTCAACAATAATGGCTACCATTAATGCCAATAATGTAAGATTTATTATGTAAAGTTCAATGTAATGTAAGAAACCTCCAATACATGTATGTTTTTAATTTCAAATTTACATGAAGAGAATATTTAGTACACACAATCCTAATATATATCATTGTCTTCTTAATAATACTTCCAATGTACCTACCAATCAAAAGCCCACCACATACACCACAAGTATGTATACAAATAGATGGCAGATGCACACTGTAAATTACAGCAGGAAATATAGATTATAAATAATTACAGGTATAGCATGTACAAAGAAAGAGCAGTAGTTAAGTCATGTTTTCAAAGGCACTACAGGCCATGAGAATTCATTGAAAATTTGTTTTATTAATAGATTTATTTTACTAAATATAAAATAGCTTCATTCAGCATACTCACTTAGCACTCTTCTAACACAAAAGAAAAAATATGAATTTTTTTAGATAGTAAGGACAGAAAGAGCTTAATATTTTTGTTATCTGGGAAATGCATGATAACCAGTCACTACTAAGTCTAAGACATTAGCAACCAAGAAACGCACAAAAAGAAAACTTTTAAGAGAGGTCATTTGTAGTTTAAGACATTGTTGAGTCACAGTTCTTCTAACCTCTTTAGTTACTTTGCTAAAAAAAAATATCTTAAGATACATTTGGAATCAGATCTGAGAGCAGAAGTACTAACACTACTTTAAAAATATTACTGGCACAATAACTGGAATGTTAAAAAATAACACAGGTGAAAATCATTAGGTGTGTCCCAGATGAATAAGTTCAAGTTACATATGGGGAGAAAATAACCAGATAAAAATTTTTACAATAATAAGTCTTTCTCTATGCAAACACTATCTTTATAGAATTTTGTATTCACAAGAGACTCCAACTACAATAAGCTATACACAAAAGGGACCTGTTACATTACCAGTCCAGAGGGCTAAAGTTGGAGGTATGGGGGGCATGCTGGGAACAGTGGCGGAGGGAGGTCAACACTGGTGGTTGGAATTGCCCTAATTCACTGTCACTATGTACTTTAAATATAACTGTGAAAGACTTGTATTCAAAAAAAATAAAAAAAGCAAAATTTAAAAATTAAAAAAAAAGAATTTAGTATTCATTTCAATAAAATAGACTGGACTCTGAATAAAGGAAGCATTAATGCAAATATTTCTATTGACAGAACTTAGCATCTATATTTCTCCCTGAAGAATGAAATGTCTTGAAAGAGAATTTGTCAAGACAATTATATATACCCATTTATTATAAAATTATAATAACAAAGCAAAGCATACTTTGACATTTAGGTGCAAATTTTCTAAAATGCGTTAAACACTTGAATGTCTTACCCATCAAACTTGAGGATACATTGGATATATTTTTTATATGAGTGTCATAACTAATTTATATTTAAGAAAACTAATTCCCTTAGGAGGTACCATTTTGGTAGTGTATGTTGAATTTTACTAAATGCCTTCTGACCTGTTTTTCTAGATTCTTCTTCAATCCTCTATTACTATCAAAAATACATTTTTAGTACCTCGTTTAATCATTCTTATCTCTCTCGTTATCACTTTTAAATTATTTTTCACTAAAATGAATAAAGTCACAAGAAAAAATTGAGATTTTAAATTAGTTTAATTTAGCTTAAAATTTTTGTTTTAAAACAACTGAGTTTTAAATTCCAGCAGTCTTCATTTCCCACAAAAAACCCTAAATTATTATGCCCTTAATTGTTTCTTAATATGCCATACCTTGGCAAAACTTTCACATCGTGTTTTTGCTGTATCACATCATATTTAACAAAATATCCCTATTTATGTAAATAATCTCTGAGCTTAAATTAATTTCTTGCATATAAATATATATTCAATTTATTTTATAGTCATGAATTATATGTAAATACTCAAGATATTATAAATAATTGATTCAATCTAATCACGTTTTGTAGAAAAAACTAACAGAAGTTCAAAGTGACATCTCTTGGTTTACAACTAGCAACATCATGTCTTTTTGTTCACGGTTCAGTTTCTTTACTTGTGTCTATTCAGATAATTATCTCTCTCTCTCTCTCTCTCTCTCTCTCTCTCTCTCTCTCTCTCTGGATCACCCTACTTGGTTAAATTTCATGTTGTTCTTTTTTCACTTTTCACTGAAAAAGCAGTTAATGGAATTTATTTCACCTTTGATTTATCTCTGTATCTTTATCAAGACTCATGGGAATTTGCAACTTGATATTTACTTTGATTTTTGCCCCAGGACTATGTCAACATTCAAGCTTTATTTTCCCAAGGTGCTGCCAGTATCCATTTTGACCTGGATTCACCTTTGCATTTAATTTGGTGGCACATCATGCAAGTTTCAGAAATTCTACTGTCTTTATATAGAAACTCTTGTAGGGCTAGCAAGTTAATCTTTCCTTATAGCACCATAAACTTGACTCATCTATTCTTGCTCTCTCTTTGTAAGATTTGACAGTATTATTCCTGTGAAAGAGATTAAAAATCTCCACTCTACTTCCCACTCTTATCCCAAATATAAATTTATGAGTAAATACTAGTGATATTCACGACAAAATCATAATTGTAAGAGATTATTATCTCTGACAAAATAATACTCAAAAAATAAGAGCTCTTTGTTAATCTCCCTCTCTCAGTGTATACTATAGCTCTTGGATTACTTTTCTTCTTTGCATAGTTATTTTGTGCCTCCTACTATAAAGCTAACTGGGAGTGAAGGGTATGGAGCAGGAATACTTAAATTACTTCTAATAATCTTATTACATAAGCCTCCCAAAACTAGAAGATTTGATAATACAGATTAGAATTGGGCCTAGGTTTAATTTTTATATATATGCTACTAAATGGTAGTTCAACCTATCTAGCCCAAGACAGAAATTACATAGACATTTAAGCTTAAACCCTAAGTAGTAATAGCATTAATTTACTTGGAATTCCCTTTGGGCATAACTTCAAGAATTGGAGAGACATATCTCTTTGAAAATCTGAGGACTAAAGTACAGAAGGGGCAATGGGTTCCTATTGAGAATGTCAGTGGACCCTGACCATTTTATATATCACTTTTTTTTTTCATTTGGTTTTTGGGCCACACTCAGTGACACTAAGGGGTTACTCCTGGCTATGCTCTCAGAAATCGCTCCTGGCTTGGGACACCTGGAATCGAACCCAGGTTTGTCCTGGATCAGACATGTGTAAGGCAAATGCCCTACCACTTGTGCCACCGCTCAGGACCCCACATATTTTTTTAAGAGACTATTTCCATGCAATGCTTGCTGGCCACAGGGCTACATCTGATGAACTGGACTTGAAAGTTCAATGGTCAGGCAATGTGGTTCTGAAGACTGTCAAGACAACCTTGGCATCTATACTCAAGATGTATTTCAAGGAAGGCATGAAATACCAGAATTAAATGGGAGTGCAAGATGTGAAAATTCCATGTGCATCTTATTTCACTTATCTGTCATGATTAAATTTGTATAATAACTATAGTACAAAATTGATGACTCTTGATGATTATTTTCCATAAATAAAAGTCTTTTTATAGGACTTAATGTGAAATATTTTTGCATAACTAGGTAAAATTCTTCCTCCTAAATGTTAACCTACTTTAAATCTTAGGCGAGCACAGCAAAGAAAAAATAAATAAGTATGCTCTATGTTCTGCTCAGAGAGATAGCCACAAGAATAACTTACTGCTAAAAAATAACCTCATTTCAATACAAGTGCTTGTTTTCAAAATGTGATTCACCCACTTTAAAGTCAGAGTTTGTGCTAACATGTGAAAATGGCTGAAAGATAAATGGAGACCATTTTCTAAAATAAGTTTTCCATCTCTTTTTTTAAGAGAGCCTTTGGATCTGTTTACGGTCTAAGGCCAATTTTTCAGGCAGCCTCCTTTCTAGTGACTTAATTTAACACCCTGTATATGCATTTCCTATGTAGAATAAATTAAATAATAAACAATATAACATGCTGTTCCTTGACATGCATCAGAGGAGAATTGAAAATGATGTACAATACATATTTCCCTTATTAAAACCAATGGTAAACTCTCTCCCCCAATAGAAACTATCATGTGCTTTTTTCTCTTGCTCCTTCTCCCCTTAAAGAATTAAGAGTGCTACTTTCACCCTGAAATAATTATAAATACAGTTAAATATAATATAAAAATTTCATAAATAATCATTTACGAGGTAAAATATATATCGGATTTTATACATTAATTCAAGTATTTTTTCAGCAAAGGGAATTTTATGTAAAAATCATTCAGTGCCAAAACATCTCAAGTAGCTGAATATAGTAAGTATTCACAATGTATGAGTGCTTATACACACACACACACACACACACACATCAATCTGAGCATTACAATATCTACCACAATATTAAGGTCTTCATTCAATAAATTGGACTGGTATCTTTCCCAACTGGACTATCAATGTAATGACTAATAATCCCAGCAGGACTCTATTTTATGAAGCATGAGAGAATCAACTCTTTCATCTAAAAGGACATTAACTTTAAAAAGATTAAACTTGCTACCAATATAACTCCTTTAATGTTTCAACTAAAATATATAGAAACAACTGTTTAATCCAATAAAAGTTGCTGTTAACAACTTTCTAACAAGAAACCTGATCTTCACCCTGGGCCCCAGAGTATTAGGGTGGAGAAGGAAATAAAGTGAACAGCCTGAAGGAGATAGAGAAGCAACACTGAGCCAGGCTAAAGAAAATTTCAGGTACATTTATGTTAAGGAAGGACGGTGCTATTTATCCAAACCAAGTTAACAAACACTGAACTCACAAGACCAAACCTTTAATAACTAAACTTAAAAATGTTCTTATTAAACTGGCATGATGGGCATAGAAGGTAGAGTAGAAGGGGAGACCTGGAAACAGGGGTAGACAGCATTGTGTCTAAAACCCACTGTGAATAACTTTGTAAATCACAGTACTTTAATAAAAAGAATTTTGCACTGGTGAAGGGGGGTGTTCTTTACATGACTGAAACCCAACTGCAATCATATTTGTAATCAGATATTTTAAATACAGATAATAAAAAAATAGTCTGATCTTGTTATTTTGACAGTTGATAAAATACCAAGAGGTCCTAGTCCTCAATTTGATTCAGATGTAAAAATTATATATATATAAATTGTATCATTTCTTCTAATCCAAATGAAATCAAAGTTTACACTTGAAAGAAAAGTGGTGCACTTCCATTAATAAGAAAATGATGGCCTCAGAGTCTTGCCAGGCAGACTGATCTGTAATGACAATTTTGGGGCATTCTCAAAATGGGGGCAGGTAAATTCCCCTTTCTGCTTGAAGGCACAGTAGTTCACAGTCATACCTTACACCCTCCTACAGAATTGGCTCGGCTCTACAAGTGAACTTAAAAAGCTGATAAGCAGCTGAATCATCCTAGGTGTAACATTCTATGGGCTAAAGATTTGAGGTATTCTTGGAATCAGAGGGGTTGGCCAAGCACCCCCACCAATTATCCCACCAGAAAATCAAACAGCTCTCACCCACACCTGCCATCTCAAAATTTTAAAGTAGTGTCAATCCAGTAGGATCACTTTAAATTTGGTAGAAGAGTTTAATAGATCACCAAGCACAGTAAGACAGAGAGTTCAACTAACAAACCACAGCTCAGGAAAACCCCTTAGACAATGAGCCTAGTAATACTATTAAGAGAAACAATAATTATTAAGACTGGCCCCATTGATATCAGTTTTGATAATTCCATTTGGTTTTGTGCTGTACCAAACAAATATGAAGCAGATTAGTTTCTGACTGCAAGAGGCAAGCTAGAGTGGTAGATGGGAAATTGGGAATACTGAAGGAGGGAAGGTCACACTGGTGGTGGACTGGTGTTTCAATATTTAATGCCTAAAAATAAAACCTATATTAAGAACAACTTGGTAAATTATAGAGCTATAATGAAAAATGAAGCTTATGTTTGTTTATTATCTCATATGTCCTGTATTCTCACGTTTCTTTAAAACTTAACAATTGTTATAAAGACTGTAACAAATTAAATGCATTTTTGAGATGAAATACATAGATCTATTAGAAATAGACCTACTTAATTTACTGCTTCAATCTAATTTTCTGGATGAATCTGCTTTGATTTGTGTCTTTTACATTTTAAGAGGCACAGAAACAGGAATATTTTGATTATATGTGATGATTTTACCTTTCTCCACCACATGTCTGTGACACGCATTACTTTTCTGTTTTGAGTAAAGAAGTAAATAAAGTGGACTACCTATTAGAAATCTTTAAGAACTGCAATTGCTTTCTCTCATATTTATATCAATGGAATACTTAGGCAAAACATAGATAAGCCTTTTTAAAAAAATTTCCCAGAGCAGTTTATGTGTGAGTATTGATGCCAGCAATTTGGATATACCATTCTTGGGTCTCTTTTATACTGCATTAGAAATGCAATATAGGGTTTCTTCAGAATGTCTACTTAATTTTTATCTCCATACACAGTTTACTTTCATAGCTCAATATCTGACTATAAAATAAAAACAGGCATATGAATTAAACTTATTGCACTAATTTCCTGAGAAAATATTTTGGGTAGATAATAAATATTGAGTATATTTTAGAGATTTCTATTTTTTCCAAAGAAATTGCTCATAGGTTTTTATTTGGTTTATGGAATCTGTATTTGCTTTCCTAAGGTATGGGCATGTCCCGCTTCACTAGCTTCCCAATTGTTTTCCTGGCTGAGCAAAGCTTTCATTATTGTGGCACATGTCTGCAACAGCTGTTTATTCCACATGTTTCCGTTGAAAACATATTAACCTGAGCACCTGGGGATAATTATCATTCTGTACAAATGCCTTTAGATGGTAATGATTTTGCTTCTCCCTGCTCTCTTGATTGTTCTGACCCTGCTATTACTATGTACCAATGCATTTGTTTCTTCATGGTATACTAATAATACCCTTATATTTGTCATAGTCTGCTATGGTGAAGAAAGCTTGTCAGGTAACTATTTTTTAGTTAACAGGTGAAACTCACACCTCTGCCTCCCCGTTGGAATATATATTAATAATAATTTTACTAATGGTAAAGTGATTTACTGTCTTTTTCCATCTGACTCAATTAGATTTACTAGTATTTTAACTAAAATATGAATCTAGTAAACATCTAGATTGAGCTTGTAGGGAAAATACAAACAACCTATAGGTTATAGATATTTTTGCTTCGTTTTAACTTTATGGGACAGTATGGGACAGACAACAATTACTTTCAAACTTTCTTATTTGTATAATTTCACATTTGCTTACTGGGAAATTTTCTGACATACTATATGAATTTACCATATGATGATTTTATCTACTCTTATTCCTTAGGAAATTCCTTTTTATAGCATGCTTTCCAGTTTATTTTCAGTATGATATGCAAAATGAGAACTAGAAGTATCATTTTATTTGATTTCTAAATTTTACAAATAAAAAATTAGACATTTAAAATCACACAGATAGTTAAAAAGTACTTGGAATTTAATTGAGTTTTATACAAAACTAGGCAGGTTAAGCTCTGGGATTACACAGCATCCTATAACACATATTTTTTAAAAATGTTAACTACTGCAGTTATTAAATTTCACCACTCTTTACACCACTGTAATGTTTGGGCCAACTATTCTATAATACACAATTCTTATTTGATGTTCCTGTATCTCACTCTTCTTGTAAGTAGTTTTTTTGCTTTCCCTGCCGCCTAGCTGTTTAGCAATTGCATCTAGTTATCTCTTGGTATATAGCCTTGAGCAAACTTCTGTTATTAGAACATCCTGCAATTGTTCACAAAACCTCTTCACCTGATTGAATTTCACATGGTCACATGAAATTCAGTAGAGTTCAAACTAAACTAATTACTTTCTTATTCTCTTCACTCTGTCGTCCTTAGATTTCTTTGTATATATTTTCTATTTGATTACAATTCAATATTCTATGCAGGCAAGCAAATGAAATTTTTGGCTATCACTCTAGATATCGCCAAAGTCATGCACACCTAGTCAATCACAAAATCCCTCCAATATATTTTATTATTTTCTGTCATCTAACACTCCTCCTTAATTCTCCATTTTGCCACAGCTCACTATAATTTTTGCCATATCTAAATTTTGACAATATTACTGATTAATGAAAAGAATAAGGATGAATAAATGAATGATGATGAAGTCAGATCTTACCTTCAAGGATAAAGATAAAGAGTCATTTATATCAAGCATATTATAGTTCAGGAAAGGTCAGATGGGAAAGTTATTTTACCAGGGTTTCAGGAAAGTCATTTTGATAATAAAATTAAGTAATGGATATACTTAGTCATTTTAATGTCCTCCTAAATTTCTATTAGCATTTCCAAACTAAGTATCAGAGAAAAGCGAGGAGGGGAAAAATTAAAATTCAGTTTTCTAAAATTCAGTTGATGTTTCAGATACCATTTTTCCTGCAGGACTTCATATATATCTTATAAAATTTGTGATTCACAGCAAACATTTCTGTCACAAATGATGATGCATGAGGCTTTGAATAGTTGATTATATATTTTTTAAAATTGTGTAGAGTGACTAAACCAAATGAATCATATTTTATATAAAAGATAGGTAGCGCACATATATTGATGAAACTTGAGCACCAGAGTCTTTCACAGCCCTCTTGAGAGAATTATTCCAATCTTATGCAGATTTCTGCTTTATAATAACATTCTGTACTTACTGGTATGTGGCAGCAGGCTTCTTTAGTGTATTTACGAGACATTGGTTGGCAAATATCAAACCATGCACTTAATAATGATATTAAGTTATTTTTAGTTATTATGTAATTATTATAAAATGATTCATCCTAGATATTTTCTTATTATAATGGTATTAGTGTTAATGAAACAAAATAAAGTTTCAAGCAGTATTTGACTATTTTAAATGTTGTATACTAAACATTTTTCAGAATTTTTCTACAGTTAAAGACAATGATAAAATATAGTTACTTTAAAATTGTACAATTATAAAAACAGTTCTATAATTATAAAAACAGTAACAAAATAATATGTTGCTTGCCTTGTAATTATGAGAATAGTATATGAGGATTTGATTATTTTTAAATTACATGCATAAAAATATGATATACAGCTCAAGTAATATCCTGTTATTTTTTATAGAAAAAAATGAGAAAAACCTGAAGAGAGTTCTGTAGAACTCTCATCCATAAATTTATCATTATATGTCTTAATTATAAAATATGTACAAAAAGTCTAAAAACAACACTAATGCTCTAAGTGGTCCCTTCTCTTACACACATTTATAATCTGCATTTGGTTTCAGGCCATTGAAAAGGAGAAGAAAATTACATTGCACTTATTATCATTAACTAATGTTCAGTCCTTTTAGTGCCTAGTATTATATTATTAATTTGGTGACCAATGAAATCTGTGCTGTGATTGTTTCGTCTCTTAGCAAAGAAAGCAAAGTCATTATTATTATCAGTGAAATATGAAACGTTAGTTGTTCTCAAAATATGAAGACAAATAGAACCTCTATGTTATAATATAATTCTGGCTTGCTTCCCTTTACAATCACTAGGTAATATTTGGAAAGGTTATTCTGGGCTATAGTTATGAATTCAGCCTTTGATATTTGCAAATAGCACTTTTTATGTCTCTTTCCTATAATTTTATGTTTTTATAAGTGCTAAGTCTAATGGGATTTGCCTGGTTAACTAGATGAAACCACCTCAGTTTATCAGCTTATTTTTAAATTTCTGAATTTAGCTTGTAAGGCTCTAGCTCATTACTATTCTTCTATACTATGTTAGAAAAAAATTCAAAACTTTAAGCCCCAAGGTTGTGCTAGTTGAAGTCTCTCTGGGGGTCAACAGACAGGGCAATGCAAGGAGTTATGCACTGTCACGGCCTGAACAAAAACTCATCAATCAGACAACAGGATTTTACTCTCTGGTGCCTTCTTTCCACTAGAGTGGAAACATAAGAATCTTCACACAAGCAATTCTGTAGAATTACTGCATGAGATCAGGGGAACAAATGACAGCACTTTGTGTCCCTAGGAAGCACTTTCCAACATAAATAAATTGTTCTCAGAAAATATATCTTCTATGAAATTTATTTCTCAATACATTAGATTCCAAGTAGAAGCACATCATTTTATTTTTTTTAAGTCTAGAGTCAAGCTTTATTCTTTGTATGGAGAAAAGTCCTCAAATTGGGCAAGACTAGTTTTGCTGCATGGTACACAAAGCATGCTCTTTCATAATTCCAGATGACCGTAATCATACTTATACTTGATATAAATGATTCTTAGAAAGAACTTGCATCTGAGCACTATGATTTTTTGCTAAGTCAATGGCTCAAAATTGCTCTCCCTTCTCAAAGTACTCTGAGGAACTACTTGCAAACCTTCATAAAATTACAAGTGTATACATAGGTGAATACACACACACACTATTTACACACATCAGCAATAGTAGCTTAAAAGCACTGACTAAATTAGAAATTTTAAATCTCTGAATTTACACACTTAAATTATTCATACTTCTATTGGTTTATTTGTTCCAAAGAAATTTGGTAACAGTCAGTAAAAAAAACAATAACAACAATCAAAATGTGTACAACTATAGTTTTAGGATAAACAGTTAGTATGTACAGTTGAAAAAATGTAGAAAGTTCAACCTAGAAAAGGAAAGATTATTATCTACATGTGAGTGGAAACTTAGAATATGAGATCTGAGTGACATCTCTATGTTAAGTGTGATTGGATTCTATATGACATTGATGTTCATAAAGGAAGAATATCAAGAAAAGGTGCAGTATTAATTTTCTCAATTAAAGTTAAGAAATGTTGTTTTAAAATAGCATAGAAAAAATTTGGCTATGCTTTTACTAGGACAATTAGTCTAGCATAAGATGATTTTAATTTGAACTAGTAGCCTCAGATAATCTTGTTTGACTTCCATGGGAACCAGTAACATCAATTAATTACAATCATTTCCTCAGGTCCTTCAAATACATCTTCTGATTAATAATTTTACTTATTCTTTCCACTCTCTAAAATCCTCCACATTGAATAATGAACTTCATTCATTTTTCAACTGATTGCTTTGCCTTCAGTAGGCTCGGGTTTGATCCTCTGAAATACATGGTCCTATGACCACTTCAAATATTGGTCCCAAAGCACAGAGCCAAGCATTACCCTTAAATTTTGAGAGGTATGGCCCCAAAGAAAAGAATTTTTTAAATAACAATTAAAATTAATAGGCAGAGATATAAATTATAATGTATCTGAAAAAAATTCCAAGTACAAAAACCAAAATAACCAGAAATGAAGAGGAAATAGAAATTCTTCAATGATAATTTGGAATTTTAATTACATTTTAGCAATCCATAGAAACAAATGAAAAACAATAAAGATGCAAATAACCTATAAAACAATATCAATCACTGTATAAAATGATATTTATACTCAGCAAGATATAAATACAAAAACCTTTCAAGTGCACATTTTATCAAAGCCAAGACAGACATATAAGTTGGGTGTTTGAAAACAACTCACTGATGTAAAAAAATGTTTAATAATAATGAGTTATTATGGAGCCAGAGTGTTAGCACAGCAGTAGAGCATTTTCCTTGCACATGTCTGACCCAGGATGGACCCAAGTTGGATCCCTGGCATCCCATATGGTCCCCCTGAGCCAGGAGTGATTTCTAAGCATAGAGTCAAGAGTAACCCCTGAGTGCTGCTGGGTGTGGCCCAAAAAACAAACAAACAACAACAATAATAATAGTTATCTGACCACATGGAATTAAATTAGAATCATAACAATAAAAACACAAATATTTAAAACAAATTATTACTTAGGATATAAAGTAACCTCTCCAATACTAATTTGATACTATATTATATTATATCATTGTACTATACTGAAATGTTTATACAAGATACTTAAAAAAAAGGCAAGTTGATAAGCAAAAAGCTAGGCCGGAGCAATACACAGTGGAAAGAACATTTTCCTTGCATGTGGCCAACTAGGTTTCAAACTGGCATCCCATATGGTCTCCTGAATCTGCCAGGCATAATTTCTGAGCATAGAGCCAGGTGTAATCCCTGAGTGCTGTTGGGTGTGGTCCAAAAATCCAAGGGAAAAAAAAAAGCTAAAGTTATTCTAAATCTCTTTAAAATATTTAGATGAGGTCTATACACTAACCAGAGTAATTTTTGTCAGACTGATATGGTTTTATGATGTATTAAGGCATATGCATGCAAACATAATCATAAAATTTAGTAACAAAATTTTCTGCAATCCAAAAATTAATTTTAAAAAACTATGGCTAAATCTTGGACTGATTATACTTATTTATAAATCTGTCAAGCTAGAAAGAAACCATTGATAAAATAAGACAATATATTTTATAAGAGGTCGAGCAGTGGTGCTAGAGGTAAGGTGCCTGCCTTGCCTGTGCTAGCCTTGGATGGACCGTGGTTCGATCCCCTGGCGACCCATATGGTCCCCAAGCCAGGAGCGACTTCTGAGAGCATAGCCAGGAGTAACCCCTGAGCATCACCGGGTGTGGCCCGAAAATCAAATATATATATATTATAATGAAAGAAGAAAATTGTAAATGTATTCATTCATAAGTTAAAGCATAGTAACTAAGCAATATGTGACCTGATGAACAGCAAAAAAAAAAAAAAATACACTGAGTGGAAGGCAGAGAATTTAAAAATATTCTAATAGTTGAAGCTCTAAAATTGGATATAATTATGCTTACATAATCAAACAATATTTTGTGATTTTGAAAATTAACTTTTTAGATATTTAATGTACTCATTCCATTATATAATTAATTTAATAACTATTTTTAAATGTCCTCTAAGTGATGAACAATCACATATTTAGTAAGATAATCATGTTTTATGTTCAAATAAATTTATGTTCTTGTGGAAAAATATAAAAGTAAATAGAAGGTAAAATAGCTAACTACTAAATTATAAGAGTAGTATTTAAGTGAAGTAAATGATGCTATCAAAGCACGGAGTGGATATCTTCAAGTGACAGTAAATACACCTGAGCTTTAAACAATGATCAGAGTTCACTATTCATTGAAAAACATTTTAGATAGCAAAGAATTTAAGTGAAATTATGAATCAAAAAATGTGTTTGAAGAATCATTGTCAATGGATCACATATATTGGCTGTACATAGAAGGCAGATAAGATTAGCTAAAACTATTAGCCCAAATAAAGATTTTTCTAAGTAGACCGACTCGTTCTTTGAAGCACTTTATATCCTATTCTAATTTGGTTTGTTTATTGAGCCATGTCTTGATCAGAACTTTTGGGGCATGAAGTTCCACAGATTAGACCCAGAAGTTCTGCACACAAGACAATTGTTCCTTGGAGACATCTCCACAACCTCCCTATTTACTTGTAAACAAATAATAGTTGATTCAAAAGTAAAGTCATCATCACAGATAATTTGGAGAGAAGGTGCAAACATTCATTTTCTAGCAAATAAGTAGATTGAGAAGTAACTGAAAAGAAATGTGGGAAAAATGCAGACTGATCATCATATTAAAATTTAGTGATTGGGCTGTAAGTTATTCCAAGGAAGAAGTTTAATATGCAGCTCACCAAAACAATGGACATCAGTGAAGATTTCAGTTGAGAGTAAGTTTAAGAATTATTAGCACACAATGGCAATGGGAACTAAGATGTGATAAAAACCAGTTTGTGAAAAGAAAGAACAGATTAAGGTGCTACATGAAATTCAAGGAATCCTAGTATCTGAATATTAAGTAGACTAGAGTAAGGCAGCAAAAGACACTCAGAGTAGGAAAAACAAGTGTGGACACTTCTATGTGTGTTGTGTGGAATTTGGCAACAAAATTAGTTTAAAGCAAGGATTAAAAAAAAACGATAAATCCCCAGAGAATTAGTATAAAATGGAATCATAAAGACACCTGTTAATAATATGTTCAGGCAAAGTTTTTCCTCCTCCCTCCCTCTCTCTTTCTTTCTTCATATCGAGAGCTGAAACTGAAATGAAAATTAGACAGAGTAGAAAGGAATGAATAGAAAATAGACAGTAACTATAGACAGTACTATAACAAAAGAGAAAAAAGAGCTATTGCAATAGGGCAACAGGTAGGACACTTGTCTTACACATGGCTGACCCAAGTTCCATCCATAATATCACACTTAGTCTCCTTAGCCTCACTAGAAATAATCCCTGAGTACAAAGTCAGCAGTAAACCCTGAGGATAGGAAGTTATTCTTTCAATACAAAGCATAGTGACCCAACATGAGAGAGAATGAGAAAGGGGGAAAACATTAAGTTAAGAAAATAAAATATTTATGATGAGAGAATTTTGAACATAACATTGATGATAAAAGTTCAGTTCAGATGAAGACACAAGGGAGCATAAAGTGTCTGAGAAACTAAAATATTCTGTAGCAGATACAAATTAAGATTTAGGGATTGGTGCATGTGCTTCTCAAGCACATGTGTTGTCCGTACACATGCTACTTATATCTCCGTCTTGAGATGTATGCTTGTGGTCTCCCTCCACTCTGAGGAAGCCTGTTTTCTTTCTTGACCATGTATCTTCCATTACTTCTACTTTACCTCCTTTTAGTTCCTAATAAACTAGTTATATAAAACAACAACAACAACATACCTAGGAGTTGAATCTGGAGAGAGAGTACATGGAGTAGGATGCCTTTCTCCTATGTAACTGACCTCAGTTCAATCCCTGGTACCTGAGCACCACCAATGGTCATTCCTGGTCATATGGCCCAAAATCCAAAAGGGACAGTATGAAAGTAAGGGGCCAGAGAAATCACTTAAAGGACTAATTTTGTGCTTGTATGTGGGAATAAGCTTTGCATTAAGGTCTTTTGCATGCAGTTTCTCTGATTGATGCAGTAGTAATGATCTTTGTAGATGGTAAACCTAGATATAATTCCCAAAATCACCAAGCAGTATGAGATGAGATCCTCAAACCAAAAAACAATAATGAAGACTTAGTCTAATAATCAGTGACAACATGTAGAAAATGTTTTCTTTAAATTTACTAAAAAAAAATATTTTTGTGCGAGAGGGGGGTTGGGAGTCACACCCAGTGGTGTTCAGGGGTTATTCCTGGCTCTGTGTTCAGAAATCGCTCCTGGAAGGAACAGGGGACTATATGGGATGCCGGGATTTGAACCACCATCTGTCCTGGACCAGCTGCATACAAGGCAAACGCCCTACCACTATGCTATCTCTCCAGCCCCAATAACCTGATCTTTTAAAATTAAATTTATAAAGTAGTTGTTTTTGTTGCTGGAGATTTTAGCCAGATTTTGCCATTGTGATTAATTCTTTTGAATTTAAAGCATAACTTCCATTTAATAAAATAATTACAGGTACAATTTTATCCTACTCAGTACCAAAGAACATTTTAAAGGGAAACGATCGCTTAAATAAATTGGTTTTAAATAAGTACAAAGCAGTAACACATGAATGGAACATATATTGCATTTAGTATTTTATTTATGCAGACTTACCTAGAGATTTTTCCTCAGAGCAACTAGAAAATTTTTTAAATCTCATTTTAAATTTCACTGGCATACACACAACATCACATGAAAGATATTATATAGAGTTATGTGTGCCATTTTAAAAATGTATTCAATGAAGAAACTATAAGCTTAAAACATTCTGCATTAATAAAATTTTCTCTATGGCTAAAACCCAACATCCTGGCTTCAAAACAAACAATCTCACCACACTTATAATGCAAGCAAATATTCTCAAGACAAAAGTCAATTATGCAGATGGCCTTGATGGATTTTTATCCACATCACAGAACTAGGGAGGTAACTGGTTATTCTACAAAAACATGACAGTTATTCTACCGATAAAATCACATGAATAAACCAAACCCAGTATATTCAGAAAGTTTTAGATAATCTACTTACTCTATGTGAGGTTTTATGGAGGTAATATTCACTTAGACAGTTGAATAAATTGATTGGAAAAATATTTAAAGAATTTTATCTGTATGACAACAAAAAAGTAGATATCAAAGTATACTTAAAAGCAGTACTCCCAGTACTTGAAAGACTATACTGTGATCCTGCTTTGCACAAGCTTCACCTGGGTTCAATCCTCAGTATTCTATATGTCCCCTTAATCCAACCACATGTGATTCCTGACCACAGAGCTAAGAATAAGCCCTGATTGCCACTGGGTGTGACCCCAAAACAAACAAACACCATTAAAAAGCACTCATTTTTAAATCATACTATAAAGCAATAGTCATTAATATAGCATGATACTGGAATAAAGACAGATTTTCTGTAATATTCTGAGACTAACCCATTGGTTTATAAGCAACTAACCTTTGATTCAAAGAACAAGAAATATGAAGTGGAGTAAGTAAGGAAAGCCTCTTCAACACTTGTGTTATAAAAACATGTGAACCCAGACCTTTCTTTAATGCTGTGCTCAAAGTAAAATAAAAATGATTTAAATGCCTTGATATCAGACCTGAAACCATAAGATACACAGAGGAAAATGTAGGCAGAACATTAATGACATCCTCAAAAATGAAACACCACTGTCCAAGCAAGTGGAAGCAAAGATAAACAAATTGGTCTACATTAAAATGAGAGGCTTATGAACCTCAAATAAAAAGGTGATTGGGATAGCAAAGACTACTCACAAAATGGGAGAAACTATTCACCCAATATCCCTCTGATAAGGGTTCAATATCTAAATTATAAAAGGCATTGGTAGAGTTTAGCAAGAAAAATATCATCTAACCCTATAAGAAAGTGGGGAGAAGAAATAGACATTTCCTCAAAGAAGAAATACAGATGGCCAAAAGAAACATTAAAAAATTATCCACATCATTAATTATCAGACAGATACAAATCAAAATAATGAGTTATATCACACACACCACAGAGACTGGCACACATCACAAAAAACGAGAATAACCCATGATGGTGCAGATGCAAAAAAGAAATAGGACTCTCATTCACCGCTGGTCCATCCTATTTAAAAACCAACATGGTTCTTCCTCCAAAAACTAGAAATTGAACTTCCATATACTCCAGCAACTCCAGTAACACCACTCATAACAATATACCGGAGGGGCCCAGGAATGCAATGCAGAAAAGCCTCTGCTGTCCTATGTTCATCTCAGTACTATTCACAACAGCCAGAATCTGGAAAAAACCTGTATGTGGAGTGGATATAGAAAGTATGATTCATCTACACAATGGAATATTACATAGCTGTTAGGAAAATTTCATTCTTAAATTTTGCTTTTATGTAGATAGATTTGGAAAGTATCAGGCTGTGAGAAATGAGTCAGAGGAAGAGAGATAGATGTAGAATGAATACATTCTTTCGTGGTATACAAAATTAGATTGCATGTAATACTATCCAAAGACATTACAGACATGGTCCAGGAGGACCAGTCATGGTAGGATGCTTGCCAAAATTAGTGGGGAGGTGCAATTGAGGCAGAAAATGAAACACTATGGCAATGATAGTTGGAAATGATCACTCTAGACAAGAACAAAGTGCTGAAAGGAAATAAAGTGAAAGACATGATAATCTTCAGTAACAATATTGCAAACTAGTGTCTAAAAGGTTAAAAAACGAAAGAGAGAAAAAGAGTGATAAAATTGCTTGCCGCAGAGGCAGGCGGGAGAGGGATGGAGGGAAGCTGGAGACATTGGTGATGGAAAATGTTCACTGGTGAAGGATGTTATACATTGTATGATTGAAAATTCAATCATGAAAATTTTGTAAGTGTTAAAATACTCAACTGTATTAAAATAACCTTGTAACTGTGATGTTTTTAAAAAATTATTAAACAGATTATATAAACAAGTGAATATTTTTGTTTTGTTTTTTGGGTTTTTTGGGGGGGTCACACCCGGCAGCACTCAGGGGTTACTCCTGGCTCTATGCTCAGAAATCTCTCTTGGCAGGTTCAGGGGACAATATGGGATGCCGGGATTCGAACCACAGTCCTGCATGCAAGGCAAACACCCTACCTTCATGCTATCTCTCTGGCCCCAACAAGTGAAAATTTAAATTTAGGGATGGTATAGTATCTGTCAATAATCTTATTCTCTTCACTATCAAGTCAGAAGCTAGGTGACACTTACTCCTATAAATGAAGCGGTAAAATATCAGCTTCTACACACAAAATGACACAGAAGTTCCTTTTCCTTTACAGATTAAAAAAAAAAGTTTAAAATATTTCCATGTATCATTGAAAGCACAGCTACCTAGAAAATTAAACCAATTATGATTGAGGTTACATATGGTTGTAAATCTTCTAGATACCATTCACTATGTTATGGGGGCAATTTGCCAGACTTAATAACTTCTCACACAACAAGAGAAAATACATTCTCATAAAGTTTTCCACATAATATCTCAATCTTGTGTAAGAATTGCAATATGGAATAAATGATGCGACTTTCATGAGCATCACTGAGAGGAGTTGACATGCAGAGTGCATCCTAACATTTTCTATTCAGAGTCTAATTACATCCTTAATTCAAAATTATGGGAGGGCAAGTAACAACAGCATCAAAATTCTTGTAACAAAGTCTACATAATCTATTTGATGTTGTTGAAAAAACAGCATATGCTTCAGGTAATTGCTCAAACCTCAAAGGATACATCCCAATTACTGAGTGAAACCAAACGTTACAAAGCCTAACCACTACCTGTGGCAATAATAGAGGCAAAGGTACATATCCGCAGTGGTGGAGTTAACAATTTAGTAGCCATTGATCATAAAACACGGCTTCAAACATGAGTGTAACCTTGTGAATAGTTGGATTTTTTATAAGCATTTGAAGACAGTGACCTTAACTTTAGAGAGGAAAACACTTGAGCATCCTTATTACCGGTAAGTGTGGTTTTAAGATATTTTAAGAAAGAGCTTACAACTCTGATTGGATCAAAACTTAAACGATCAAAATCTTTTTCCAAAATGGAAGTGTGAGAGGGTGACCAAGAAATGGAATGTGTCCAAAAATTCTGTGCATGAAGATGGTAAAAAGGCATTCTGATGGTATAATATTTTTTTAGTGGAAAGCACAGCCATGTGAAAAAGAGTATTACTAGGACAATATTATATTATAAACATATGTACGGTTAATATATGTAGTACACATAGCAGGTGAGAATAATCAATTTTACATTGATAGATATAATAGCTCGGTTAGATTTAGTTCAGTGAAGCCCAAAACATTTATGAGTTTTTTTTCTCAAATATGACTCAGAAAATCACATATTCAGCAGATACATAAATAAAAAGGGTTTTTGGAGAAATAATAAAGGGGAAAGAATTTCTTATGTAAATTCTATAATATCTAACAGAACCAATTACATGAAGTAGTGGACATTCTAAGAAGTTCAATTAAGCCTAAGCAGTCTGAACAGAAATTTTCCCTGCTGTTTCGAGTGGAAAAATGAAGTTTGGAATTAATAATCCTATAAAATGAAACAGAAATTTCCCCCAATGAATTGGAAGACTACACCATAACCAAGAGCCTTTACAGGGTACAGGAAATAAGACAAAATACTATACATATGAAGAAACATGAAGATATTACAAAGAAAGCTCATTTTTGTGAAACTCAAAGGTTCAAATTGTCAGGTAAATATTTTCTTTGTTTGGTTGGGTAATCTTTTTGCTTTTCTTTTTTTATTTCTTTTTGTTGGTTTTAAATAACTATTTAAATATCCCGGTTACAAGTATCTTTTATTATTTAATTTTTTAATAATATAAAAGGTTGGGGCTGGAGAGATAGCATAGTATTAGGGCGTTTGCCTTGCATGCAGCTGATCCAGAACTGAGGGTGGTTCGAATCCCAGCATTCCATAAGATCCCCCGTGCCTATCAGAAGCTATTTCTGAGCACAGAGTCAGGAGTCACCCCTGAGTGCAGCAGCCGGGTGTGGCCCATCCCCTCTCCCCAAAGTAAAATGAGACAGAAAAGGAAAGAAGTGGGAGAGTGTGGTGCATATTACATGTACACTGCGGTCCTGAGATGAATCAGTTGCTAAGCAGGACAGTAAGCAGTGGCACAAACACCCCCGCAGGCCAGATAAATGTCCTAGGGTCATGTGTGGTCTTCGGGCCTTAGTTTGAGGACCCGTGAGTCATAGACAATAAATAGAATTGAAACTAAATAGAGCATAGAAAGGAAGGGTCCAATGAATATTAATGAAGGAATTTTGGCACTTGGGTGAAGATTGTTGTTATAACATTACCCTCAAAACATGTAAACACTTATACTCCTTTAAAAAAATACATGAATTATTTTAAAATGGATATCATCTTCTAAGTACTCCAGTGTAAAAATTATATATACATAGCAGAGAACATTGAACAATTTGATTGATATGGTAAAATATTTTCCTTTGTCTTTCACATGAAAGGCTAATGTCCAATATTAACATCCACACAGAAATATTCCTAGATTGGAAGACAGTACTTTAGTGTAGTACTAAAAGAAAATACTACTCTGCTTAATTTTGTGTTTAAGAAATAACTAGTCTATAGATGGACTTTCTAAAGTATACTTATCCACTAAAGTAAGCTTTTGTTATAGAAACATATGTTCTCTCTCTGTCTCTGACTCTGTCTCTCTGTCTCTGTCTCTCTCTCTGTCTCTTTTGGTTTTAGAGCCCACTCTGCAGTGCTCAAGGGTTACTCCTGTCGTTGCACTCAGAAATAGCTCCTGGCAGGCTTAGGGGACCATATAGGATGCCGGAATCAAACTCTTGCCCATCAGGTTTGGCTGCGTGTAAGGCAAATGCCCTGCCACTATGCTATCTCTCTGGCCCCTGTCTTTTCTCAATAGGTGTGGAGGAAGAGGCATGTTATCTTAGCATGTAATATATTCCAGAGAGATTCCAATGGGTTTTTCATATTCTGCCACTATCACCAGATGGTGGTGATAGTGAATGAATGAATATTGTACTCATTTTACAAATAGGAAAATTGAAATTAGAAGGGTCATAGTATACTTCTAAAATTATACAGCTATAAATGGTGATGTTGACAATGATGCCACATTCTCCAGGTTTCTCATATCCAGGATCTTTCCATTCCATAGTAAACTGATTTAATGCCTTTCTGACCTATTTTGACTGACTGCTTAATGTAAATTATTTTTGCAGGCCCTCCATATTTACCCTAAATGGAACTAATAAAACTCAAATGACTTTTTCAACTTGTAGGGACTAGGCCTTTGGACTCTTTCTTATTGAACAAATTCAATACTCAAGCATCTAGTGTCAAAGGCTAGAAGTCAAATAGCTGCTTGCTCATTTGACCTGATCTAGAGAGAATCAATTTAGGTCATTTGTCCCTAATTAAGATGTGATGAAACATGTTCTAAACATTTGAGGGTTTGTGACCTTTTCATTCAGCATGTCTCAGGGATACTAGGGACTAGCCACCTCTTGATTAAACTGGATGGACAAGTTAACCTTTGAGCTACGTCAAAAAAAAAAAAAAAGCACATAAAAAAAGAATTGCTTTGATAAATAATATATTTGGGGGAAAAGAACTGTTTTTAAAATAAGAAAAAAATGTGAATTTAAGAAAGCACTTAAACCCTCCCTGTACAAGGAGAAGAATTTTCAGATCATATTCGGCCTTAATAAGTGAGTAACCATTAAATAAAAATGTGAAGATGACACAATGTTAAAGCATGTTTTTGCCTGATCTCTGGCCTCTGATTGATGAAGTGGATGCAATTTTCACTTAAGAGCAGAGTGACACTGGCCTATCCTTCTATGCTTTCTTGGAGAACATTCAAGATGATCGGAAGGGCACTTATTAAGTGCAGTAAGCACTGAAAATTGGATGAACCTGGACAGACAAGGGCAGGAACTCTTTCAAATGTTGAACATTTAAAGTGTAATTGTACAGTAAGAAATAAAGACAATGTTCATCACATTCTTTGTTAGACATTAAGGATAAAAAAAATTAGATTTTCAATTTGAAATTGGGTTAACATTTTTAATTAAAAAATTCCCTTGCATAAATCCAATTCAATAAAATATTCATGCAAAATTAGTATTATAGAGGATAACATAGAAACCTATACCATTCTGTTATGAAATTATAAAAATCACAGATTTTATGGATAACATCAGCCTTCTTGTATTTTTCTAGATATTCATAATCTACTTTAATTCATTGGCCCTATTTAGTTATCTAGAACCTTGAGACTATTTAACCCAATTTAGGCTAGTTTTGAAGAATTACATGTACAAACATCCCACACTAGGGGGGAAGATACCATTGATAAGTGACATTTTAGTATGGAATGCCAATAACAGTAGGAGTTGAGACCAAAATTTAAAAAATTGCCATACTTTGTGAAGAATTATCAGCCATGCTGTGTTCAGATAAACATGTTGCCTGTTTAAAGTTGGACTGAGAAATCATGTTTAAACTGAGGAGAGCAGTTTTCAGTGAAAACTGAAAGTGAAAGTGGTCACAAGATATTCAAGTCCCAAATAATAAGTGAGTACTCCTAATAATCACTATTCACTTGTTTCTTACCTTTACCTTACCATTTCTTTGAGTATTTCTAAAAAAGAAAGGTGATAGTGCTAACTTGTAGCACGATGCATTTGTATTTTTACAACTTCTGTTATAGTCAGCTCATAAGAAAAAAGCTTTACTCTTTCAAGGATTATGTCATTCATTATTCATAATTCCCTTTCCCATCATCTAGCAATTTTTCTCTACAGTTCTTTTCCCTAACAATCCTGATCAAGTCTACCATTCTTTTCTAACATGATAACTTGTTTATTTTTTTAAGATGTAAGGTGTTTCTACTTATTTTTCTCATCTATTTCCATCATCAGAATTTTGTTTTATTTTTTATTGAAACCACTGTGATTTGTAAAGTTATGTATAGGTAGGTTTTAGATATATAATGTTTCAGGAACAGTCCCATCGCCAGTGTTGATCTCCCTCCACCAATGTTCCCAGAGTCCATCCCACCAACCCCGCCCCATTGTCCATCATAACAGGCACCTTTAAAGTTTGGTTGTTAAAGTTAGATCTCATTATTTCATTGTTGTTAGCTCTGCCTTGTATATTTAGTTCTGTCCTTTTATTACACCACAAATTCATGTGAGGTACCTTAGCCCCTGTGTCCTGTCATTTCATATGTGTCTTTCTCTTCTCCTGCTCAATTTATTTCCTTCTCCTCACCATATTCTGGTGCCTCAGGTGTTCTGGATAAACACCAATTTAAGCCGTTGCGTTTCTTCATGCAGTTATTCTAAATACCATATTTAAATGATATCATCTTGTATTTATCCTTCTCCATTTAGCATATTATCTTCCACTTCCATCCATGAATTACATGACATCATTCCTTACAGTTATGTAGTATTATTCCATATGTACTACGTCTTCATGATCCATTGGTCTGTTGTTGGACATCTAAGTTGATTCCAAGTCTTAGCTATTACACTGAGTGCTACGATTGATGAACAGTGGTATGCATATATCCTTTTGAATAAATGTTTTTGTTCCCAAAAGTGGGATTGCTGGGTCATGAGGCAGTTTGATTCTGAGTTTACTGAGAACTCTTTACACTGTTTTTCATAGAAGTTGGACCAGACAGCATTTTCACCAGCAGTGGATAAGAGTCCCTTTTTCATCACACCTCTCCAATACAAATTGTTTGCAATATTGTTGATATGTGTCACTCTAACTGTTGTAAGATGATAATTCATTGTCATTTTGATTTAGATTTCCCTAATGATAAGTGATGATCATTTTTTTTTCATGTGCCTGTTGGCCATCTGTTAGTCTTCCTCAGAGAGCTTTCTAGGCATTACGTTCTCCTATTTTTAATGGGTTTTTAAATTTTGCCAGGGTTAGCTTTTATGAGTTTATCCTATATACCAACCCTGCATGTATTGAGTGAAATATTTCCTACCACTCTGTCAGCTGTCTTTTTGCCATACAGAAACTTTTGATGTAGTTTGATGTAGTCCCACTTGCAACAGTTCTTGCTGTTGGCATAACAACATGGAAGATTCCTTTGAGATCTAGGTCTTGCAATGTTCTGACTATGTTTTCCTCTATGTACTTTATGAATTCAGGTTTGAATATTTTATTTATAGAAAGTCCAAGAACAGATAAAATGAATCCATAATTATTGAAATTAAAGCAGTTTTCTTCATTGAAAAAATCAGAGGATGTTTGAAAGACATATAGAAAGCTGGGTGGATGGTAGGCAGGTTTTATGTACTGCTTTGGCTGTTAGTCTTATAGCTTAATTCATCTATCAAAACTTATAAAATTGCACAATAACACCTTAATGCTAATAACACCTCAGAAATTATTGAAATATTTAACATACATTTTGATATTATCTTCAACAAACTGCTCTTTCATAAATTGAGTTCTACTCAATAATTTCTTTGATATTATTTGTGGCCATTTTCCCAAAGAAAATCAGGGCCCTCATCTAAAAAAATGTATTAATTAATAATTGCAGTCACCTTTTCTGGGAAGTACTACTTCTCCAAGATATATTTCTTTCCCTTAATAATAAAATAGCTTCCTATAAAGAATAAAATATATTACATCATTTTAAGAACATCCAAGGCAATGAAATTTTCCTAGTGTGACAAGAAT
The DNA here is from genome assembly GCF_024139225.1 of Suncus etruscus. Lineage (NCBI taxonomy): Eukaryota > Metazoa > Chordata > Mammalia > Eulipotyphla > Soricidae > Suncus > Suncus etruscus. The sequence continues at coordinate 85,813,013 of NC_064860.1, read as the reverse complement.
TCTACAGAAAAAAATATAAAGTCATTTGTAAAGTCTTTGTGGATTTTTAGATTTGCCTACTTTGATGAGATAAAAATTATCCAAACTTGCTTTTTAAATAAAAAAATGTTTCCTGGGGCCGGAGAGATAGCATGGAGATAAGGCATTTGCCTTGCATGCAGAAGGATAGTGGTTCGAATCTCATATGGTCCCCCGAGACTGCCAGGAGAGATTTCTGAGCGTAGAACCAGGAGTAACCCCCTGAGAGCTGCCAGGTGTGACCCAGCAACCAAAAAAAAAAAAAAAAAAAGTTCACTTTAGGGGCTGGAGCAATGGCTCAGCTGTTGATCATTTGCCTTGTCCGGGGCTGACCCAGCTCTTCCGGTGTCTCATGTGGTTCCCCAAGTCAGGAGTGATTTCTGACTGCATAGCCAGGAGTGACCCATAAGCATCACCAGGTGTGCCTCCCCCTAATTTTTTTCTTTTATCCATTTATATAATGAATAAAAATGGTATATAAAGGTCATAGATATATATCAAAGGATTTTCAAAATTTACTAAGTAGGAGCTATAGGTTTTATCCCTAGACGCACATTTTCCCCTAAGAATTGACAGGAATGGTCCTGAGAACCAGTGCATATGAGCATTTTTCACCTGGAAGCTTAATATAAGGGCCAAAGGGATAGTACAGTGGGTAGGACACTTGCTTTTCACATAGCTAACAAAGGTTCAATCTTCAGCATCACAGCAAGGAGAGATGCCTGTGTGCAGAAGCAGGAGACCTGAGCACTCCAAGGTGTGTCACCAAACCAAAACCAAAAACAAATAAAAAGTTTAGAATACAGAAATCATATGTTTGAGAATTAGAAATATGTACAATATCAACAATGCTAATTTGTCCATTTTTATAATTATTTTTCAATATTTTATTAATAGTTTTCAATAAAAATCTTGGTGATAAAAAGTTCGAACATATCAGTACATTATAATATTTTACATGGATAATAATGTATTTAAATACACATGGTTATCTTTATCCTGTGACTACTTTATGTTGGGAGGGAGATTGACAGTCTTTTCAAGGGGAGCATACATTTCACAGGCACTAAATGTGACAAAGCAAGCTGCACATTTTTTAGCATATTTTAATCCTTCTTCTCATAAACAAAATATCTGTGGATTATAAAAGCCTTCCTTGTGAAAGATGCAAATTTTATAATTTGCCAATCATCCAAATAAAGTAATTTGCAATCCTAGAAATTGCTATTCCTTCTATTGACTAAGTAGCTTCAAAGAAAGTACTTCAATAACAAAACAAAATCTTCCCAAATTTCTAAATGACTTTGTTTTATGTCTAAATACATGGCCTCAATATTCCAAAGTTATATATTACAACACATTCACTATGAAAAATGTAGTTGCACATCTGTGCTCTAAAAGTCAACAAAAGATTATTTTAGAATAATTGCAAAATTTGAAACTTTTCAAGAGAATTAGTCTAGGCTTGTGATGCAGGTGTCAATTATGAATAATCCTTTTCTCAAATTCTTCCAATTCTTGTAAATCACAGATTTTAAAATAAAGAAAATTTAGTTTTCTATAAAAACCCCTGAAGGAACTGATTCAAGTTGCTTACTGTTGGAAAGTTCTGTTTTTAAAGATAGCTATACCTTTACCTTTTTGGCACATCTGTTTACTGGACACCAACAGAAATATACTAGCAAATATATTTGTGAAGATAAAAATTTCTGAGAACCCAAAGAGATAGCTCAAAAGAATAGAGGCCTGATATCAATCTCTAACACCACATGCCCACCTCTGCCTTCACCCTAAAAAGCTATGGCCATCATAGCTCCAAAGTAAAGACAGGTACAGGCATCACTACATCATGAAGCCTGAGGACTTGGTCATCAGGTCTAAAACTACCATGCTGAGTATCACTGGGTCCTGGAGCTTTGCTGCAGAGGCTTCCAAAATAAAAATAAAAACAAAACAAAACAAAAATGCCATCATTCAAAGCAGTAAAGTCAACATAAGAGAGTTAATATTAAAGTCATAAACATCCTAATAACTGTGACCAAAGATGGTCTTGTGAAGATACAATAAGGAAAAAAAAAAACTGGGGCCAGAGAGACCACAGCAGTAGGGCATTTGCCTTAAATGCAACTGACATGGGAGGAACCCGGTTCCATTCCCTGCTTCCCAGCTAGTTCCCCAGCCTGCCAGTACGATTTCTGATAACAGAGCCAGGAGTAAGTTACTCCCTGAACACCGCTGGTGTGACCAATCAATCAATCAATCAGTACATAAATAAATAAATAAATAAATAAATAAATAAATAAATAAATAAATAAATAAAGTTTAAAAAGTTAAACAAGAAAAAAATAGAAAAAGGTGTAATATTACTGAAAATACTGGGATATTCTTTGAGGTGGGAAGTATTTAATAAAAATTAATGAAGGACATCAGTTTGTCTCCTTTTTCAGGGTTGAAAATATGAGTTTATGAAAGGTATATAATAAATAAGGTTAAACTACATTACGTTAGTTATGTGCAACTAAGAAAGAATAGCTTTTAAAAATAATATCCAAGATATATTTAAGTTGCTCATGATGACACTATTTTTCTTATATGTATAGATCTGAACTCTGTCAATTTTCAAGTTAAATTTAGAGACTGCACAGCTAATATTCTGTGTCTTGAAAAGATGCCCAGATACAAAGACTATGAGAAATAGTTAGAGAAGTTAGATCAGCAGTATGGCATTTTTAACTGACTACCACTATGCGATACAAGATTCTTAAGTACATATTTTATATTATGTTGCTTACATGTCAATGAATCCTTTTTTGGAATCAACAACAGATATTTGATTGTGTATTAAGAGCAAAACTTTGTTTTATACATAAACATAGACTTTACTTAGTTGTGTGTCCTGAAATTTATTTTGTTTTGTGGAATGAACACTTAAATACTCTCAAATACAACTCAGATTTCTTGCTTATTGGCATATTTTTCAAAAACTTTACATTTTACATCAGACAATGTAGGACCTTCAACCATAAAATACTTCAAGCTGCAAATTTGAGTATTGCATTTTGAAACTATAAAAACAATAATGTTAAACAATAAAGTTAGAAAGTCAAATATGCCTTAACTTTATATGCAACTTGTTATTTAATAAAACAAAATGGTATATATGGTAAATGAAAATATTTTAGAGATCATACCAATATCAAAATTCCCAAAATAGTTTTGCTTTTATTTGCTTTTTATTTTCTCCTTCTATTATCCTGCAAGTATCTGTGCTACCTTTTCAAATAATGTGAGAGAAAAAAATATAGGTTTCTACAAGAAGGAAATCAATATACATTTCTTTAATTAACAAATATCTATTTTATTTTAGGTCAATAGAATTTGGTAGAGCATAGAAAAGAACACAATAAACTAGGAGTTAGAGTAATGGTTTTCTTTCTTTTTTTGTTTGTTTCATTTATATTCACTCTCTTTCAAAATTATTGCTAGATTCCATAATCTATGATTAGAATGTTTTCTCCCTAGCGTAGGATCAGTGAGAGCTACACATTCTCTAAGTTTCCAATAAAACCCACTTCTAACACAATTATCATTTATTACTAGTCCCACTATTCCCTCCTCTTCCATATTTACATCATTGTCAAGTGATACCTTGTTTCTTTTTACAAATTATGTATGGCTTGCCCTACCACTGAATGCTTAACATTTTCTAAGTTTTTTTCCTCATTATGACTATATTCCAGAGATCTAAAATGTTAAAGTAAAAGAATAAAAATAAATAAAAATTCAAAGTGAATTTGTATAATAGATACACTTTATTTGGCAGTCACAAAATTTCAAACTACTATTTAACTATTTCAACCTACTACTTCAACCTATCTACTTCCAGATAGCAATATGAAATATTTCAATATGAACAAATAAAATAATCATTTTTCTATTATTTCTTAAAAAACTACAACATTTTACCCACTGGGCATAGTTCTTAGCATGATCAGTCAAGTGAAACATATATATTGCACTTTGATTCCAGCTACATATGTCTACCAATACCAATGTAGTTTATTTCATGATTAAGTTTTCTTCCTAGGAAATATGGATTGTCATATTTTTACCTTTACATAATATTCCATGATAATATACATATATCTCACTCCAAATACGCACCACATTTACTTGACATCTCAGAGACCTAAGTTCTTAATCTATATGTCATGAAGATATTTCATAATCAAAGTTAATTTTTTTAATTTTTTGAATTTTAATTTTTTCCTGCATATATATAGATTAATAAGTAACTCAAAAAAAATTGACATTAAATGAATTTCCTTCCTCCATTCCGATCTTCATTAATGTCATGACAGGCAATTAGAGACTGAAAATACATTTTGACTTGTCCTTCTCTCTGTGCTCAATGTATCAATTTCTATGACATATTCTTACAGTGGGAGTATTTCGGATAAGAGACTGAAATTCATTTCTTCCTAACCATTCCTTCTATTTCTGTCAAGTGCCTGATTTTGGTAAAATGGTGCCCCTCTCTGTGTGAGGATACCTCTCCTTACAATTAATTGAATCACCATTAAGGGACTCCATTTTACTTTGACTACGGATTCTAGAAACTAGAGCAAAATTATATGCAAAGCTAAAAATTGTTTTAGAAGCTCAATTCCCTGACAGAGCACTTGCAAAATGGTACTTTGTAACATTAACCATGATCTAAGAAAGGATTGGAGGAATGTTTTGGCACCAGCAAGTCTGGCTTGTAGCCCTCAAGAGGAGCAGCATTTCAACCCATATCCCACTTGACTTTCTCGATTAGAAGCACTATATGTGAGAGAAACAGGAAATCTGCACAGCGCTTTTAAAGCTATGTGGTGAATTATAAATTAATGAAGGTTTAGTATGGTAAGGGAATAGCATCTGCAGAGGAGAGGATTTCTTAAAGACAAAGAAAGGGGAAGGTTTTCCTTAATAAAACATAACCTTTCTGCATGCACAATCAATTGTCAATTAGTCCTACCAGAGAAAGACTCCACCACAGACTGTCAAAACTAACTCACTTTGACTACTTCCTTCCCCTGAGCACAGTTTTCTCATTCTGCCTATTCGCACCCAAGAAGCTCCTTATTTTAAAATCTGCAATCAGTTTCTTCAAATTCTTTCTGCCACCAGAAATCAATTTACTTTTTATTTCTTTGGAGCTTCCTCTACATGATACAGATTTCCCTCCCACAGCTTCCTGACTCCTCTTTACCCAAGTCTAAAGCTTAGTCAAAATGAGTAAGAAGCTAGAGGAAAAAATACGAAATAAGAACAGAAATGATTTCCCTAGGAAGTTATCCAACTTGGTCTTTATATCTTTTTTATTAGCCCACAGTAATCAGGGCATCACATTGGAAGTTCCAATAGACTACAGGGAAATTTGTTGAAGTTACTTTAAATTTCAATTCAATAATTATGAATTAAATACTTACATACAAATAAGGTTGAGCGAGAGAGAAGAAAAAGGAGTGGAGATAGAAAGAAAAAAGAGAAAGCTCTGCTTTTTAGGAATGTATAATTTAATTGAAAGAGAAAATGTAAACAACTTTTAAAAAATATTCCATATAATAAAGCTTACATCGTGGTAGCATCATTAATTTATCACCTATCTACAGCAGACAAGTGGCCATTCAAAGAATATATTCAGAAGGTAATAACTGAATATTTACTATTTGTCAAATGCTGTGTAAAACCTAAGAAATACTGAGATGAACAAGATAATATCCCTTCTTCACGGTCTATTAGGGAAGTAATGCAACGAAGCAAAGATATAAACATCATGATTGAAATGATAGTTTAAGTATAGAAAGCAAGACCATATGGACATTAAAGGGAAAAACTATCTTTAACCAGGAATGGGCAACTGTATTTTCTTGACAAGTCTTGGAGGAGTTGGAGAGAAAAGCATTTCACATAAAGCACCAGGATTTGCAGAGACTTGGGTATACATGGTAGCATTCTTCATTCTGAAATTAATAATTCTGAATAATGAAAGTGATAACAGGATCTTACAAGGGAGTGGTAGGAGAGGAAAGAAAGAAGAAATATGATTTTGAAGGGTTATATTTCTTTGTTGTTTTTATTTGTTTGTTTGTTTTGGTTTTCTTGGGTCACACCCGGCAGCTCTATGCTCAGAAATCGCTTCTGGCAGGGTCAGGGACCATATGGGATGCCGGGATTCGAACCACTGACCTTCTTCATGAAAGGCAAATGCCTTACCACCATGCTATCTCTCCGGTCCCAGGTTTATATTTCTTATGTGTTTATCACAGTCTTGAAATGTCATGGCCTTTTTGTCCAGAGTCTTCAGGGAGTTCTCTGGGTTGCCAGGAAAGTAGGTGCACGGTTTGCTGAATGACGGAGACACAATCAGTTGTTGGGGTGAGTCATAATTGTGTGTGTGTTTATTTAATACTACAGGGATGTATTTAAACATGAATTTTACATATGAGAGACTGCCTACATCTGCTTTTCTGCAAGGTTAAAAAATTGTACTTTCTGGTTAGCAACAAGCTTATTAGTACCTACTGTTTGAACTATAAGTTTCTTCGCAACAGACAATTCACAGGCCTTTAGTGTGGGTTACAAATCTCCTGAATGATAAGTTCTAATTAAGAGACAGAGGGGAATTGAGCCAGAGACTACTCTGGGATCCAAGGGCAAATTTTAACATCTCAAAGTTTTTACTCCTAGACTGAACCCTGGTTGTCAATTCTGATAGATATTAAAATATTAGCAAGTTTTCCAGGTGTTCCTATGAAGGGTTATTTTTATCTGCATGAGCAGACTGTTTAAAAATACAGAAAAGGGGTTGGAGTTGTGGCACAGCAGTAGGGCGTTTGTCTTGCATGCTGCTGACCCAGGACGGACCAGCATTCCACATGGTCCCTCAACCCAGAGCGATTTCTGAGCGCAGAGCCAGAAGTAACCCCTGAGCGTCACAGGGTGTGGTGCAAAAAGCAAAACCTAAATAATAATAATAATAATAATAATAATAATAATAATAATAATAAATACAGAACATCTTTTAAAAGACTAACTTAACTTTGAGAATTATAAAGTTATTTTTATGTTTCTCTTGATGATAATTTTTCCAGGTAAAGTGATATTTAATTAAGGCCAGATTTGTGTGTACTAATTTTGTCATCTTGAAGTAAATGCTCAACTATATACATACTTAGCAGGAAGATTCTTATTAGGCCAAATAAATTTTTGCAACTATTGTTTGCAACTATTGGTAAGCTTGAGAAATACCATCATCACTTTTTTTTTCCGGGCCACACCCGTTTGATGCTCAGGAGTTACTCCTGGCTAAGCGCTCAGAAATTGCCCCTGGCTTGGGGGGACCATATGGGACGCCAGGGGATCGAACCGCGGTCGCGATCTTTCCTTGGCTAGCACTTGCAAGGCAAATACCTTACCTCTAGCGCCAGCTCGCCGGCCCCTCATCATCACTTTTTAAGGAAGCAACCTTTCCTCGATATCTTTTCTCAGCCATCCACACTGGGAAGTTCAGCAGGCCTTCTGATTTTAACTTTCCTTAAATTATGGCAGCAGTATTGAAACATAGTATATGTTAATGGTATTTGTCATTCATTTTTGTCAAATAAATCACTGAATGAATATTTAACAAAGAATTTTGGATAATTATAGATATAGATGCCTTTGGGAAAATCTCCAAATGGTGAGTATAAGGGTTATGTTGGAGGAAGTAAGATTAATGCTAAAAAGTACTAGACAGGTCAGTTCTGTAATAGGTCATGAAAGAGTACATGAGCCCCAAATAAAGGGACAGTTAAATCTGGGCATAACAATTTCAAGAGCATTTGTTGAATAAATAAATATAAACTGGGACACAGAGATTCAAATTTGAAATGGTTTTCAGCTACTTCATTTTGAAAACTGGATAGTTGATGATGCTCTACATTTAAATATAAAATTCATAAAAACAGGTTGAGCTTGCTTTTGATCCGAAAAGACTTTAGTTACCTATTTGAGGTATAACTTAATGCACACACACATATACATTCTGTATACATTGTACACATATGTACACAAATATATGTGCACAAATGTATATTTAATGTATGCATCATGCATTCATTATACTTATATATGCATGCATATGTGCATCAGTGTGATAATAAATGATAGCCTGTTGCTTATTCTAAGATGAAGAAGAAATGGACTTTTAAATGGAAGACAAAACAACAAAGACACTCTGGCATGCTTAAAGATAATTACCAACTCTATATTCTGGAATAGAAACTGCCTTGGAATCTTCTACCATGGAAGACCCTACCACTGCTCAGACATCGACCTGCTCAACAGAGACTTCCCTTAACACTGAGAAAACTTAACAACAACAACGACCTGCTTACAGGACAGGGCTCTCTGCATTGCCCTTTAATGGTGAGGTGAAACGAGAAGACACCCCACATCCTGACTTCAATGTAGGATATGCAGATTCCAGGATCTTTAATACAGAAACATGATATCAACAACAGAGACTGTGTGAAAAATAAAAGTGTGTTGGGACTACAGACAATGTCTTGGAATGGATGATCTAGCTTGCCTGGAGCCTAGAGTTGGTCTTTGCCAGGAAACTTCAGGGGTCGGGTCTCTTTGTATTTAGGCCAAGGTTATTCCTTTCCATTCCTCTTATATTTTGATGGGCCTATGCAAACAACAATTGCTACTCTAACACCATTTTTACTGTGCTCCTTTGACTCTAATCCTTAAAAAAAAACCCACTTAAAATTTGAGGTTAACTTAAGCTAATATGCATGTACATGGAAATGTAAGAAAATACTATGCCTCTAATGTTTAAGGAGTTACGTAAGTTTTATGGCTTTAGATTGCCTTATGTGCTGTTAAGAAATATTATAATGTGTTACAATCTGGGGACTCGAGGGACAAAGTAATTGTACATGGATTCTGTTTTAGTTACCTTAATGTTCTTTGGCTGAAAGTTCAAAGTTAGATATCAGCAAGGGTCTTCTTCTGAGAATTATGTTATGGGTGATTGTCCTTCCACTGTAACTTTACCTTGTCCTCTTTCTTTGCATCTTTGTTCTCATAAAAAAAAAAAAGAAACTGCCTTGGTTCATATATGTCTGGCTTTCTTAAAATACATAATAAGGAAAATATATTTTTTTCTAAAGAAAAAGAATGGAAATAGAGCACTCAAGGTGCTTTCCAGATTAAGTAACCTTATACATATTAGTATTTAACATATTAATCATTTGGTTGAAGTAAATTTTTAAGATGGCATAATGATTTCCAGTCTAACTATTTCTCTAACATTTCACCAAAGTAAATGAGTTGTTCCTTATTTGCACAAGATCAGCTGCACAGTGTCAATTCAACTGAAGTGTTTTTTTTTCCTGAATTGCATGTACAGTAAGGAAAGCTATAATATAAATAGGTCTAAGAAACTTGTGTTTTATCTTTATAATGAGTATGCTGTTTAGGATTTTTTTAGCCCAATACCGGTATACTTCCATTCATTCCAGATATTTATATTGATTATCTATAAATTTCTTGACATTCTGCTAAGTTTGAGAGTTTCGGAGATGAATAGCACAAAGCCACTGCCATTAAAAAGCTTTCAAAGACAGTGAGGAGAAAGATAATTAAACAAATAATTATAATGCAATGTTGTAAGCACAAAGATAGCGATATGTCTAAATTGACAGTGCTACGGAGGAGCCTCATCTAACAATGCCATTCTGCAAATGGATGAACAATTTTTAAACAGTGTTTCAAATTAGCCAAGTGAGGAATGGTAGGACTTTTCAAAGAGAATATAGAGCTTAAAGGAAATGATGGAGACACCAGAATGTTATTCTGAATTTCAAAAAGCACCATGATTCTTCTGTACCCATCAACTTAGGAACCTAGAGCATCTAAACATTTCCCTGGTTTTGTAGACTGCTAGTTGATTGCCTTTTTCTACCAAATAAATAGGATCCCTCTCGTCACATGCTTACCATTAACAGCCTCACTACATTTGCTTTGTTCATCTGTATCCTGACTTCCTTATTTTTTATGCATTACCTGTGTAAAAATAAATGCATTCTATATAAATGCATTCGCGTTTGCCATAGGTAAGAATAAACTATGGAATGGGAATGAAAAGCTTATAGCAGTAGACGTATCATTTACGAAGAAGACAAATAATCCTTAAAATCTGAAAAAATTCCCTGAGCACATTGGTGTATAATTGCTATTCACTTGATAACCCTTAACTTCTAAAGAAACATTGTATTGCTACAGAATAAAGCATATTTCTTTTGAAGAACCAAATCATTTTAAATGGAGTTAATTATGTAAATATGTGTGAATAAATTTATCTACCTAAATTAAATTATTTTCCCTGAAAGCCATTCTAAGTTGAAACTTTTATGTTCATGACTTATAAAGACTTATAAAGAGTGTAGTTTAATAGAACACATTTACAAGTCTATCTATGAATTCTTTTGTATTCATAGTAAGAAGAAACATATCACCTTTCTGTATTTAAGGAGTTAGGCTGAATGCATAACTAAATGTAAACTATATATGAGTTCATAAAAATGCCAAGAAGTTGCTTGATAAGTCTTATTCAAATTTGAATAAATAATTACAAAAAATGGATATAGTTTTGAAAATGATTAAAACATATCAGAAAGGATGTCTTCTATATAGTATAACAATTAAATAAAAATTTTTTTTGATTTTGCATCACACCTGGCAGTGCTCAGTGGTGACTCCTAGCTTTACACTAAGAAATTGCTCCTGGCAGGCTCGGGAGACCATATGGGATGCCAGGATTCGAACCACCGTCCTTTTGCATGCAAGGCAAATGTCCTATCTTCATGCTATGTCTCCAGCCCCAAATTTTTAAGGACTTATTTTGATGACCAATTTACAAGCACTTTGCCATTCCCTTTATATCATAACACTATAAGTCATTCCATTTATATTCATGTTATTTGGGCCAATTCAGCATTGTCATATATAATTTAAACCCATCTCTAAAAATTTTATTTGATAAAAATCAGGCCTGAGGCAAATAATATTTTACACATTAAACTTTCAGATAACATTTTATTTCAGATGACTTAAAGTACTGGTTTTTGCTTTAACCTCTTCTAGTAATTGGAGAGTGAAGGGTCTACCCTTGTTCCAGCACTGTTTTAAGTATTATTCATAGTAAACAAGTGAAAGTACTGCTATAAAATCTCTTTCTAAAAAAGTAGTCCTGAGAGCTACTAGTAGATGAAGGGGCCAGAACAGAAACACAGGTGGACCCAGTATCTGATAGCTAAATCACTGAATCAAGCTCTTATGTCCCAAAGTGAATTTAGTACAGATGAAAAATTTAAAAAATAGGCAAAGATGATGACTTGGTGACATATTTCAATATTTGGAATTAGTACTAATTCCAATACTTAGTACTTCAACTTAGTACTGTGCCTTGTATCTCATTCCTTTAAAAAATAGCTTTTGTTGGTTGAAACTGGGAAAAATAAAGGCATATTGGGGTGAATTAATTTTAAAATTAAATGACATGAAATTTAAAAATGTATATTTAAAAATTTTTATTTAAGCATAATGATTACAAATATGTTTGTAATTGGGTTTCAGTCAAATAAATGTGTACTTCATATAAGAATTTTTTTGACAAATTGCAAGTACTCAAGGATAATGCAAACATTTATTTATATTAGTTTTTCTTCAAGGGTTTAATGACATTCTGACAATGAAAGCAATCCTATCCTATTCTTTAGAAAGTACTTTAGATTTTAAGTAAGATAATAAGTGATTAAGTTATTTAAATTCTTCTTTTAACCCCAAGTGTGTCCATGTTTTGAATAAAAAAAAGTACAATAAAAGAAAAATAAATAAAAAGTAAAAAATAAATAAATGAAATAAAGTAAAAAAGTAAAAAAAAAAGTTAACTTTGGGTATTGGAAAGAAACAAGGTAGACAAGTGAATTTTTTAATATCCATCAAAATGTCCTTACAAATACAGAGCAAAAAAGAAAACACTGAAGAATAATCTGAATGTCACTACTATGAGAAAAAGGGAGAAAGAAAAGCAAAGATATCACAAGATATTTGCTATTGAGGAATGATTCTGTGACTGTGTGATTTTAATTGATGTGGTATACAAGCCAACCCTTACTAAACAGTAACTTCTCCTTAATTTACATGGAGTGCCCTCAAACTGGTAAATCTATGGTACATATTCCTGAAGATACTATGAATAATATCAGAAATAAGTAAATATAACCAAGAAGGCAGTAAACTTGGAAGGCAGTGTGCATCAAACACACATGAACCTATCATGCTTATTAGCTAATGAGAGCTTTCAAGATGTAGTGTAATAGAGAAATGTTAGTTGAGGCTGGAGCAGTGGCACAAGCGATAGGGCATTTGCCTTGCGCGTGCTACCTAGGATGGAATGTGGTTGATCCCCAGTGTATCATATGTTCCCCTAAGCCAGGAGCGATTTCTGAGCACAAAGCCAGGAGTAACCCCTGAGTGTCACCGAGTGTGGCCCCCCCCAAAAAAGGCAGCAGCAGCAACAACAACAACAACAACAACAACAGCAACAAAACAGAGAAATGTGACTTCAGGTTAAGATTATTTTCGAATTCATAATTTGAAAATAAAGGGGGAAAATCTATTTGATGAATGATATAATGTTGAGGTAGACACAACATACCACCACCCGCCCAGTGATTTTCCTTCTCTATTTCTCATTAGGTTCAACCTATTACATTAGTTTGACAAATGTAAATCCTATAAGGCTGATTGGTTTGATTAACCTAATAAAGAAAAAAGTCAGTCACTTATCAACCTTCCGTTGACATTGACATAAAGTCTTTACATGGCACAGTTCCTGGATTTTGTCATTTGAAATGGGGCAAAAGATTTCTAATAGAACGAAGAGGGTTGCAGTGCAACTAACTGATTTATTAAACAACTCTCAGGAGTGATATTGAAAGAAAACGGATTAATTGAACATTGAAGCTATCTAATAAGATAGCAGATACAATAAATATAGTTTTTCAAAGATAAGTTATGCCCTTATTAGCATATTTATTTATTCTTCTAATTTAACTCTTTATGATCTTTTGATACTTCTAGATGAAAATAACTACCTATATACCTCTTGCATCTTTTAAAAAGTGCCAGTTAAGCATGTGTATAGTCCTTGAAGAGTTGAACAATGTTCTCATTAAATATGTAAACTTTCAGTTCACAAAAAGGTGAAAGTTGTACCAAATCATTATTATTTCACACCAACTGCAGCCAATAAAGCATTCGACATAACTGAAGTTGAATAAAAAGTGATCTATTTTAAGCTGAGCCCAGGGTCTAATAAGGTAAAATACCATTGGTAAATATTAATGTCAAAGATCCATGAAGATATTCTTAAATAAAAATTTTTAAGAGGCTAGAATAATAGTCATTATTTTTCTCTCGCATAAATCTATAAAAAAGTCACATTGGACACTTTACAACTATAAAATAAAAAGTGGATTTTAAACCAAGGCAACTGGAGAAAGATAAATTCAGAGAACCTAAAGCATTATATTTGTACTTAAGCTGACTATTCTGTTTCTTCAAGGAAATACCACCCCCATTTCTGACTCTGGAACATGAGCAGATTCCAGTATCCACAGCTGTGCGGTTCAATGAATAGCAAATGTCTGTGTCTGTGGAAGCTCACCATGAAAGGGGATCTGTCACCCTCTATCCCAGAGCTGAGTTCCCTGCCAGCCTGGAGAAACAGCTTCAGCGGGGAAGGCTGAAAATTGTAGAAAAAATATCTACTCTTCCAACCTATGTTCTGCCTTGAATATATCTAGCTTTCTCCTCTCTGTGTTTCTTTGCTTATTCCTTAAGCTGTGTTCTCTCTTGAACACGTATTTCTTTCCTTCTCCCACCTGCCATCTTTCTAACAAAGTTTCTTTCAATAAAAAGTATCTTTCTTTCAATAAAAACTATATTTCTTCACTTAGGGAAACCAAAAAATTCCATCTGTGATAAAATTCCAGCTTTGAGCATATAGAGCTTGGTAGATGCATGCTCTACTGCAGTGTCCTGAATCCCTAATTCGAAGACTTGACTAAAGAAATCCAAAGTCCACTTAATAGAGGGCACTCCAAAATGACGGAGCTGTTAAGTGCCTCTGCTGCCACAGTGTCATTTTGAACACTGGGTGGAGATATAGTCATATCTCAAAGTAGGAATTATTTTTAAAAAAAGGCAGGATCAGAGAGATAAGATTGTACAGAGCTATTGGAGGAGATGGGATTCAGAGAAAACTTGAATTGGATTCTGATTCTGTTGACGTTTTTGGTTTTGGGGTCACATCTGCCTGTGTTCAGGCAATCATGCCAGCAGGGCTTAGGGGACCGTCTCTTGTTTCAGGAATCCAACTCAGGTCAGCCTTATGCATTACAAGTATGTATTCACTGTACTATTAAATAGCCCCTACAACTTTTTTTTAATGACTAATAAATAACTGCATGTGATAATTTTCTTTTAACTTTTTTGGGGGTTTTGTTGGTGGCGTTTTTCTTTCTTTCTTTCTTTCTTTTTCTTTCTTTCTTTCTTTCTTTCTTTCTTTCTTTCTTTCTTTCTTTCTTTCTTTCTTTCTTTCTTTCTTTCTTTCTTTCTTTCTTTCTTTCTTTCTTTCTTTCTTTCTTTCTTTCTTTCTTTCTTTCTTTCTCTCTCTCTCTCTCTCTCTCTCTCTCTCTCTCTCTCTCTCTTTCTTTCTTTCTTTCTTTCTTTCTTTCTTTCTTTCTTTCTTTCTTTCTTTCTTTCTTTCTTTCTTTCTTTCTTTCTTTCTTTCTTTCTTCTTCTTTTTTTTTTTTTCGTCACACTTGGTGGTGTTCAAGGACTCTATAGTCAGAAATCGCTCCTGGCTCAGGCGACCATATGGGATGCCAAGGATCGAACTAGTGTCTGGCCTGGGTCAGCCACGTGCAAGGCAAAAGCTCTACCACTGTGCTACCATTCCAGCCAATTTAACTTAAGCATTCCCGTCATACCAGTCACTGAGCAGTAATCTTATACTGCTATGTTATAAATATATAAACAAATATATATAACCATATATAGAAAGAAAATAATTGCTTTAGGTTGACCAGAGATACCAGGTTTTAAAATATATGTATGAATAGGTACATAGTTTTAATTTTATAAAATACTAAAATTGAAAGTTTTTTAAGCAAAATATAAAAATATATTATATATAAGAGTATTGTTTTGGTGTGATAAAATTACTTTTTAAAAAATAAGTCTTTATTTTTTCAATCATTATATTCATAGAAATGTATAATACATGTATGGAAATACTTTAAGATGACCAGAAAATTCAAAATTATAAATTAAAATCAAGTGCTTTCTGGATTTTAGCAAAATACTGTTCAGTGTCATTTTTACCTTTTAAATAACTAAATTCTCTTCTTAAAAAAAATGCCTCCAATACTGCTAGAAATTCATAGTACCAGCTGCTTCTTGCTGTGAATGGTATCTATATATCCAGGGTTCATAATAAATACATCCAATGTCAAAAATCAATAAAAATTGCAATAAACATTATCAAATATTTCTTCCCTGGCTTGCCTATTACTTAAAATTATAAAATTATCAATGTGTGTTTTCATGCTGTTTAGATATAGTTTATTCTATATAGTTATGAGTGATTTGTTTATTAGTGAAAATTTTGAATATTGAAATCCATCCCACTCCCAAATATAGTTTCATAATAATCAAAACAAAGCATTTGACAAAAGTTAGAAGTTTTCAAAATATCCTTTAAAACTAAAAACACTTGATGAAACATATTATCATTTATAGAATTATCTTTTAACATTATAAACGTAACTATGTCTGCCTTTTAATTAAAAGGTAATTAAAATTATATTCATTTGCTAATATTTGGAAACTAAAGTCTAAAGTATATCTTTATATATTTGTATAATCTTTTAAAACAGTTTAAAATATTATGTAATGATCACACAACAATTATTACTGTATCTGAATAATAAAAATTTTGTTAGTAATTATTTATAAATTCAAAATGAATTTTTCTATTTTTGATGATAATGATAAGATAATATCAATAGTATTTGTATTATAAAGAAAAACTCGATTAAATAATTTGCTTCAGGGCTTTCAAAATAGTACAGTGGGAAAGGGACCACAGACCCAGTTAGATCCCCAGCACTTCATATCGTCCCCAGATTCCAATCAGAAGTAATTCCTGGGCCAGAGCAATAGCACAGCGGTAGAGTGTTTTCCTTTTGATCCAGTACAGACTACATTTCAATTCCCAGCATCCCATTTGGTCCCCCAAAGCCAGGAGAGATTTCTGAGCGCATAACCAGGAGTAACTCCTGAGTGTCACTGGGTGTGGCTCAAAAACAGACAAAAAGAAAAAGAAAGAATTTCTGACCATGGAGTCAAGAGTAAGCCCTGAACAAAACCATAAGTGACAAACCTCCAATCAATATTTGTTTCATATATCATACATCAAATAAACTGTTATCTTCTGATGTTCTTGATAAGCTAATAAACATTATATATAATTTTATAGTGGTGCTTTGAATACTTTCATGTCATTGTTCATATTTATTTAGAGAAAACAGTGGAGTCCTGAGTTACTATAAAATTACCTCAGTGATGCTTGAATGAAAAATAAAAAATTAAAAAACTAAAAAACGAAAGATGAATAAGCAGGAAGAAAGAATGAATTCATTTTCGAACTATAGAAAAACTAATTAATGATCCTCCTCTTTGGTCCCCATTAGAAAAATGAGCACTGTGAACAGAGTACTAACTAACATAGTTGAGCACTTTATTTTATTTTTTTTCCAGAACAAATAGGATAAATTTGGGGTCTTTTATAATTTATGTCATATATCAATATTTTGTTATCTTATAAAATATAGTATGCCATATCATAGTGAAAGGAACCACAACCATCTCAATTTTAAATGTTTTATAAAAACACCATTTCTAGCTCTGTAATGAGACTTTCAGCATTAAAATGTTTTTCAGACTAAGTGGGATCCAGGAGATAGTTCTGTGGCTTAAAGCACTTGCTCAACAAGTTCAAGTCTGTGATTTTAAATTCCAGTGTTGTCCACAAGTACTAAGGCAATTCTCACAATTCTGCTATTAGAGGCCTGGAGCCAGGGCAAAACATAATTTAATCATCAGTGCTGTCCCTATGTAAAATTGAGCTTATGAGCCCCATCAGCAGACGGAGGGGAGGAGAAACTAAGGGTGTTACATATGGTTTTAAAAGTAAATAAGATCTGTTCTTAGATAGTGCTTTACATTCTCAAGATTTTCTTGATCATATTAGTAAATGTTACTAAACATTCATTGTATATTTTTTGGCAGTGTGTCAGCAGTCATCCAATTGGGTGTAGATTCAATGAAAGTAGGCATTGAAGAAACATTTGATTTGTCTTCATAATACTGCAAAAGGAAGAGAATTTTGAATTCACTTCAAAGAATTAAAGCTCTAACTGACCTGAATTGAAATTATGTATGTCAGCAAGCTTATATGCTATGCAGAAACGTTTGAAACTTCTCTGTGCTTATTTTGAATAGGAAAGACATTTCATTCTACATTTGCCCATAGTTTAAGATCCAAATAAAACACATACATATACACTTATAATATGCATATACGCTTTACTATAAAATGTAGAGAAAACATTTAGTTATTCTATATATTTCCTAGTCTTTAAGCTACCATTTTATAAAAGTCGAAATATGGTTTTAACTCATAATTATTAAATTCTAATAGTATCTTCCTTAATTCAAAGCATTTTAGAAACCATAATTTAATTCACTGTCTCTAAATATTTATCCATCTTTTACAAGGAATATAGCTTGAAAAACATAGCTCTAATATCATGATTTAATATCCCAAATATATGCCTTGTTCAAAATCAATGATTAAATGGATAGTGCTTCAATGTAGCTTCAAAATTATATGCATATTTAGATGAAGTCACGAAATTTTCCTATGCCTGGTTGGACATAGAAACTATTATGCTGAATGAAGTAAGTCAGGGAGAGAGACAGCATAGCACAGTCTCATTGATCTATGGGATTTAAAAAAAATAAAAGACATCATTGTAGTAATATTCAGAGACAACAGAGATGGGAGCTGAAAGGATCAGCTCATACATGATATGGGGTCGTGAGTGCAGTTAAAGAAATAACTACACTAAAAACTATCATGACAATGGTAGTGAGTGAGAGAAACAGAATGCCTGTCTCAAAGACAGAAAGGGGGTGGGGGAAGAGAGAGATGATGGCATTGGTGGTGGGAATGTTGCACAGGTGATGGGGTCTGTTTCTTTTTATGACTGGGGCCCAACTGCAAACATGTTTGTAATTTTGAAGAATAAAATAGTATTTAAAAAAATCAAAATTATATGCAATATTTAATAATACATTTAACATCTTAGAAAGAATTATTCAAAGTAAGGAAAAGTATTTTGTGGTCAGAGAGATAGCTCACTAAACAGAGTGAAACCTTTGCAAGCACTAAGTCTAGGTTCTATTCTGTACCTCTTCTAGTCCATAAACACCACTGGGCATAATTCACTAAGAACATCCTAAGGTATATTAGCCCAAAAGTACTGCCTGGGTGTTGCCATGAAATAAAACAAACTAAGAAGTAAAAGAAAAAAATTAGGCTCAAATAAATATCTTATTAACTAATAAAATGTATACCTATTTTAATAACACTTGATATAGTAAATGTCCCTTTGAACCTTAGAAGTTGAAATTTACTTCTTGAATAACTTCTTTTACAGTATTTTCCCTCTTGACTATTTAACATTGCCTGACGTATTTTGTATAAGTGAAAAAATTATTTCCACTATTCCCTTTTATTAACAAAATAAGTTTTTAAATTTATTTGGCCAACATCCTACAATGCTTTAGTACATTTATTAAATAATTACATCCATTCTACGTAAGTCAGTAGTGTCTCTAAGAGTTAGGATGGTCCTATCTGTGCACAAATACCTCAAACACAGTAGATAAATCAGGACGATAGGCCCAAGATGGATGGTCATTTTTAATATAATATTTCACCCAGTCTCAAACCTAGTTAGTCCATTTACAATAATAAATTCTTTCCAACACAGTCATTAGTATATAAAACAAAATGTATTGGTATACTATAAATTCTATTATTATCTTTTACCCTAAAGCTGATGATGAAAAGGTTCACCTGTAGTAAGTAACAAAATAGTAAAAGCTCCTATAAAAGTAACTGAAACTAGAAAATGCATTTAAATGTCTTTCTAAAGGAGTCACATTAATAATCCACAGATAATGGCAGAACTCTCAAAAAAATTTTGTCATTAAGGGTGACTTCTTAGAAAAATTCAGCATTCATTCAGAGTGAAATGTCTTAAAATAACCTTCTAAAGTCATTATTTTAGCACTTTGTCTCTATATTAAGATTTTTTTTTTGGTTTTGTTTTGTTTTTGGGTCACACCCGGCAGCATACCAGGGTTACTCCTGGCTCTGTTTTCAGAAATCACTCCTGGCAAGTCAAAGATCAAACGCAGGTCTGTCTCAGACAGGCTATGTACAAGGCAAATGCCTTACCACTGTGCTATCACTCCAGCCCCTATATTAAGAATTGTAAAGCTCTTCTTCTGTGAAACTTTTAATATAATATGAAGGATTGGAGGTTGTTACAAGGAAATGGTTTATAGAAGCTTAGATGAGGTGTATAAAAAAATAGACATTTGAAGGTGAGTTTTGAAGGGACTGGAATACTGTTTCATTTATTGATCACAGGATTTATAAGAGGCAACTTGGGAAGAATGCATAGTCAAGGTCAACTGCACTTTTTAAATATAAATTCACATGTTACTGATAAATTACAGCTCCATATGTTTCCTACAGAAAATCTGTGAAGACGTTCTCTTTCAATTGATTAAAAGCAAAAGAAAGTTGACAAGGAAACTAATGAGCTATACATAATGAATAAGGTGGCAATGTTCTCTTTCTAGTCAAATTCTTTCTTTTCTAAAAATGAGAATAGAAACCTGCTCCAAGGCGTTGCCATAGATGCTGGTCTCTGAACTTAGATAACTGTGGCAACTACACTGTTTAAACCATTTGGTTACCATAGTTAATTTATGCAAACATAAAAAATTATATAAAAGAACCAATTATATGATGCCGAGCTTAAAAACTATTTACAAGAAAATCAAATATTAGAAATTATGTTCCCTTTTACTGTTGTTTGCTTGCAAAATGTGACCCTTTGGCAAATGTTCAAGTGATTATGGTTGAATATAAGAGAACCAAAGTCATAAATTCACTTATCTTTATTTTACATTACCACAGGCACCAGCAACTAACTAAACTGGTTATTTTTCTGTCCCAAAGATTCTAAATTAAAATAAAAAAATAGTACTTTATAGTGTTTTCTTCCTGTTTCACCTTTCCTTTTCTTGTTTCCATTGCAACATTTTGCTCTCTCAAGCAAATTCAAGCCACAAATATTCAGGAATTCCAAAGAAAAATCATACTGCTTCTCTACTACTTAGCCAAGGGAAAAAAAATCCTGGGGCAAGAGATTAAAGATAACATAAAAAGAAAAGCAATTTGCTTGGTTATCTGACAGAGGTAATTTAAGTAGAAGTGTGTGTGAATGGACTTAAGTTTCCTGTGTAACATGCTTTTGAAAGGGAACAATTAGCATAAATAAATCTTGTTTACTAACTGAAGGCCATAGGCCTGGTGTTTCTTTGCTCACTTCTATCTCTAAGATATGTTAGAGATAAGAGGTCAGTAACTTGACAAATCTTTGAAGACTGCCCACATTATTTTTTTATTTTAGTTGCAAGATTCATTTGCTGCCCCCTCCCCCAGAACAGAGTGCTGAATTGCGGACATAAAGAAGGCAATTTGCTGTTCCTTAACTTGGAAAATTCAAACATAAGAATGTAATTCATCCTTGCACTTCTTGAACTCGATCACAACTACAAAATATAAAAAGAAAAAAAGGAGAATAAAAGTAAAATGAAATAGATTTTAGAAAACCCAGATAGCATGAGTGAATCAGAGATAGAAATGCTTTTTTTGCCCTTCAACTTTTGAATTGTTGAACTAATGACAGACTTACTTTTTCCAACTTACCTGTTACCTCCTCAGAAGAAGCTTCCCTTTTCTCTTTTACGATGTTTTAAATTTTGCTGTTACAAATTTTACTTAGTCTTTGACTAAGTTGTTATTTAATTCTTATTGTATCCATCATTATACATGACCAGAATCTTTTCTCTGAGTCTTATTCCCTGTAAATTCTCAAGAATTTTATTCTGATCACTTCAATATCCATTGATACGCAATGACCTAACAAGTACTAAATATCAATAAATATAACAACACTACATATCAGTTCACACTAATATTATAAGATGCAGACTTTTATATTTTATATTCATATGCTTTTGAAAGGTAAGACAAGTGATGTACTTTAATGAAGGAAATTCTTTATTTGTATTAAGATGAAAAAAGATGAGAATATAATTTGAAGTTATTACAAGAAAATTATTCCAGTT
The DNA here is from genome assembly GCF_024139225.1 of Suncus etruscus. NCBI lineage: Eukaryota > Metazoa > Chordata > Mammalia > Eulipotyphla > Soricidae > Suncus > Suncus etruscus. Next base: position 85,791,332 of record NC_064860.1, on the reverse strand, counting down.
TTCCTAAACCTTTTACTCACAAATTAGTGAAAATAGTTTTAAGAAATTAGCAATGGATACTGACCTTTATAAAGATACCAGTCAAAAGGACATCATATATATTAATTTGAATAAATTTTATGATTTACAAATGAGACTAAAGTACAGCTGTTCCACTAATTTTTATGGTATCTTGTGACAAATTTTATTTAAAATTTACCCCAAGAAGGGCTGGAGCAGTGGCACAAGCATTAGGGCATTTGCATTTCACGTGTTAACTTAGGACAAATCACAGTTCGATCCCCCCATCCTTTATGGTCCCCCAAGCCAGGAGTGATTTCTGAGCGCACATCAGGAGTAACACTTGAGCGTCACAGGGTGTGGCCCAAAAAGAAAAAAACAAGTTACTCAAATAAAACTAAATGTTGCTTGTATTATTTCTTTAAAAGTTTACACTACCAATGAACAATTATTACTAAATGTATATCATTACATATCATATATAATAAAAATATAAAAATTTATATATTATTTTACTCAATATCTAATTATTATGTCATAAGGAGAAGAATATAGTAGTCTGTATCACTTATTTGAAAATTCTAAAGCTAGACATGGCAGTAACTGCAATCTTCATAGCGACTGATGCTAAACTTTAATTTTATTTAATATATTTCTTAATATCCTCTATTAAATGGTAAGTTAATAAAATATAGCTTGCACACTCAAAAACTACTTAATATATTGTATAAATTCAAGCCTAAAACTGTAAAGTAGTGCAATAAAAAATGATTTAGAATACAGAATAGTATGCAAATGTATTCTACAAACTTTATGGTAAAAACTTGAATGCTAACATTAAAAATTATAATGTTAAAAATGCGATTCAATTTTACTCAACTTTCTTTTTATGAATGAAAAGAATTGTGCTACCTAGTTAATTTAATCTAATTTTTCTTTGATTTCTATTAGTTTCATCAGTCTCTAGTGGAAACTTTGACATCTGTTATAATTTCACAGTAATTATTGATATGCATAGTTCTTAAAATGATGGGTTAACAGAATGGAAAAGTAGGGAGTGTTTATTCTACAAATAGTGCTAAAACTTTAAGTCACTACTTTTATTGAATGACAAGTCAGGAAGGAATATTAATCTCATAACACAATCAACATATAACATGCTAAATTAGTCATCATACTAGAATATATATTATCATTTGTTAAATTAACTTTACATTAATAGATAAAATGATGAAGCTATCTTTATGACCAGAATTTTCTGGCTGTGTTACATAAAATAACAATAACAACAGAAATAGTAAGTTCTGTTACCACAGGCAGTCTGCTCTGTAAACTAACTATACATTTATTCTGACCTTCAGCCTGGAAGACTCCCTGAGGAAATATATAATAGCCACGGAAGTCACTCACTTTGACTTAGAATTGGTTTTATTCTGTGCTCTGAATACTTGTACACTGATATTCTAGTGCATCACCTTCCAGATCCTGAAGCAATATTTGCTTCTACTTTCCACTTTAGAATACAAAAAATCTTTAGAGTAAGCCCACCTTCAAATCTATAATTTCTACTCAATTGTAACTTAGATTTTCTATGTATTATAATCAAATCTTTATCAATAAAGGGACTCAAAGCAAATTTTGCTAATATATGCCATTTTGGCATGTGCATAATTTGGCCTTCAAAATAATTAAGATCCAGAAGACTTAAAGACAAATTTCTACTTCTCTCTTATCGACCTGGATAAACTTAAGTTTGGGTTCCTTGCTCATAATGAGAGTTATTCAGAGATAAACGTTTAATAACCTATTTATAAAGCAAGTCAACATTTAAAAATTACTAAATATGAGCTCTTATCATCCTCTAATAAAACTACTTTTTGAATCCCCAAAATCATATTCCATTTTTTGACTGAAGTAAGAATATAAATTTGCCTTTGCCTGGCTGAATCTGTTCTGACCTAATTTCTTTTGTTTTAATTTTCTTTTTTTATATATTAATAATTTTTATTTTGACCATAGTGGATTACAAATCATTGACAGTAGTATTTCAGGTACATAGTGACATTTAATCAGGGGCATTCCCACCACCAATGTTGTCTTCCCTTCACCCCTAATCCCAGCATGCATCTGATATGCCCCTCCATTGTCCCTGGGCTCCTAGTGTAAGTGGCCCCTCTGTGTCTAGCTTGTTGTAAATTGGGTATGGATTCTGTTGTCGTTGGCTTTGGATTTCGTGTCTAAGTCCGATCTATTTTCTATAAGAAATCTTTGTGCATAAAACATTCAATCTATTTGGCAACTGTTAATTTGTCTTGAATTGCTTTGATTGTAAAATGAGAGAAATAATTTTAGAAGATAGAGGGAAAACTTTACTTCCCTACTGCAACATCAATCAATGGTTCATTACAAGGACAGCAACTTGATATTTTTGTCATCCATCTTCATTCACCATATATTCTATACTATCTGGTAAATGCACAGACACATTTTTGTATGATAGGCAATGAGAACTGTATTATTTACAATGAAGAGTTAAGATATAATACTGAAATTTATTGTAAAATAACATTAACATATAATGCCTAATAAAACATTTATATATTTCTAGATTAAATTCTCCCTATTAGAAATTAATTACATTTTATTAGTAATGGTTCAGAATGAGGCCCAGTGGTAAAATACATACCTTACATGAATGAGACCTCAAATTAACCATTAATACTGCATTTTTAAAAAACTTTTACCTTTTCTGAGAAATTTTTATTAATCATTACTTTCATTGCTAGTGTCAGAGCCCACATCCAGTGATACAGGGTTGACTAGACCACGTCAGAGTGCTTAGCAGTTATACAATGCTTGGTAATAAGCCCTGGGTATCATACCTGAAAGGTATGCACTTGAGTCACATTCCTGGCCTTTGCACAATTTAAAATTTTTATTTAAAATTAACAGTTTTTTAATCAAAAAGATACATAAAATACAAGGATCCATATGTTGAAAACATATCAATAATATGGGATAATAATAATAATACGTGATAGCACAGAGGTAGGGCTTTTGCCTTGCATGTAGCTGACCCAGGACAGGCCTGAATTCTATTTACGGCACCCATATGGTGCCCAGAATCTTCCAGGAGAGATTTCTGAGTGCACAACCAGGGGTAACCCCTGAGCCGCATGTGGCACAAAATCCAATAAATAAATAAATATTTAAAATAAAATAATATGGGAAATTATGTAAAAAGCAATCGTGTTACTTTAATCTTAATAAAATATACAAAATATAACAAAGTATACAGCCTATAGAATTTTAAAAATTGCTGTATTGAGCCCAATGGCAAAAGATAGATTAAAAAGCCATGCTTCATTTCTTAATGATGATTGAATTTTTTTAATGGTGTGAGATGTGAGTGAATATTATGAAACTAAAGTCTAAAAATAAGCAGAGAGAGCCAATCAATCAAAGCCTTGAAAAACTCTTACATTTAATTTAGGTAATCCCTTTTTCAAGCATTGTATTTTATAGACTACATAAATGAGATCCTCCTGTATTTATTATTTTTCTTCTGGCTTACTGCATTTAGCATGGTGACTTGTAGTTCTATCCATGTTGCAGAGTATTGGCAGGAGAAAAGCTGAGAAGAAAAGAAACTGAGTAGGAAGAAGAAATAGGCAGGAAGCAATGAGAACCAGGGGTCAAGGTGATTTGATTGCATGAGTCATGTAAAGGATAGATAAAAAGCCAAATGACAGATTTAACACTAAAAACAAGAAATCCAAACTCCAACAATCAAAATTAAAAAATGTGCCTGTCAAATGGCAGGCTGGAGATGGCATGAGTGGGCTGGGAGGGAACCTGGAATTCTAACAAAGAAGACACTGATGGTGGGACTGGTGATGGCATGTAGTATGTTCCCAAATATAAAACCCAGGGGTGAAGTGATAGCGCAATTTGCCTTGCACCCCGCTGACTCAGGAAGGACCTGGATCTCCAGCATACCATATGGTCCTCGAGCCAGGAGTGATTCTAAGTGAAGAACCAGGAGTAAACCCTGAGTGTCACCGGGTGTGGCCCCCAAACAAAACAACAACAACAACAAACAAATATAAAACCCAACTACAAATAACTTTGTAAATCAAGGTGCTTTAATATATTCACAAAGGATTTCTTTTACAGATTCAACTTATTTACAAATAAATTTAAATCTAAGATGCACCTTTTTTAAAATTTTAATGTCATCTACATTTAGGAGTGATTAAAAATGATACATTTTCCTATAATGAAAAGTGAAGATTCAGGAATCTCTCTCTTCATATGCATAGCTGAAAAAATAACCTGTTTCTAATTAGTATACAATTATTTCAATATTATTCTTGTATTCAACTATAGTTTGAAAAGAAATTCATACTATTATAATAAATTTTGAAACTGAATTAAAATTTCTTCACTTTTGCTTTTATGAAGGAGCATGCACTAAATTAGATGGGACAAAAATTATTATTCAAGGAAAATAGTATAACAGCAAAGTTCCTTCAAAATAATTGCTTCAAACACTTCAAAATAACCATTCAAAATAATAGCTAACTACAGTTTCCTACCTGCTATGTATCAAAGTTTCATGTAAAATAGTTGAATTAATGAAAATATCTTTATTAGATAATTTTTTCTTTTTTTAACTATAGTGAATTAAATATAATGTTTTAGTGTGCAAGATCTAGTCAGTATTTCATTTATAAAGAACTGAGATTTTTTTAAATTTTAGTTTGGTTTTAATTCCTTTATAAAGCAAGATAAATAATTCTTCAGGTAATATCAAGAGTAAAAATTGAAATACCCTTTTTAGAATTCATTTGCCTAAGATAAACTCTGGGACATCGTGGGATAGAAATAAAAAAATTTTCAGGAGCCGGAGCGTAGCACAAGACATACAGTGTTTGCCTTATGGCGCGCTAGCCTAGGTCAGACCGTGGTTTGATCCCCCAGCGTCCTCTACGGTCTCCCAAGCCATGGGAGATTTCTGAGTGCATAGCTAGGAGTAAGCCAGGATTGTCATTGGGTGTGTCCCAAAACCAAAAAAAAAAAAAAAAAAAAAAAAGATTTCAAAAAAGAAAAGTGTTACATTTTTCATTTACATTATTTATCATCTAGGAAGCAGTACACCAGAATTTAGTGTATTAAAGATAAGGCCAAAGGGAGGAGAATATAACCAAAGTGGCCAGAATGATAGCTCAATGTGTAGGGCATTTGCCTTGAATCAGTCCAACAGATAGGATCTCTATCCTCTTGTCAGTCCCTGGAGGCTGCCTATAGCAACTTTTGAGGTGAGAGCCAGGAGTAACCTCTGAATGCCAACAGGTGAGGCCCAAAAGCAAGCCATACATAACTTACATACACACATAGACTCTAAGGGTCTAAGGCTTATAGTTCATGTGTTTGAAAATGGTTCTTGCTTATGTGATTTCTGAATTTGAGCCCTAATTACAAATATGCTCCAAAAATGTTAACAAAATAATTTATGACGCTTGATCATACAAAAATATGGGTGGAGAAAGTAAGTCATAGTATACTCCACAAAATTGTCAGTAGTGTCATGTTGCCATTTATTTTGTAAACTTTTAAAAATCAAAAGAGCAGTATTCATGTTTCTGTTAACAGCAATCAGTGGCATGTTTTACCTGTGTGACTTGCTATTGGCTGCTTATCACCATAGGCTATGTAACTGAAGTAAATAATAATACATATTATATCATATACATAACATATATATATATATATATGATGCCAATAAAAAGGACTGGTTTAGAATCAAAGAAAGAACAACTCATATTATAGCCAGGAGTTAAAAATTAGTCATACTAAAATCAGAAATTATTTCAGGAATCATCAATACATGCCCTAATGTTTTAGATAAAGTTAAGACAATTGCCTAAGTAATGCTGTTATAAGTCGGGAGAAAACTAATAAAGCGAACTATAATACAATTAAAATATTTATACTATAGATAAAATGTCTTGTTTTTAACTCACATATCTAAAGTTGGAAGTATATATTGAAATCTAGATTCCTGTCCATATGCAGAAAACTAGTTCACAATTTCTGCATATATATATATTATTATAAGAAAGAAATAAGAAATTTCTACTAAATAGGACTTCATTAAGCAATTAATTCATGTGTACCCTCTAAATTACAATACAAATGTTCACATATGTTAAGCTACAAACTGCTTTATTTTTAGAAATTTAGCTATCTTTTAGGTTAATGGAATATAATTTATATAATGCCACTTAAATGTTCTGACAAAATTAACTTACTCCTACTTACCAGTAAGAACATATCTATAACTTAGTCTAGTAATTGGCCAAGAGGATAAAAAGGCTAAAATAGAACACATTTACATAGATTAAGACAAAAATTTTTCATGAAGGAAACTCAAAATCTGTTGTAAAACACTTTAATATATTATCAAAAATTTAAAAATAAATTTTAATTGAGAGAAATAGACCTTAGCAAAACAAAGTATATCTCAGTATAATTAATATAGCCTATTGAAATTCCAAAAAATTAAAGTGAAAACTGTGTTTTCAAATTTCTCCCCAAATTAAACTTTATTTTTCATGTTTATTATATCAATATCAATAAAAAATAATTGATAATAACATGAAAATAAGCATAGAATTTGACAAATAAAAAGTGTTTTGAAGTTCCTTGATGAAAGGTTTGGTATTATTGCAAGACATTGTTAACATTGTTAACATTGTTAATTCCATATATACTAAATAATTGTTCTTGTTTTTGATTTGGAGTCACATTTGGTGGCTCTCAGGTGTTAACTCTTGGCTCTGCTTTCAATAATTTCTTCTGGAAAACTCAAGTTGGGAGGTGGGAATCTTGGGATGGCAGAAATCAAACCTGGGTTAGTTGTGTGTAAGACAAATACCCTACCTGGTATTCTATCACTCTGACCCCTAATTCCTTCTGTACTATAGAATTTAAAGGAGAAAGTCATTTTATCAAAGAATAACTTTTAAAATCAATATGAATTGTGAGTTATATATAACAATAATAGATGATAGGTTGATAGATAGCTATAGATAGTTAGATAATAGATAGATGTTATATAAATAGATAATAGATAAATAGATAGACAGATATAGATGGATAGTTGATGGGTAGATGATGGAGATATAGATAGATGATTGATAGATAGGTGATAGATGATAGATGATAGACAGACAGACAGACAGACAGACAGATAGACAGATAGATAGATAGATAGATAGATAGATAGATAGATAGATAGATAGATAGATAGATAGATAGATAACTGGGGAGGGTTCTTGAGCTTCACCCAGAACACTGCTCAAGGATTACTTATGACTCTGCACTCAGGAATTACTCCTGGCAGGTTTGGTAGACAACATTAGGATGGTCAGCCACATGCAAGCAAGTCCCCTACCATCTGTACTATTTCTGAACTCTTCATCTTATATTTTAAGACCAGTCAGCATTATAATTTAGGCCCTTTCCTTTATCTTGATAACAGAAAATATAAATCGGTGATGACAAAGAAGGAAAATGGGAGTACGAAGAAAATTCTCTCAATTCCTGAGATACAAAAGCACTTGCTTTTGCAGTGGGATATTTTGTTTGTAAATTTACTCTGACCAGATCATCAACTGTGAATTACAAGACCATAAAGATATTACAGGAAGCTGCATGCAGCAGAAATGAATTTGATCCCCTGCGTTGCAAATGGGCCCTTGATGACTACAAACAGTCACTTAGACAGGGGATAAGGGAAGAGGAAGATGGGGGACATTGGTGGTGGGAAGGTTGCATGGGTGAACTGAAATCCAACTACAAATGTTTGTAATCATGGTGCTAAAATAAAGATATTATTTTTTAAAAAAGTCACTTAGAATCAGAATATTTTTGCTTACAGTAGCACAGAAAAGCTCCAGAAATTGGTATGATCCAAACAATACTCATTTTAAATATACTATCTATATCTATGTCAAGTTTTTAGTGTATCAGATTATCTATAATTATGCATGAATATCTCACCCGGATAAAAATAATGTAAACTTTATTTAGAAACCCATACCAACGTAGGACCAATCAAAGATGTATAACAAAGAATCCATTGAAAAAACTCTTTCATAGATATAATCTACTAGATATTCAGTATCTTGTAAAAAAAATAACTCTTTGAGTTTATTCATTGAAACAGAGAAAGTTCTTATTTGAAAACTGCATGGCAAACATCAATTTTCTGAGTGAGACTGTTTATTACTGATTTGGCAGTAAGAACCTGGCATCATCTAGGATTTCCCACAAGTATCTGGCAATAACAAAAATGAAACAGGTTATAGAAATGTAGGTCACAGCAAAGTCTGACTACTATAGTGATAAGAATTTTCATTGACATATTAAATTGAACTTTAAAGTTTATTTGCAATGTGATCATTTCCCAAAGTTCAAGTCTGTGTGAAGTTTTCCATCTTTTACATATAATATACACATAATATGAACACATATATAACATATTCACTATTTCCATATAAACTTTTGTGTATATATACAGATATGTTAACAGATACATAAAATATTTTATTGCTGATATTATTGGGGCAAGTTTGCTATATCAAACATGTTAATATATGTTCCTGTTTAATTTCAGACTATGAGTAAAGTAAATTATATAGAATTTTCTATAATAACTTACTAATATCTCCACTCCTTTTCTTACTTTTAGCTCTTAAAACATTTTAGCAACAAATAAAATTTTCTTTCAAATAAACAATTTCTCGTACATATTTGAGTAAAAGTATTGTTACATGGTTTATACTTTGAAAGTCAGGATAAAAACACATATGTAAATATATGACAGATTGCTTCTTCAAAGCTTTAGCTAAAGACATTGATTACTGTATTATTCTATTCAATTCTCTTTATGGTTTGGAGGTCACTTCTGGCATTAAAGTTACTTCTGGCTCTGTGTTGGGGAGATCATTTACTTTAGTGCTCAGGAGACCATATGGTATTGGATCTGAAACCCAAGAATCCTGCATCTAAACCTTATGCTCATCTCTTGAGCACCTCTGCAAGTCCATAAATCTGTTCTAGTAGCTAATGCAAAGAATAGTATTTATTATTAGAAAACATTAGTGATAACTCAATAGAGACCTGGTACAAGTGAAACAATGTTCTAAGTGTGACTTCCTAATATTAAATGATAATTAAAAAATAGTTACTATACTACTTTTCACAAATAAAAATACTGAAGCTATCAGAAATTAAAACTCCCTGCTAAACCACTTATACAAAGGACATATCTGAATCCCAACTCTATATTCCTGAACCTGAAACTTCATCATTTTCACTACAAAGTGCTGCCTCAAATATAAACAGCTTTTGAAAGTTAGTGTAATAGAAACTCTTACTTTCAGAATTATTTCTAGAAGATAAGCTATAAACATAACATTTTTGTTTAATTATACCTCATCTATTCCTTTCAAATATTTTGAAACAAGTTGATTAATTTATCTTTGAATATTTTAATTTTTATAAGAAAAACAGGATTTGATATGCATGAATTCTTCAAGGCTATTTTGTTTTAAACAAACTAAAGCAACAAATCCGCAAAGTGTAGATTATGTTATAGTCAATAACTCTAATTGAAAGAGCATTTCTAGGGGGACCTCTTTAAAGTAAGAGTTTATCCTTTCGTGAGTATTCACTAGGAAATGATTATTCATGTCTAATTCTTGCATATGGAGATTTACAGCTTAGTTGAATCTTTCATTTTACAGATCTGTTCATTATTACTCTTCAAGCTTTGTTGCATGAAATTCTCATTTATATTGAAAATAAACCTACCTTTAAGTTTTTGTTCAATAAGATTTCATTATAACCCAAAATGTGCACAAAATCGAAAAATAAATTACCAGCTTCTACTTTTAAATGAGTGGTCCATCAGTTTAAAAAGCACATACTTGGAACTAGTCAGTTAATGATAAGCTGCACTGTCATAATTCATAGCAGAAACACATGGTAAACATTGCAAAAACGACAAATACACCCCCAGTAGCGCTTAGGCTTTTTCTCTTGTGCATGGAACACTGATTGCTATAATGGCCTTATTCTTTATTCTTTTCTGTGTTCACTAAATTTCTTCCAAAGGCAGAGAGGAATCTGTTTCCCCACTTCAGAAATTTAGGCTCACCTTGTACCTTGCTTTGTCCACAAGAATAACAGCAAATGCAACGCCATCAGACAATGAAGAATGAGCATTTATTTCTGTTCTTGACAGTGGCATGACTGAGGACTTGCCAAATGGGGGTTCTTTATGATAGAGGCAACTGGAGTCTAGAGTTGAGTTGCCCCAATTCTGCCACCCGAGACCTAAATAGTGTCAGTTAATTCCACCTGACCAATTTTGTACCTCACCATACATGACTATTCAAGGGAATTAAGTTGAGAACTCCTAAACTCAAAGTCAACCGAACAGCCCAGACTCAAGAACTGAATTCAGTTGTATTGTTTCTTGCTATTACATTTTGGTGATTGCTTATATTGCAAACATTTTAGTGGCAATGTTTACCTTTATAGCTCTTCTCTTTCTTTTCTTTCAGAGTATATAAGGTGAGGGGTAGGTTAGAGTTAAGGATTACGTTTAATTTGATAAAATGAATAAGGTATTAAATAATGAAATAGCTCAGAAGTATTTTCCTACATTTGATTTACAGGAAATTGCCATTTCTTGAGTCAGTAAGTTTCTGTCACTGCTAGGAACTTTAAAGCATGCATAAGTAATTCTAAAGCTAATATATAAAACTGAGTAATAAAAACGAGAAATTATGAGCTGTATTTATTAGTTATGAGTTAAACTCTAATGTATAACATAAATGTCTAAAGTGATGGGAAGATATTAATAAATGAGTGAAGAAACTGGAAATACCTGAGCAGAGAGAGAAGTAGGAAGAAAAAGAACCATACAAGAAGTGACCTAATGATAATGGTGGAGGATTGGATGTAACAGCTTTGTATAACAAAATAATTGCTAAAACTATTGCAATCATATTTCCTAATTACAATAAAAATAATTCTTTAAATTAATATAGCAAACATGGCACCAAAACAATTGTCTAGAGGGTAGGGTGCACGGGCTGACCTGGATTCTATCTCCAATGCCCCATAGTGTTCTTGAACACTATAGGAAAGATCTCTGAGTGCAGAACCAAGAGTTACACTGAAGGCTAGAACAATAGCACAGTGGTAGGGCATTTGCCTTGGATGTGGCCGATCCAGGACAGATCTTGGTTCGATCCCAGGCTTCCCATAAGGTCCCCTGAGCCAGGAGCTATTTCTGAGAACATAGCCAGGAGTATAAGCCCTGAGCATCACCAGGTGTAGCCTTTTCCCACCAAAACAAACAAACAAACAAACAAACAAACCAGTTACACTGAGTAGCAAGGGGCTCAACTCCACCACCACCACAACAACAACAACAACAATAATAATAAAATAACAAGACACAAAATAAAATTCAACCTACATTATAAATTCCAGGACATTAGGTTAACACTAAGAATGTCTGAATAAAAATCAAGTTCTGATGATAATCATGTCTGATAAATGATTTGGATCAGGGACATACCTGTCTTAAACTTTGTAAGACCCCCAAGTTCAAGCACAAAATTTATAATAAAAATCATTTAACTAATATTGGCTTCTTCACTCCCTGCCCTTCTTGGTTTGGGTGCACCATCAATTGATGTTCAGAACTTAGACCCAGCTCTGTGCTCACAAATCATTCCTGGAGGTGCTGTGTAACAACATATGTGATGTTGAGATCTAACTTAGGTTAGTGGCATCCACCCTACTCTTAATTCCTCAATAGTGATAAATATGCCATACTAATCGCAGTTATCATCAACAGTAGAAGGAACTGGAGGTGGAGAGCATAGAAAGCATATAATATTCACAAACTTTTCATAAATCAGGAGTATACTATAAGTCAGAAAATGCCCTTGGCTCTACCTTTACAGATCATTCTGGTAGAATTTGTGGGACCAGATACACAGCCCAAAATCAAACTGGGTCAACTGCATTTGAGCAAAACTCCTAAACCTTCTGTATTCTCAGGCTGAGTAACTACTATCTCATTCTAAGAGATAAAATCTGTTTTGTATAATATAAAAGTAGATTTCATAGTATTTCTTTTCTTTTCTTTTTTTTTAGGAAATTAAATTTCTTTTTTTAATTTTTATTTTAATCATTTTTTAAATTTTTAATTATGAGAACAATGATGCAAAGGAAGAGGGGAAGGTAAAGTTACATGGAGGGACAATCATCAATAAACAGATTTCTCAGAAGAAATCTCGTTGCTGACACCTTAATTTTGAACATACAGTCAAGGATTTAAGAAGAGATAAAACAGAACCCATGTACAATTACTTTGTCCCTCAAGTATCCAGATGTACATTATAACAATTCTTAGTGGTACACAAAGCAATTTAAAGCCATTATATTTGTGTAACTCCTTAAACATTGAAGGCATAGTATTTTTTACATTTACATGCATATGCATATTAGTTTATGTTAACCTCAAAGTTTAAGTAGGTTTTTTTTTTATTTAAGGTTTAGAGTCAAAAGAGCAAAGTAAAAAAGGTGTTAGAGTGGCAATTATTGTTTGCATAGGCCTACCAAAATATGGGTGACATGGAAAGGAAAAGCCTTGGCCTAAATCCAAGGAGACCCTACCACTGAAGTTTCCTGGCATAAGACAAGCTCTAGGCTCCGGCAAAATAGTTTGTCTAATCCAAGTCCTTGTCTGTAGTGCCAATACAGTTTTATTTTTTTCAAACAGTCTCTGTTGTTGGTAAGAGATCCTGGAAACTGCATATCCTACATTGAAGTCAGGCTGGTGTCGAGCGTCCTTTAGTTTCACCTCACAATTAAAGGGCAATGCAGAGAGCCCTGTTCAGTAAGCAGGACATTATTGTTGTTAAGTCTTCTCAGTGTTAAGGGAAGTCTGTCTCTTTTGAGTAGGTCGATGTCAGAGCAGCGGTAGGGTCTTCCCTGGTAGACGATTGCTTCCAGGTGATGTTATAGACAATGTTAGATAATTCGTAGGTGATTTCCCTAGTTCAGGGGTGAATGGAGAATGCCCATTCTTCTGAGGCCTGTGCCAGGTCATTATGTCAATGTTCAGGGTGTAAGGTCCAATTGCACTACATTTTTTGTGTGTTCCCATCTCTATTAGATAAGAACTTATTTGTATGAATAGAATTTCACCAATTTAATGTGCTTATGCAAACAAGGAATAATGCCACGTGGCATTATTGGTACATATGGGGCTGCAAGAACAGGTCCAACAATCCTCATGACTTGGTTCATGCAGAAGCGATAAACTGAGGGAAACTTTCACCAAATTCTTTATTGATCAGTTCACAAAGAGAAGATAAAAAGTAGGGGAATTCGTCACTATATAAGAGAATATTTAGTAGGAGATATAGCTGTCCAAGAAAATAGATATAAAATATTCCAAGGGCATACTTGTCTGTTTTATGCTTTTGAAATACTTGGGTGGGTGTTGAATCCAGTGCACCATGTTGGTCTGTGATTTTGGATGATGCAGTACAAAAGTTAAAAAGGGGCCCCAGGGAGATAGCACAGCGGCGTTTGCCTTGCAAGCAGCCGATCCAAGACCAAAGGTGGTTGGTTCGAATCCTGGTGTCCCATATGGTCCCCCGTGCCTGCCAGGAGCTATTTCTGAGCAGACAGCCAGGAGTAACCCTTGAGCACCGCCGGGTGTGCCCCCCCCCAAAAAAAAAAGTTAAAAAGGCTAAATGTGGGGTAATGATGGTTTGGGGTGAGAGAGTTAAAGAGTAAAAATGAGTTTTGTAGGAGTGTGATAAAAAGCAGAATACAAAATGGATATTCTGCATACATAAAAACATATCTTAAAGATATGGAGTACTATTGATATATATTGTGTGTAGCGTAGATTTCATAGTATTTCTGATAATGAAAATCTAAAATAAATTGCACAAACAATTGTTATTTTACTATCATCTTCTAAAATAAATCACTGTCAAGTATCTCTTCTTGTCACATTTTCTAGAAAAGGTTAATGGTAGAATCATAGAGCTACCAGCTGTTTAAATATTCTTTTTATTTACAATGCTTGCTTAATAATCAATCTGCTTAGCAACTATAAACTTTCATCATCTGAAAAGCTTTCGTGAAGATCCCCTACATATGGAACATTATTATTTTTTAATACTTAGCCATTATCCTTAATAATTTAATACAATGAGACAAATGTTCAAATGCTGTGATAAAAATAACTATGGACGCCTATGCCTGATGTCTTTAAAAATACTAATGATATAAAATGAGCTTTAATAAAAAGGTGTATAGAAGATTAAGGAAACAGGTGTAGAAGACATATAATAAATCATGCCTTTCCCATTTATTCTTTTTCTTCTTGGTTTCTTAGAGATCTGTTTGACGATGAATGCAGTGTATTTGCTCCAGGCAGATTCTTTTATTGACTTTATATAATGATGTGGCAAATAAAAGGAGAATGGTAGAATATATGGTTAAAACATAAGATTTTAAAAGCAAATAGATGTTTTTGCAGATAAAATTATGTTAAAAGATGTTGATGTTGATTAAAAGATGTTGATCTGATTTTTAATCAAATTGGACATTATATAAAGTAGACATAGATTCTAGATTCCAAATGAGGTTAAAATAAATTTACATTATATTTTTAGAAATAAAATAAAATTATTAAGAATATCTTTTTGTGTCCAGTGTGAAATAGGATAACTGGAGGGTGCATGGAGAAATGCAAGCTCCTAAAAAATAAAAATTAAAGTTTTTTTCCTTTCCTATCCATGATGAAGATTAAACTCAGGACTTCCCACATATAAAGCACATATTCTACCACTTGAGCTACATACATATTTATTCCATATTTAGGGGCTGTTTAAGCAATTTCAGCTTGGAGATAGCTCAAATCCACTGCAGCCCCACCTTATTTTCTTGCAAATCCTCTTAATATCATATTTATAATAAATTAGGTGAGTAATTATTTCAGAAAATAGTTATATAAATTTACCTTTCCTTTGCATAGTAGTTCAAGCATGCAAAACCACTAGCTTCTCTCAAGAGATGAAATTAGTAAGAAATATGTGTCATCTTCTTACAAATTACCTCTTAAAAGCAACAATTCTGAAACACTTATAAGTTAAACATATAAAAACTACTTCTACTAGCACTTTGCTCAATATTGAATTCCTTTTTAATAAAATTAGCAAAATTAAAGAACAGTATTATTATCTATATGTACATATTATTATAAGTAGTTATCCATATTATGGATGATAATTTTCTTTATATATAATATATAATTTTAATATAATAGTAAAAATATGTACAAAATACTCAAATAAACTACTCCAGGGCTAGAAAATATGACTATCAGAATAATTTAGAAAAATATTTTTAATTAGGAAAAGAAAATGGCTCTAAAGTATATAGGAAAAATTTAAGATTTAAAAATATATTTATAGGTTCTTGTGCTTTTAAAATTTTTATTATTTATAAGTTCATTAAACCTTATAAGGAACATTCTGTCCAAAGGATCTGATAACTTTGGGAAAATCTTTCGACAAAAAAACAACAGAAATACATTGCTTCCAAAGCCAAGGTTGCCTATTAATATTTACTCAATCAATGGGAGTTTACAAAGGATATGAGTAACGTGAACCTAAGTGCACATAGCAACTCAGGCTTTGAGGACATTCAAATATTTAGTTCACATGCTTCAGAATTACAAATGCATGATTTAAAAATGATTTTTTTCCAATGAAATTCTTATGTGTGAGGGTAGTACAAGATATATCATCGGGGCCGGGTAGGTGGCGCTGGAGGTAAGGTGTCTGCCTTGCAAGCGCTAGCCAAGGAAGGACCGCGGTTCGATCCCCCGGCGTCCCATATGGTCCCCCCAAGCCAGGGGCGATTTCTGAGCACATAGCCAGGAGTAACCCCTGAGCATCAAACGGGTGTGGCCCAAAAACCAAAAAAAAAAAAAAAAAAAAAAAGATATATCATCATCTCAATATGCTATTTAATTTTCTTGTAAATTTATATTAATGAAAAAACAGGTTGCTTCATCTTAAAGAGGTTTTATAATACATTTTATAAGTTTTTATAATGCATTTTTATCATATACTTTCCAATAAAAAGAACTGAGTGCACTGACAAGGATTAACATTTCAGATTCCTCTAGATGTTTATGAGTTAAGAAACTTTGTTTTAGGTAAATACCAGACAGGGTAACTAGATTAAGAGTTGTGTATCTCTTAGAGATGAGGGCTGGAAGGACTGGCCCAAGATATGAAGCTCACTACAAAGAGTGTTGTGAGTCCAGTTAAAGAAATAACTACACTAACAACTCTCGTGACAATGGTAGTGAGCAAGAGAAGGAGAATGCCTGTCTTGAATACAGATGGAGGGTGTTGGAGAAGGGGGTGTTAGAGGGCACTGGTAGCGGGAATATTGCACTACTAAAGGAGGGTGTACTTTTCTATAATTGAAACCCAACAACAAACATGTTTGTAATTATGGTGCTTAAATATATTATAAAAATAACAACAAAAATAAAACATTACCTGATTTTTTTTTTTAAAAAGAGTTGTCTTTCTTTCCTCTATTATTAAAGATACTCTTCACTGTGGCAAGACAAGTGTTGGGAACTAAGGAAAAGAAATGGCAGCAAAGCAAGTGTTTTTTTTCTTAAGTTCTTCAGGTTGTAATACGATTTTTTTGGTTGTGTCCTTCTATACGATAAATTATAGGTGGGAGTCAGAAAAAATAAGATAAATTATAATTTATGTGTTTACAATAGTGATGGCATTCATGGTTTATGGTCTTGGTATAAACAGTTACCTCACCTGACCACCACAATGAAAGTTTTAAGACAATCTAAATTTGATTTGTATACCTTATTTGGAGGGGGGGGGTTGACTTATTATTGCTCTGCATTCTATTCTTTTTTTCTTTTGCTCTACCTATTACTTAGGAATGAAGGAAAAACATATTAGGGACAAAGAGGTCTGAGAAAAGGGACAAGAAAAAAAAAAGAGGAAAAAGCTCACCTTACATAAATGAGTGAGTAGAGAGTTATAAAAATATTTCTTTTGCTACTCTACTCTTTTAGTTTCACTGGCTTCCCTCTCTAGGTTTGTTTTCCATTTACTTGCCCTCTAAAAGAAATTATTAGAAACAGGAGAAGGTTCATTGACAGTAATGATGGTATAAAAGTGAGTTTGTTTTTTTTCCTCCTCTTTCAACACTCCTTCTGCCCTACAACAAGAAAGTAACTCCAGTTGGCATTGAGGTCAGTGACTCTCTTCAAAGAAAGTCACTCTAAATATTAGAAAATTACCTCCAACAATTGGAGATAAAGTACAGATTGCCATCACTTTAGTAAAACATTTAATCAATAATGAAAAATTAAAATAAAAGTCAAAAGAAATTTGAATGATTATTACTAATGATTATTAATGGTTATTTTCAATTATTGTTACTTCTAGTTATATTTATGTTATCTAGAAAAATATAAAAGTACATGCATATAATTTTAGTTTATTTGAGAGGAATAGTTTATTTGTGGAGCATTAAAATGCATTACTTAATATATATCCAAGGTGCTGGAATGCTAGTACAGCAAGCAGGTAGGGTGTCTCCCATGCAGCCAATCAATCTAGTTCATTTCTTGGAAGCACATATGATCTCTTGAGCACTGACAGAAATGATTTCTAGGCACTGAGCCATGAGTAACCACTGTGAACTGTTGGGTCTGGTCCCATTTATAAAAACATAAAATGACATAAAATCTAGAACTTTTTCTACTTGTTATTTTCTTGTTCAATTATCAGTTAATAATAAAGGTAACCAAAAATATCATGATTGTGTGTCAGTAGAAATATCTCAGGCTATAATACATACCTTGTTGAATTCTGAGGGTCTTTGAATTCTTAAGTCTAATTCAGAAGATTTTTGTTTGTTTGTTTGTTTGTTTTTGGTTTTTGGGTCACACCCGGCAGCTATCAGGGGTTACTCCTGGCTCTATGCTCAGAATTCGCTCCTGGCAGGCTCGGGGTACTATATGGGATGCCAGGATTCAAGCCACCGTCCTTCTGCATGCAAGGCAAACTACCTACCTCCATGCTATCTCTCCGGCCCTCAGAGGAATTCTTTTTTGTTTGTTTGTTTGTTTGTTTGGTTTTTGGGGCCACATCCAGCGGTGCTCAGGGGTTACTCCTGGGTATCTGCTCAGAAATAGTTCCTGGCAGGCACGGGGTACCATATGGGATGCCGGAATTCGAACCAACCACCTTGGGTCCTGAGTCGGGTGCTTGCAAGGCAAACACCGCTGTGCTATCTCTCTGACCCCCAGAGGAATTCTTATTGCTTTATAAATGAATAAGTCAATATAAATAACAAAAATGTAATTAAATATTACTCTTTTGTTCACAATGTTGAGGGTTATTTAAAAAGAACACTTTTCAATATTATTTTGGATTTCCAGAAAAATATTGGGTATATGTAGGATACATTAAACTTATTTATAATTTTAAATGTAAGACAAATCATTTTACCATTAGAAAGTCATATTTGTATGTTCTACTACTGCCTACATTTCCCAAAGACACATTTTTAGTACTTAGCGATTCTATGCATCATGTGGAAATGAAAGGAAATTATGTAATAGACAAATTACATGACTTAATGAAGATGACTTAGAAAGACTGAACAGCTAAATATAAAATGAAAATATCCTAGTCACTAAAATTGGGCTCTTTACTTATAACCCTAAATTAAAATAAAGAAACAATAAATCCCTACAAAAACAAACAAACAAACAAACAAACCAGGAAAATTAAAATAATTTAACAAAAGTCCTCAAGGTATCATGCCTTTCAATTAGAAGAATAGCTAGTTTATGGAAGAACACTGAAGTGAAATCTAACAATCTCATTTTTAAAGAATTCTTTTTTTGTATTTTAGGAGACACGCAAATCACCAGCCACAGAGAAAGTAAGTAAAGACTATATATTATGAAAGAATATATAGAATAAAATATTTTATGGCATTTTATAAAAACTCCAACCCTGAAGAATTCACTAACAAAAATTTGGCTAGTAGATGTAATATTATTCTGTTCTCAAGGTATGTATATTTATTAGTGATTAATTTATGCCTCCTTATTATAAAATACTGCATGCTGCATTCAAAACATAAGCTTTCAGCTAATCAGAAACTAATTAAAAACTTTACATTATAATTTTCTGTGCTTGCTTTCATCTGTAGTTTACAGAAGCAATTATGTGATTTTTACAGTATAATCAATCTGATTTCTATGATAAATTATTCTTTTAATTATTACTAGGGAACAAAAATAAGTTCTCTAGGATTAGAACTATTCACTGGAGCACTAAAATGAAACACAAGATTCCTCTAAATGAAAGATTCTTTTCTGACAATTGAGAGCCTTCTGAAAAAAGAGAGAATTCTAAATTCCCCGACCTACCAAAATTTTGCTAGAGACTATATACTAAAAAAAGCAAAGAAGCAAAGTAAATAAAAACCAGTGTGTCAATAAACAGATAGTACAGCCTGAATGCAAGTAAGAAAGTAACCTTCATAGAGAGATCAGCAACTACACTTAAGAAATTTAAAAGTTTTTAATAATCATGAGAAATTCAAATCAAGATTTCAAAATTTAGGGGCCCGAGCAGTGGCACAGCAGTAGGGCATTTGCCTTGCACATGCCAACCTAGGATGGACAGCGGTTGGATCCCCCAACGTCCCATATGGTCTCCCAAGATAGGAGCGATTTCTTAGCGCATTTTCAGGAATAATCCCTGAGCATCACTGGGTGTGGCCCAAAAACCAAAAAAAAAAAGAAAAAATAAAATAAATAATAAAATAAAATAAATAAAATAAAAAGTAAAAAAATAAAGAAAGAAGGGAGAGAGAAGGAAAGAAAAAGAAAAAAGAAAGAGAAGAAAAACGAAAGGAAGAAGAGTGAAAAAAGAAAAATAAAGAATGAAAGAAAGAAGGAAGAAGGGAGAGAAGGGAGAGAAAAGAAAGAAAGGAAGAAAAGAAAGAAAGAAAGAAAGAAAGAAAGAAAAGAAAGAAAAAGAAGAAAGAAAGAAAGAAAAGAGAAGAAAGAAAGAAAGAAGAAAGAAAAGAAAGGAAAGAAAGAAAAAGAGAGAAGAAAGGAAAGAAAGAAGAAAGAAAGAGAAAGAAAGAAAAGAAAGAAAGAAAGAAAGAAGAAAGAATAGAAGAAAAGAAAAGAAGAAAGAAAGAAAAGAAAGAAAGAAAGAAAGAAAAAAGAAAGAAAGAAAAAAAAAAATAAAGATGAAAGAAAAGATTACAAAGTTTATGAAATTAGCACCAATTCCTAATTTTCTGCTGAAATAACTTTAAGGAATCTTTGAATCTCATCTGTTCTCTCTATAGGTAGACTTTGAAAAAAGAACCATGCTATTCCTCAAAAATTAAACAAATAAATTAATGTGAAATTATGAATAAAGATAAAACAATACCCCAAGGTTCAAGGTCTAGTTCTACCACTTACTTCGCACAATGGCTAACACAAAACAGATGTTTATTTCTGATTTATTTCCTATGTGGTTGAATCCAGGAACTTAGATATGAAATTAGTCTTTAGTCTTTAGTCTTCTTTACCTATCTTGGTTTACACCAAATTGTTTCTTCAAAATGTTGATATCTGAAATGTTTCCCTGTGTGCTGCCATTTAACTGTCTGCAATTTCACACAGACAGTCCTAAGGTTTTCCTCAATTTTCTCACGAACCTCTTTTAGAAAGTCTCTTCAAAGAAATTTATTTTCCGTTACTTATAGACATAAGCAAAACTTATCAATGCATTCAAGTGACTATAACTTCCAAGTGTCACAGTGGCTTTCTTTTAAGTGAGTCTCTAAAATGACCTTACATTGCTCACTATTTTTGACTATAAACAAATTTAACACATTTATAAATCTATAAACAAACTTAATTTTTAAATAGCAAAGTAAAATAAATAATCTTATTCCTATGTCAACGTTTTCAGTATTATTGGAATTAAGGTTACTGCATTTTATAATTCCGATATCTAACTTGATGTCAACTTGGGATAACTTATTTTCTTATAGAATGGAAATAACAACTCAATAGTTTTCTCATGATGTTTAAGTGAGATGGGAATAGCTAATGATACATGTGATATATTGAGGATATACTATGATTTGAGCATGTTTCACACATGTTAACATGCAGTTATTTATCTCATATGATCATAATAGCACTATAAAATATATTATTTCATTTTTCATACATGTGGAAGTTATTTCATTGAAAAGTTAAAGACATTATGATCTAGACATACCCCCTTTGCTATATTACATCTCTTCTTCCAGCTCTTATATAAAATACAGCTAAAGTGAGATCACAGTATTCTTTTCCTTCTTCTAACTTACTACTCTTGACCCCAGAGTATAGAAAAAGCACAAAAAAAAATATGGGAGAAAGGAGAAGAAAAGAAAGGAAAAGAAAGAGGGAACAGGAATCAGGGCCTTTGTTATACTGGTGATGTGGGAAAATGCTAATGTTATAATTTAAAGCACAGGCAAAACACTAAAAACGTAAGATCTAAACTACAACCAAAGAACTTTAAAATGTGCCTATAAATAAGGTGGCAGTTGGATGGGAAGTTGGAAAGGAGCCTGGAAACACTGGAGGAGAGAAGTTGAGACTGGTGATAGATATGGTGTCTAGTTTTGTATGCCTAAAACCCATTATCAATTGCTTTGTAAATCAGTTATTTAAACAAAATTTTAAATAAAAGAAAGTTTCAACAATTTTCTAGTAATTACTACATATGTGACTTCTGATCTGTCAGCTAATTACCCAAAAAATTGTTGGAGCCAGAGTGATAGCATGGAGGAGGTAAGGCATTTGCCTTTCATGCAGAAGGTTGGTGGTTCGAATCCTGGCATCCCTATATGGTTCCCTGAGCCTGCCAGGAGTGATTTCTGAACATAGAGCAAGGAGTAACCCCTGAGTGCTGCTGGGTGTGACCCCAAAACCGAAAAAAAATTGTTTAGTATAACATACTTAGTGTGTACACCAAAAATATTAGTAAATTAATACTCTAAAATGTTAACAAAATTTTCTTTAAATAATGATCATTTCATTTATCCTAAACTATTCAAATAAGTGTAGTTTATTTGATTCAAGATGAACTGGTCACCATGAAGTAGATATTAATTATATAATTAGATTTTTACTAGTTCTAATTTCCCTCCATGAAAGTCCAGGAGCTAACTACAGGCTCTAAATTAATTAAAATGACACTGCTTTGGATCTTAAACACTAAGATATAGTTTCTTTTAGTTATAAAATTAGCATAACACTAGTTTATAAAATAAGATTGCATATGTGAATTAAATTTTCTAGTTAAACTTTTGAAAAGACTATTGAACATTAACTAATAGTAACCTTACAACTAGAGGAAGAAATAGGTCTGACAGTGAATTAGAGGCATATTACACAGAACTTTAAGAATACCTGACCTGGGGCAGGAGCAGTAGCACAAACTGTATGGCGTTTGCCTTGCACTCACTAACCTAGGATAGACTGCAGTTGATCCCCTGGCATCCCATATGGTCCCCCAAGCCAGGAGCTATTTCTGAGCGTATAGCCAGGAGTAACCCCTGAGCGTCACCGGTTGTGGCCCAAAAACAAACAAACAAACAAAAATCTGACCTGATTATTTTTATTTTCTGAAATAGACACATATAAAAAATAGCCCAGGAAAATGTTATTAAATGTTAACTGCAATTAAAATACACAATATTAAACTCCTAAAATAACTGATTTGCCTACTGACCTCATAAAAACAATGCTGTTTGTCTTCCACTATAATTACCTGTACAAGATGACACTTAATAGATAATGCTATGAAGCCACAAATTTATATAGATATTGATTTTTATAGGTCTTAAAGAAAGTATGTCCGATACTTTTAATGAAGAATGTGAATGAAAAATTTAACAAATGTATAAGGCTATATTATATTAAGAAACAGAGTCTATTATAACAACGTTTTTAATAAATTATTACAATTAAGGTTTGGTCTAAAGACTTTAAAATTCATTTACAATATATAAATGAATATTCCATATACAATTTTTATTTCACCTGTTTTTTCAAAATGTACTCGTGACCAGCTGCTGTTTTCCTAAGTAATAGCACAAACATACATTTTAAGATTATTGTAAAACTTGATGACTTACCTATATACTATGTTGTAAAATGGGATGGCTACTATTATTTTCAAAGAAAAGTGTACTGGTGTTAGTTATGTGTCTAGTAACTCCTGAAAAGCATATTTAGTTGCTGAACTACATCATTTCCTAAAGTAATAACCATCCTTACTCTTTTTCTCTATTAGTGTTTTCTCTACTAAGACTTTTTTTTTTATCACAGACTTTTCTGAAAGTAAACACTGGAAGGGTAGACTGACACTGTATAACTAGGATTATAATATGATTATAATAAGATAGGATTATTCATATAATAAGATATATTATGTGATATATAATATATGTCATATAATATATAATCATATAACATATGATTATAATAAGATTATAATTTTAATTAACAAAAACATCAGTTGCTTGACTTGTGTTACCTATTGTTGTTTAGTATTCTACTTAACATGCCAAATAGCTTTAATACTATGGCATAATTATAACAATCAGCATGTTGCACACATTAAATGATTACTTCAGTCCCATAAAGGAAAAAGGCACTCACTCTTTTTACCATTTATCACCTGTAGTCAAGAAGAGTTCAGGTTTTTGCCAGAGGTTATAAATATCTCAGAGTTAGAGCAAAAATTCAAAACCATTAATTCATTAATCAGTCTTCATAAAGTACATTTATTTTAGTAAAAAGAAAGTCAACACATTTTCTGTCTGAGTGCATTACCAGTTCCATTGGAAATAATGTCAGAATTAATGGTTAAAAGCTTTAAACCTTTAAGAGGTCAAAGTTGTTTAAAACCAAGGTCCTAGAAGTGGACTAAAATGTTTTTAACCTCATCAAGGTTTTCACTTGCATGTAGTCAAAAAGTACTCCTGCGAGTCATTTCAAAAAGTGTTCTTTGGAGTTACAATTTAAATGACATGGATTGGGTGAGGTTGTAGAAGGATTTCTATGAGTGACAGATATTTTTTTTTGGGAAGGCAACCCGGTGATGCTCAGGGGTTATTCCTGGCTATGCACTTAGAAATTGCTCCTGGCGTTGGGGGACCATATGGGATGCCAGGGGATCAAACTGTGTTATGTCCTAGGCTGGCCCTTGCAAGGCAAATGCTTTACCTCTAGTGCCACTGCTCCAGCCCCAAGAGTGACAACTCTCAATCTACTTTGTAGTGCGACACTTTTTTTTATCAGAGACTTTATTGTCTTAATTCATATTATGGTAGAAAAAACTGAGGAAAAAATAAATATTATTAAATGTGATTTATTTTGTTTCTAATTATAAAAGATTCTTAAAGTTTCTAACTATATTATTATCTTTTAATTTAATTTAATTAGCTAGGTGCTAGTAGTGTTAACTAAGAAAAACAAAACTACTCATTCATGTTATTTGAAAGTATTTCTTCCTTTCTGAAATAAAGCTAGGGACTTTCACTTCAAAGGGTTATTGCTATCAAAACAGATAATAAAAATAACATACTTGACCTCTAAAAGCCAAGAACATAAGCATTCCATAATCATTTGCTCACAGGAGGTCAATTCTAAAAAGAAATTGTCCCAGATGAAAGTTATTGCTAATCTACCACTGATTCCCTAGTTTAAATTACAACTAAATTGAGTCTAAAATCTCTGAAATCTGTTACATCTTATTTCCACAGAGATGATTCCCTTCATCTTACCCTCTTCTTTTCAATACACTCCAACAGGCATCTACTGTCCAGTATATTAGTTTATTTAGCCCTTGAAAGTTCAGTTTATAGCTAGTTAACTTTGATTAATATTTATATATTGTTAAAACAATCTTTATAAAGATAATAACATTTATAATACTTGCATACAAATATAGTCTTTTTTCTAAGCAACGTTCTTTACCAAACTGAAGTTCTCTTAAAGTGGTTACCATTATAAAATCTATCCTTGAATATCTCTATGTCAATATGTTGTACTCAATATTTTTAAATACAAAAATCTATGTACGTAACAAAATATATCGTATGTCTGTCATCTAGGCACTAAATACTTGATGAACATTTTCCTTAATTTTTTTCCAAAAAAGAACAAGTTTCTACATAATTAAAATCTCTCTCATTTTTAAAAATTATTTTTAAAAAATGAAATCTACAGGTTTACCTCTTTTCTCTTTCTATCGAACTCATAATATTAGAAAATGAGCATAAGTTTTATAAATGGCTTCTATGTGCAATATATTGCATAGATGCACAATAAACATAACTTTATTTAAGTAACACTACTTTGTGCCTTTTAAAAATTAGTTTGTGCATTAATGGGTGTGGCCCCAAAACAAAAACAAACAAAAAAAACCAAAAGTTAGTTTGTTTAGACTCCTCCTTAGTAATGAGAATTATAATATAACTCATTTTTGCAAAATCATCTCCCAGGCATTATATAGAGCAGCAGTGCAACACTGTTTAACCACATAAAAAGTCCTTACCATTGGCCAATGTTACAGTTGGTAGAGAAAACATTTACTTCTTCATGCATAGTCATTATAATAGAGACTCACCTCTATCTCTCACAAATGTATATGCAGAATTCCTAATCTCCTAGTGCTTCTCTACACCAACATGATTGTATTTGGGTGAATGCTTTTCCTCACCCTATTCCCTATTTGTCTGTCCTGACACTATCTTTAGTACTGTCAAAACAAAAACAACTTTCTGCTGACTCATTTTCTATGTCTATGGTATTTAGCTAAGGGAAATTGAGATCAATAATAGACATCAGGATAACATGTACTTCACTCTCAAGTCATTTTTGATCATTATTTTAACATATATGTAAAATACTTTTAATCTATGCATCAATTTTGAAAGTAATATAATGCATTTTTCAATAAATTAAGTCAAAAAAGGAAAGATCACAAAAGTGACTCAAGTAAAAGGAAAAGAGAAAGGGAATTTCCATCTGTGATTCTTTCCAAAACATTCAATGAGTTTGTCATGGACAATAAAATTAGAACAGTAACATTTTGTGATTTTAAAGTTATTTAATACTTGCACATCATTCTGTCGAAATATAAAATCATATTTGTGAGTTCTTTAAATAACGTTTTCTTGTTTTGTTTTTGTTTTGGTTTTTGGGCCACACCCGGTAATGCTCAGGGGTTACTCCTGGCTATGCGCTCAGAAGTTGCTCCTGGCTTGGGGAACCATATGGGACACCGGGGGATCAAACCGCGGTCCGTCCAAGGCTAGCGCAGGGAAGGCAGGCACCTTACCTTTAGCGCCACCGCCCGGCCCCAAATAACGTTTTCTTATTAGTGCATTAGCATGTAAAAAGGGTTATAACTCAATCAGTCAATCAATCAATAAAACAAAAGACTTCCTCAGGGGAGAAAGTTGAAAGGACTAAAGCATAGGCCTGCAAAGGACAGACATACAAGATGGAATCCAGCAGTATATGACCTCCCTAATATCTATATCTATATCTATTCTACTTCTGGTTCCCTGTATAGGAGAAATTCTCCTAAAAAATCAGGGGAAAAAAGGCTATTTCTTCTTCTCTATCCTATTACTTTATATAAGTATATATATGCTAATTTATACATATAAATATATATAAATATTGATGCTATTATATAAGAAAGTGAACTTAAAGCAGGACCTGTCACCTGAGGCACACAACAAATACTTATTTGTGGAAATGACGATGAATTTTACTTACGTCATGTGATTTACAGAATGTCGATTTTAGCTACGGAGATAATTCAAATATTTGGTGCAAATGCTTTACATGTAGGTGCTTTGGGTTCATTTGCCAGCACCATATCCCCAAGAAACAAGAGGTATAACCCCCCAAGCACCAAACCAAAAGCAGTCACTCAAATCTAGCAGTTATGGCCCCAAAACAAACTAAAATAAAGTGAATTCTGTAGGTTTGTTCACTCTTTCAGAAAATTTAATTTCATAGTCACCTGACCATATATACTCTTTGTCTCCAAATTTTAACTGGAAAGATTTCTTTGGAAATCCTTAAAGTTTCTAGTACTCTACATACATTTTTTATATACTAGTACTCTACATACAAACTAAATAATATTTAATTTGGTGGTGTTGAGGAGTCCTAGTGGTACCAGGGATCAAACTAGGTGTCCTAAAATGCAACTCATGGGCTCTACAAAATGAACTATCTCTTTGACTCTTTCTTTGCCATATTAAATAACAGAAAAATATTTTTAAACTAAGCCTAACATATTTTGGCACACTGTATCCATTTTCTTTAACTTTCCCTGTCGACATTATCCTAAAACATTCAACTCTTGTGTTTTCTATATAATAGCTTGAGACATCAATTATACATTTCTAAAGGCAAATTTAATATATATTTCTCTTAACTTATTATCATATTTGCTCATTAGTGCTTTAAAACTATTAGGATTTCCCACTCCTATTCAGCTTTCACTTTTTATTAGTAATGTCTTTTATGGTCCAAACTTAACTGACAGCATTTTCAATATGCAGTAATGAAAAGAAGTGGCACCAATTTGAATGTGACTCAGATAAATTGCTAATGAATTTATGAACTTTCAAAAATTATCTCCTAAATGCATTAGTTTATTTGGCCTAACTCTAGCCATGATTTTAAAAAAGTTGATTCAAATAGTAATATTTGTTGTTACATTTTTTGGGGGGGTTTTCAGGCCACACCCATTTGATGCTCAGGAGTTACTCCTGGCTAAGTGCTCAGAAATTGCCCCTGGCTTGGGGGGACCATATGGGACACTGGAGGATCGAACTGCGGTCCTTCCTTGGCTAGCACTTGCAAGGCAGACACATTACCTCTAGCACCACCTCCCCAGCCCCTGTTGTTACATTTTTGGGAAAAAAAAAAAACAGAGGAAATTGTTGTTTTCTATATACTGACTTAAAAAGTCACCCTCACCCAACAGAATGGAACATCAAACAGCTTCTAGATGTACTGGAATTAGGATTGGTGGGGAAAGATCTTGAAATAAGTAGAATAGCAATAGTTAAAGGAAACACAGAAATAGTAATGTGTATGAAGGCAAAAAATGGTAGAAATAAAAGACTATGTGCTAACACATACAAAACATAAGGGGGGGCCAGAGCGGTGGCGCAAGCCATAGGGCTTACTCTTCTAGCCTAGGATGGACCGGGATTAAATCCCCTGGTGTCCCATATGATACCTCAAGCCAGTAGTGATTTCTGAGCACATAGTGAGGAGTAACTCTTGAGCATCACCAAGTGGGGCCAAAAAACAACAAACAAAAAAACAAAGCAAAACAAAACAAAACAAAAAATATATATGGAAATGTTTTGGGATTTGATATAAAAGAAATCAGGAAAATTCCACTTGTAACACCTAGTATTATTTTCAGGGTAACTTTTTGGTTTGTTTGATTTTTTTTTTTTTAGGATACACAAGAAAACTGAAAATAACATTCAACACCAAAAATAACAAATGTTGACTTCCTTCCAAATGCAAATTTGCAGTAGTTAACCACTTACTTGCATTTTTAGTCACAGAAATCAATGAAAAAAACACTTTCAAATTCTGAAGCAGGTAACATCAAATCAAACTCAAGAGAAACAAACAAAACCTCTATTCAAAAAATATCAATTCCCCAACCATCACAATCCAAGAATTCAGAAGAGTTTGCTCTATGAAGTGAAATTCAATTCTCATGTTTTTTTTTTTTTACTCTCTAATGCAGACTGCATGAAAGAAGCTCCTCTTACTTGACTCAATGAAGATTCAAGGAGAAATTATGTCAGATTCAATCTCTCTGCTATTTCCTAATAGAAAATTAACTTCAAAGTTTGAGGCATTGAGACTCTTACTTTCAAACTAGACAACACTTAACACTGTACCATGTTATATACTGAAATCTAGTTTTATAGGTCACTGATAAAGATTGATTCGCAAATTCTTTTTTTTCTTTCTTATATAATTATATTTTTATTTTAAAAAGTGATTTAAAAAGTTATTGGGTGTTGATTTTTTTGGCATATAATATTTCAACACCAATATCACCATCAGTGTTAACTCCCATCACCAGTGCTCCCATATTCCTCATCCACTACTCCCCCAACCCATTCTACCGCCCCTACCACCCACCTTGACAAGTATATTATAAAGTTTGGTGGTTGCAGCTTATAGTATTCTTAAAACCAAGAGTCACCTATTTTTCTCTCATTTCCTCTTTCAAAAACTAAGATAGTGACATTTCCTAAACATCAAGATTTTCATTAAAGTTTATATTTAATTATTTTAAAACTCTTCTTAAGAATGAGCAAAGCTACACAATAATAAAGAAAATAAAAATTGAAACCCATTACTTCATTTAGGATGATTAAGCACCAATTGACCATCAGACTATTTAAATTAATCAGTAAAATGTCTCCCCACCACCACTGGGACTTTTAACCATAAAATCACCCTTTCTCCTGAAGCTATGTATAGAAAAAATAATGCAAAATATTGGGTGAGAAAATAGAATGTGTATAATTTCTCCATTCCAGAGGCACTAAATGGCTCATTATCAGCCATTCAAAGAATACTGATTAAAAAGAAAGCAAACGTAGTCTGTATATATCAGAAGAATAAACAATAAAGGACATATCAATTTTACACATATCAAAATCAATTACTTCTTCAAAAGAGCAGCTCTTAATGTAAGGGGGCAGGATGGGGAAGAAGAAGTAACATTTATAGAACATACACTCTCATTTAAGTGCTTTAAGTTCCTTTAATTTTCATAACCACAGGGAAAATATCACTACTTTACATTTCCTGGTTAGAAAAACATAAGGCCAAAATTGTTCAATGTAAATATTGCAGAAATGGTGAATCTAAATAATGAACACTGGATTGAATGCTTAAGAAAAAGTCCATCAATTTCTCACTATAGCTCATTTATTTCATTCAATGTTATCTACATATGATTATTAAGGAGCTATGTTTTAGATGTGGTGCTTGATATTGTCAAAAACAATGAGAAACGAAATTGCCTTTAACTTCAAAGAAATTAAACTTTGGGGAATAGTAGACACAAAAATTATTAAAATACAGTGAAGTGTAACAGTGTATAGAAGTTAGCAGTATGTTTGCAGAGAATGGAGTAGGCAAGGTGGAAGATAATTAGGGACATTTCTGGAAAACGTCATTAAAATCAAGGGGTAAGAATTAACATGGTGAAACAGGAGCTTTGAAGTGTGTTCTGGGCAGAGAAGATAATAAGTAAAAATGCATTTAGAGAATAATCCTGTAGAGATCGTATACAGGAACACAGGTAAAGAATACCAAGGCAAACCACTGACTCCAATGGAAACATCCCATAAAACTATGTATTAATGCCTCTATCTTACTATATTTAAAATAACCTCTCAGCTTTTCTGTCCACAGGCGTTCTTGGATACAAAGGGCAGACAAGCTAAGATGGCAACTCGGGATACCACACGAGATACCATACCCAGTTTGCACTACGAGATGGCCCTGAGAAAACTCTTTAACATACACTCTATCTCTAGGTTTACCTTCTTTTAGGGTTTCAAGCACGTGACCAGTCAGACCACCGAAGCAGTAATAGCGACGTACAGACCCAAACTACATGCTCTATTCACTGAACACATTCAAGCAAACCAGCATTCCCTTGCTATTTTCTCCTCTCTTCTCACCACTTTCTTGGTTATTTTTTTCTTTTCTATTCTTTTCTTTACTTTCTATCCTTTCTCTTCTCCCTTTCTTTCTAATGTATTTTTCTCTTTTCTCCCTCCCTACCCCTTCCATACACCTTACCCTTTCCCCCCTCTGGAAATCCAACTATCCCTCCACCCCTCAATCCCATCCAGACCTCCCTCTATATTAAAACACTTCACCCTCAGTCCTTAATCTATTAGGCAACAAGATTGACCTCCTACCCCAACGAACCAGTACCCAGCACCCAAGAGAAGGGACACCCAGTCAAATCCACACCTCGTCCCGGGCAAGAAAAGACAGCCAACTCCCCTGCGGACTCATGCTGCGAGGCCCTCCCTACCAACTCCCCCTAACGTGGACTGTTTCTTGAAACCGGACCTAGGTCCAAAAGTATCCCCAATGCAAGAACTCTTCCAAGACCTCCCTGCCGCAAATTTTTACCAACCTGAAGAAGGTCAGGGGGTGTGATAGGAAGATGCCTGGGAACCCACACATCACAAGAAAAACCCAAAAGACAATGAGAAAAACTGTACTTCCAACATAGGCATAAGACCTGTAATACACCACCTCGTTACCTGCTCTCCCCCAAATGTAAGGTAGTCTTTTGCACCACTTTGGTCCTTTAAAAACTTCGCTAACTCATTTTAGTTCTTTTTTTTTCTCTTAAATTTATTTATTTATTTTTTTAAATGTTGGTCCTATATATACATTTGCGAGCACATACATTTTTATTTATTTTATTTTATTTTATTATTATTTTTTTATCATTTTTGGGTATGTGACCTGTGTCTGTTATCCCCTCTGTCCACCCCCAACCACACCGACAATACAATGTAGCTCCACCTCCCCCTGCAAAGACACACTAAATAATGGGGAAATCTTACATATAAAATAAAGAGCTCTTATCTACTAGAGATAGGAACTCATAGTTGTTTACAATACAGGGGTATATCCTACCTTGAAAA
Source organism: Suncus etruscus (assembly GCF_024139225.1). Classification (NCBI taxonomy): domain Eukaryota; kingdom Metazoa; phylum Chordata; class Mammalia; order Eulipotyphla; family Soricidae; genus Suncus; species Suncus etruscus. The sequence goes on along the minus strand of NC_064860.1, from coordinate 85,759,325 downwards.
TATGTCATGTGGAATCACTTAGACCTCAGATGATTAGATGCCAGTCATCCAGCCTTGAACCCTGGATCCCAGACATAGAATCGGCACAGCTCTTCACAACAGCTGCAGGAAACAAACTCCATCCGGGACAGCCTTAATACTGCGGGGTCAACAACAAGGGCCAGCGCTAACATGATATCCTGACAAAGAGGAAAATGTGAACAACTTGACCTTAGAACAGATTAGCCTACCGTACCAGCTAACGACAAGACAAAACCAGAAGACTCGGCACCCTTTGGTAGGTCCAAAAGCCAAGATAGTGACTTACAGATGACTGGCTACTAGAACCACGACCAGACAGTATACATCTTGGGATCAATAAAAAAGCCCTAGTTTAGGGATTGAACTATGACTTGCACAATAAGCATGATCCCCAATCCCAAAGGTCTGACAGAGACAACTGCAACAGAATGGGCCTTCTGGAAGCACAAAGAAAGGCGCTAACCTAGGTGCCATCCTAGGTTCAGTGCAAAGACCAAGGTCACCAACCACAGAAGATGGACTAAAATGACACTGAGGTAACAGAACCTCTAGAACCACAAAGACTGACTTCACCATAAGTCCTATCTCAGGATCTGTGCAGATACTGAGACCTCTAAACACAGAGCTCTGAGTGTATCACCCTGGACAGAACAGAAGTCTTCCACACACCAAAAAACACCACCGGGAGAATAAATGATCCTGAGCAAAGTCTAGAGCTGATCCCATGACAGTATACTCCAAGGACGGAGAAACCCCATATTTCTTAGGCCATGTGAATTCCTTTTCGAATGACCCCAATATTTACTGTGCCAGGGCAGGAGGGGAAAAAAACAAAAATGCAAAAAGCACAAAACCTTGGTATTTTATGTATATATGTATATATATATATATACATATATATATCTTTTACCTTCATTTATTATTGTTATTATTATTTTTATTTACCTATCTATTTTGGTCGATTTCTCTGTTTGAGTGTGATTATTGAAATCGTTGTCCCCAATTATACTTATTTTTTTCTATTCTTTTCTTTTCCTTCGTTATGTGCTATGCCATGTTTCTTATTTCAAGACCATGGCGTGTTTTTGGTTTGTTTTGTTTGTTTTTGTTTTGTTTTTTTGTTTGTTTGTTTGTTTTGCTTTGTTTTTCGTGTTTTTTTTTTGTGGTGCTTATCGATATAGCTGGAGTCCTCACTGGATAATTGACACTTTTTTTGGTACTGGTGGAGTGTTTCACCTTCTTTCTCTCCTTCATCTCCCAAATCGATGATGAGAGCCTCTAGAAGGATTCCACCCATTTTGGGAGTATTAGACTCTTACCCCAGTTTATTTATCTCCTCCTTTTCAGGCAAAACCACGCAACTTAAACTAGCTAGTCCTGCCTACAGTTAGAGGGGGAGATAAGGGAGGCATCAAGACCAAACAGGTGCAAGACTACTAAGTAGTGGGTTGGATACAGAGGGGACCACATATTCTAGCCGCCCTGGGGATGAGGGAAGAGGAAATGGGAGGTAGGACAAAAACGGAGGGGTAGGGAGGGCAATTTGGGGATGGGAATCCCCCCTGATTTTATGTAAATATGTACCTAAAATGTTATTGTCAACATTATGTAAGACACTATGATCAAAATAAAAATTATATTAAAAAAATGCATTTAGAGGAACTAGGGCAAGGAGTTTTGGAGGGAAATAAAAGTTCAGTAAACCTGAAGCTTGGGTCTAGAGATGGATGACACTGTGAAACAGATACAATCTGCTCCGTCTTATAGTTAATTTCAAAGATTTTTAATCTTATGTAAGGATTTATGAAAAGTCACTGAAATATTTTAGGCAAGGGAAAACACCAAGATTTTAATTTTTAAAAATACTTTGCAGCTATAATATGAAAATAAGTTGCAAAATCTAAAAAAAAAAAAAGACAGGGATGAGTTAGGATGTCCTGGCAGTCAAGGAAGACATAACTATAATTTGAACTAAGAAAATGACTCTGGAAATAGTGAAAATGTACTGAGATGTAACAGATATCTAGGAAGTAGAAACAAACAGATTTATTGGTTTGAGGATATATAAATAAATATCTGAAATATAAGTCAGATAGTATTTTTAAAATTGGTTGAATATTACTTATTAAGATTAAGAACATAAAAAGGAGAACTGTCATTTTTTTTCCTCAAAACACAGAGTACTGGTCTTGTTTATTAGTTCTCACACATAAGAACCTTGCTGTCTTACAGATTCAGTAAAAATATCAATAGAAAAATCTAAGAAAAAAGAAAATGAAACTTACGCTTTAGGACCCCAATTTTCTGACTTATTCTTACTATATTTTATCTATAAAACCATAGGATGACAGTATAAATGAAATCTGAAAAGTTTGCTGATTGTCACTGTGTTGTCAAAGATAATTCATAATTAAAAGTATGAGGATCATTTGTCAAAAAATACGAATGACTTAAAAAGACAGAGGCTACATCCATCAGTAAAAATTATGGCAAGAAAAAATGACATCACTCATAATTAAAAAATTAAACCTTCCATTAGAAGTAATATAAGTAGGGCTACTTGAATTCAATGTATTGATTTAGTTTTTAAAGAGAAATATTAATGTTCCATGATTGGCATTAATATGATTGTTTGCCAATCAAAAGATATTTTCTTAATGTATTTGAAAACTATTATTAGTGAGCAGAAGTTTTTAATTCTAATATACTAGCTAGTCCTAGAGTTTTTATTTGGTGATATCTGATTATCTTTCTCTTTACACTTTAAAAAATTTTACTTTAAAACATAAACATTTATTACCAAACATAAAATAGAAGACACCTATAAGATTTATGGTTTTCGGAAAACCATAAATAGCTCTTTCTAAAGAACTTTATCTCAACTAATTAATCCTTAAAACCTCCCAGAGACCAGAAATGAAGGCGAGTAATTTGTGTTTACTAAGAATGAGCAAATTTAGGCACCCTGCCCAGAGTCTCTCAGTAAATAAGCATGGAAAAATGGGAATCTATCAACTATTCCAGCATGCTCTCTAAAGAAAACTTTGCGGCATTTTAGGCTACTAGCCTGGCAATTCAAGCAAAACAGTTCAGAGAAGCCAAAACTCTATTAGCTGGAATGGACTCTATCTAAAAACACCTTTTTCAATCAAATCTATGACTTAGCCTATGTTGTTGTCTTGTTCTTAACCTCCATCAGAGCTTTCAGAAGGTTCACTCTTTCCAAACTCCCTGAAAACTGTTCTAGTTGGCTAGACATTAAGTTCCTTGCCAGGGAATTTTCACCTAATTTTCACCTAAACTATTTCATCACATAATTGCCTATAAAATAATTTTGTTAAAGAAAATTGAGATAGAGACCCAAGAAATAGCACAATGAGTTGGGTTTTTGCCTTGCATTCAATGTAGCAGACCAGAGTTCGATCTCCAGAATCCCATATGATTCTGAGCCCTTCAGGACTGATTTCTCAGTGCAGAGTCAGGTGCAATCCCAGAGCACAGCCAGATGTGGCCCAAAATTAAAATAATAATAATAATAATAATAAATAAATATGGATGGGAAATAAATAAGATAAAGTCAGGTTCAGTCGATAGGATGAGACTGAAAACTTGCTAGCACCACATCCCAACAACGCTGGGTGTAATCCTGGAGGTTCTCAGCACCTGCAAGCCAAATAGTAGTGCATCTTCAGGTCCTATAATTGTCCCTAGATTAGCAAAACATAGCCTACGCAGCACCTAGACCACTGAGCACAGGTTGGGAAATGGAAAAACAATAACAAAAAATCTATATAAATAGCAATAACAAAAAATAACAATAACAAAAAAGCCATGGGTTGGGGAAGTTCCAGGAAGAGTTTAGAGTAGGTAAGGAGCTTGCCATAAGGGGACCAAAGTTCCATGCCCAAAACCACATTATAGTTCTGAGTACTATCAGGATTGATTCCTGAGCAAACATAGAGTAAGCCCTGTGCAGACAGATGTGACCCAAAACCAAGAAACAAACAAACAAACAAACAAAAAGAAACAAGAAAAGTAAAGAAAAAAAAGATTAAAAGAACAAAATAAAATAAAAAATAATTACAAGTTGTAAAAACCTCATAATATTTTGCTATTATTTTCCTTCCTTAGGAAAACTATCAGTAACCAAATGTAGGTACATATTAGTAGCCAACTGTGAAAATCTTCTTTTTCACAGAATGCTGTTACGCTTGTCTGCTGACAAACATGACCAAGATCTATAGAAAATTTTGATTTCCCTCTCTGCTTTTGAGGTCTTCAATCTCTTGGTCCTCAAAGACGTGATTTAAAATCAGAAAGCAGCTCTTTGGGTGCAAATCATCACTTGTCAGTTGACAGAGGCAACATAATGTCAGAAACTGGGTAAATCCTAACATTACAACTTATATTTTTATATTTTTATTACAATTTAATTAGTGTCAAATTTGGTACCAGTTCTGCAAGTTTTTAAAGTCAGTATCTGAGAATACCCTTTGTATATAATTTATCTAGGGGACTGATAATTACTGCTAAGGAAGACTGTTGTTGATGACTAGTTGCTTCTGTTATATTGGTCATAGATCGAAAACATTTTTTAATGGAGGGAGGGATGATTGAGTTCAGCTAAGGAGCCGTAAATTTATATCACCATTCTCTAATGTCATAGGCAACCTGGCTCTACATTCTTATTTAAACTTCCAGTGAATTTTATTATATTTTCTACCTATAAAGCAACATACATAAATTGTTCTTTTCACTATTTTATTTCAATTATTTGAGGTGGGGTTGAGGCCAGGCTTACTCAGGCCTGAATTTAGGTGTCATTGCTGGTCAGACTGAGGGAACGATAGATAGTGCCAAGAATCACATCTAGGTTGGCTATGCGCAAGACAAGTGCTAAGTCCCTGTCCAATGTATTTTAAGACCAATACTTTTTTTTTCTTTCTGGGCCACATTCTGTGACACTCAGAGGTTACTCCTGGCTATGTGTTCAGAAATTGCACCTGGCTTGGAAGACCAGATGGATGTCAGAGATTGAACCTAGGGTTATCCTAGGTTAGCACAAGCATTAGGTGCAAGGCAAATGCCCTACTGCTTGCACCACTGCTCCGTTCCCAAGACCAATATATTTTGAACCCAAATTGTCATCAACCAGTTATTTAATTTTTGCATCAAAATTGTTTACAGTAAATTAACTCTGTCTAAAATTCTTGCGGCAGAAAAGCTTGAAGCAAATAACTAAGAATAATTCTATTACACATATATTTGTTGTTGTTGTTGTTTGAGTCACACCCGGCAGCGCTCAGGGGTTACTCCTGGCTCTACACTCAGAAACGGCCCTTGGCAGGCTCGGGGGACCATATGGGATGCCGGGATTTGAACCACCGACCTTCTGGATGCAAGGCACGTGCCTTACCTCCATGCTATCTCTCCAGCCCTTCTAGTACACATATCTTTTTTTTTTTGTTTGTTTTTGGGCCACACCCGGTAATGCTCAGGGGTTACTCCTGGCTATGTGCTCAGAAGTCGCTCCTGGCTTGGGGGACCATATGGGACACCGGGAGATCGAACCGCGGTCCGTCCAAGGCTAGCGCAGGCAAGGCAGGCACCTTACCTTTAGCGCCACCGCCCGGCCCTAGTACACATATCTTTAATTCTAACAGAAGACTTAACTTTTCAAACACATCTGATTCATGTTATAATCTTTATCCAAAAGTCTTTGATGTGTTCCAAAATCAAGCTCAAAAAGTCCTTTAATTTGAAATTTATGTCATTTACTTAAAGTATAAGATTGGGGGTCTTTTTGTTTGTTTGTTTGTTTGTTTGTTTGTTTAGAACAGGACAAATAGCAGTTCAATAGTTAGTACTGATTTTGCTCAGCAGTGATCATGGCAAAGGTTAATATACCTGATGCCTGAGACACTAGGGGCAGAGGAATGCAAGGCAAGTAAGTACCTTAATCCCTGCACCATATCTCTCTATTCATAACTTTAGCTTCTGACTTGGTCTCCCACTACATTCTGACTCCTTGGCTTTTTATTACAAATATATGTGCAAACACACACACTTCTCCCTATTTTTTTCAGTCATCATAAACATATTTTGAGCTTTTTAAACCGAAGTCTGTCTTTCTTTAAACTGAAGACTGTTACAAACTTTATATTAAACTTGTCATTTTTTTTACCAACTGTTTGGTACCAAGACCAAACAGTTGTATGAACATTGAAAAAAAAAAAAAAAGACCAGTCTTAAACACCAAATCCAAAGCCAACAACATCAGAATCGATACCCATTCTACAACAAACTAGACACAGAGGAAACCACTTATACTAACCATCTGGGGGGCACAGGAGGGGGATATGGGATGCATGCTGGGAACATGCATCAACACTGGTGGTGAGAATGGCCTAGGTTCAATGCTGTTATGTTCCTAAAATATTTCTGTGAAAGATTTGTAATCCACTTTGGTCACAATAAAAATTATTAAAATAAAAAGACTGCTATAAACTTTATATTAAACCTTTTTTTACATGCTATCTATATCAATATTAGACATAATTTTTATATAATAGACATTAAACCATATTATCTTGTTATCATCTTATTATATTGTTATGTTTAATAACATCTTAGCACATGTTTATTTTAAGCCTTAGCAAAGATAATAATGTACTATATCATTTCATTCTCACTCAATAAGTAAAAATTTCAATCAAAAGTATTATACATACTATTTTTATTACTTTTCTTTTGTGTTTATTTAATGAATGATTGTAACTAAAGAAACCTACTAAAGAAATCTAAAACATTATTGCAAAAGGAGCAGTTATGGTTACATTATATAGTCATTCTTATTTCTGATCTTAACTGACACTGATTGAAATTCTTGACATTTTTTATCTGTGATTCTAAATGACTTATTAGTCAAATATCAATCCTCTTAATTTTACAGATGGCAACTGAAGGTCAGAGATGGGTTCAGGAAGTTATTTTGTTGGTAAAATGACATAGAGATCAGATATGCTTTAACTCTTGAATTTAGACATATGCTAAACTAAGAATAATTTTCCAAGTTGGCACACTGAAATAAATATGTATAGGAGAAAAATTATTTTGCATCTTGATTCATATACCAGTTTTACATATAAAACTTAATACCATAAAAACTACTGTATAAATATACCTTCCCTACAACTAAATTTCTTAGTATTAGACATTTCAAATCATATAAAATAGAATCTCCAAGGCCGTGATGTATTAAATATTAGTCATTGTACCAAACACTTAATGTGCAAATCAATTTAACCTTTACCTGAATGGGGACAAATAATAACATTATACATATTTAACATAGAAAACAAAAAAATTAGAGATGTTACCTAAGAATATAAAGCTAGCTAGTGATAAAACTTTGATTTTACCACATCTGCTAGAATAGCATGATACATTTCCTAACTAGAGGCAAAAATTCACATAACAAAATCAAGCTAGACACAGATTAAAATGTTACATTTTGATAAACCATTTATTACCGTTGATCATATGGTAGGCATAAATGCAAGAGATTGATGCAGATTTTTGTAGATGTATAAATATACATTTGTTTCATTTTCTTTAAATTTTCAATGAAGAAATTCTAGCTAATATTTTCATTAACATATTTATTGCTGAATATATAAAAGAATACTTAAAATATTGGATGAACAATAATATACATTTACAAATTTTATTCACATAAGTTCCTAGTATTTTCTAAAATTAGGGAGTTAGGGAAGTTTTGTTTCATTTTTGTTGTGTTTTGTTTCGTTTGACTATACATGGTGGTGATCAGGACTTGTTCCTAGCTGCTGCACTACTGGTGAAATCAGGGAACCAAACAGGATGCCAGAGAATACACCCAGTTTGGCAGCATGTAAGGTAAGCACTGTCCCTTCTTGTTATGCTTATCTCTTTGGCCCCAAGGAAGATTTTTCTTAAAATAAATGAAAGCATCATTTATTTTCTGCACATGTTGACTTCTAGCACTATATCTAAGTTATTTTTCTGCTGGAGAACACAGCTTTAAAATTGTAAATCATCTCACAGTTGAAAGAAACAACATGACAACTTAAAAATATGATTCTGAATTAAAATTCAGGTACTCCACAACTACAAAAGTATAATAAAAGATTAATTTCTTGTATGAAAGCCAAGTACATAGATCACTAATTTTACTAGTCTTAAGTACAAAATCACTGCCATTTATCACAATGCTTTTGTGAGAAGAATATACTTGTTTAAATTTAGGGCATTGCAATTCAAGCTACTATAATTATATATTTCAAATATTACCTACCATATCATTTCACAGGACTAAATTGTTTCTAATTTTTTGACCTTCATGTTCTTTTCTTTGACCACAGTCTCCAAGGATGTTAGGTTAAATACTAACTAAATTGAATTCTGAATTATTTATACCCAAAGATCATTTTTTTTATTATACACACTTATAAAAAATTTTGCCAAAAATGATCTTTTCTTTTATTTCTTTTTACAATTTTTAATACATTTTATGGGTGATTAGACTTCTTAAAATTTTCTTTACATTTCTTATACTTTTCACCTTTAGTCTAAAACATCCTAGTTTTTAAATTATATATTTTTTCATTGCCCCTAAACATAGAGAACAGTGTTGCTTTCAATATAACTCTTTGCATCAGAAGCAATCCTTTGTTACAGGTACTCAAGAGAGTCACCTGAGGACTTGTGTATCTTTAATCCAGCAGTGCTGAAAGTCTCCATTCAGCTCAGAGTCAACTAGCACTTAGGAGCTATGCCTTTTGCTAGCAATGAAGAATGTTCTCATAGACATTATTATGGTTCACTTATAAATTCTATTACAAGAATTAAATGAAGTAAACTATGTGCCATAGCTCAAAACAGTACTTAGGACAAATAATCAATACATGCCAGATATTATTCCTCCCTCCATTAGTAGTTTTTTTTTGTTTTTTTTGTTGTTTTTTTTTTTTTTTTTGTGGTTTTTGGGTCACACTGGGCAGCGCTCAGGGGTTACTCCTGCTTTTACTCTCAGAAATCGCTCCTGACAGGCTCGGGGGAACATAAGGGATGTCAGGATTTGAACTACTGACTGTCCTTCTGTATGCAAGGCAAATCCCTTACCTCCATGCTATCTCTCTGGCATTACGAGTATTTCTACATCACCTTTGATTCTTGTAGCTGATACTATCACTATATCTGCTAAAATTGGTACTAATATTTCTATGTTGACTGATATGACTATTTCACTACTATTTCTTCTACTATTATCAAACCATCACAGAAGCACTTTATTCTCTGAGAGGAGTTCAGAGGGCCATAGGGGTTATGGTTAACCTCTTCACAACTTCCCAGATTGTCTTAATTGCACAGTTGAGCTAAAGTTTCCCTGATCACATGTCTTCTAACATAATTATCTACAGTGGACAAAAACTCAGCAGTAAATGTATTCAGATCAAAGGCTCTTGGTTTTTATGCCTCTTCATCTTTCCTTAGATTTTTTCTGACAGTCTGTCATGTTACAAGATCTGCATAAATATTCGTCCATTAATATGAATAATTTAAAGATCATCTAATAGAAATGTCTGTCAATATTAGATGAAGCTTACCAACTCGATTAATGGATTATGGGACGTACCAGGCACACGAATATAGGAAATTATAAGGATAAACCAAAAATTAAATATTAAATGGTCTATAACGAGAAACTATTGCTCTTTTTCTTTATAACTTGATGTCAAAGGAAATCTTTAATATTTGAATTTAACTTCATAAAATTTTAAAGTGCCCTATAATCATTTAAAATATTTGATCCTCAAACAAATCCACAAAGAGAATAAATAAGGGCAACATCAAACATTTTTTTCCACAAATGAAGAGTATGCAGATGAAGCATTTTTAGTGTGGGTCTAAAAAAGTGATTAGAGCTGCTATCAAGCTCCTAAATCAACCAGTATCTGTCTGCTTCAGAAAGTAAACAGAATCAGTGAGTCAGCATTCAGAATTACAAATAAACCATCAGTGGCTCATAAACCAAGTTAGTGAAGTCTAACATAAACATACAGGCGATTTAATCATGCTCACAGACACCCAATACACACATGAAACGAGCATTTATTCTCCTGCCATGATTTGCTTTGAACCTAACTCTGATTCTCTGATCAGGTTTATGGCAGTCATAATAGAAGGTACTACCTTCTTCCCTTCAAATTAAGACAAGTTGCCTTTGTGATTTCACAGTTTGTTCAACCTGCCTTTCTCATTGTGCTAATTCTAGGTGACCCAGATAGGCAACTTTGGAAGACTAAAACTGCAAATGGTACAACTGTTCCAATGGCTCTATTATCACATTAAAGGTGACTGTGAGGGTGGAATAAAACTAGTGATTAAAAAGTCCAATGCCAAATACAACTCCTGTGGACATCATTACCTTAAATATATGGATCAATATAAGCTAAATTCATTGTAATCATATAGCTTGCATTTGCAAGATATGGCACAAAAACCTATTTATTGTATTTAGATTAAAAAATTAAGATAAAAAAGTCTTAAAAGTGATCCTAGAATAAGTTCTAAATGCAACAGAAACCTCTACTTTGTATAAATGAAATCATTACAAACTCTAAGAATTAATTGTTTGGTTTTTTTTGTAGATAAGAGACATACTTAAAAAAACTGAAGGGGGAACTTGTTCATTTCAGACATAAAATTTCTATTATCCTTTTTGTTTATTGTTTGCCATTATTCAATATTCAATAGTGACATAGATACTGTTATTTCTCCTTTCTCTTTATCTCTTAGCAATAACTCTCAATGATGATTACACTTTAGAATCAATATCAGAGACATTTTTTTAAAGTACTGACAAATATTTTCCAAATCCCAAGATTCCTATTCAAGAAAACTTGGTTATCAGTTATTTTCTTCAACTGTCAAGACATTTTAAAGTGTAGCCAGAGTTGAAGCATCTAGTCTGCTTCAGAGCATTTATGTCACCAAATCATTTATTAACAATAGAGTATTTTCACTGAAATAATTATGAGATTGAGATTTTATATCTAGTATAAAATATCTCTGAAAGAGTGGTGAATTTTCCTTTTCTTCATTACAGAACTTTGTGTAACATGATTACACTAGTATTGCCTTTTATTGTTTAGATGTACAAAATTATCTCACCACCACCATAAAGCTCAGATCCGTAATAACTATTCTTAACGTCATTTCTAGTTTTGCTCTTCCTTCACCTACAATGTCCTTTCCTCAAATATTGCTAATTTCAGTTTGTAATCAAATACCAAGGGTTTGTCATTCAAAAAAAAAAAAACACTTGGGAAGGTATTTTATAATTTGTTAGACTCTGGAGACAGGGATTATACTTGCTGTAGATTCTATTATATATCCTAGTGCAATACCTTATTAGTAACTACAAACCCTTAACAAGATGCTATGGAATGAACGAATGCACAGCTCATCATACTGATAGAAACCATTGATGTAAGGAAAACATTTATTATAATAAAATTATCTTAAGTATTATCTTCTGAAAATTTAGTCCTGCTCTGTATTTTGTTGCTTCTATCTCCTAGCTTTTAGAGAAATTTTCCTCGTAATTTTATATAAAAGTTAGCAAAGGGTATGTCTCACTGGTGACCCAGCCAGTACAAGAGATAAATCTTAGTGACAATTCATCTTTCAATAGTCACTCAGTGTCTGGCTGTAGTCATCGCATTTCAACATGTAGAGGTCATGATCAACCAAAATGTAGGCCTTCTACTTTGAGCCAATATCAATGCCCACAGCACTCCTTTATTATACTCTGATGAAGGTTTAGCTTCTATAAAACATCTTACACCTACTTATAAAATCCTTAGCATTCAGTGGTTGTTCCCTTTTATTTTCTCTATTTGAGTTTGTAATAATAACTTATTAATGGGTACTTAGCTTATGTATAAAATTCTTTAATGTACATTAGAAAATTTAATGATCTCAATAACTGTACTAAAAAGGTATAATCTTTGTTCCTTTACAAATGAAAATCAAATGAACATGCTGAACTAGATTTCAAAAGATCCCATGCTTAGCTGGTAACTGAATAAAAATGTAAACCTTGACCTATCTTGGATTTCCTAAACTTACCCTTTACAAACCCTTTTTACCCAAGAGATGCAACATGGTCTAATTTGCCCATAATGCCTGAGAGTCATTATGCATTTCTTTTAGAGTTATTTTTTGGTAGTTGTGTTTCAGAACCTTTTATTACTCTCAAGTTATTCATGGTCCCCACATTAAGTTACACAAACCCCATATAGGTACCACTCACAGTTTAAGATGCCTGGATTCATATGACCTTCATCTCTAAATATCAGATTAATTTCTATTCTTGTCTTAATCAGCTAATAAATTCATCACCACCATTCTTTTATTTTAAGAAAAATACTACTCAGTTTTATCTAGGAAGAATTTTTTTCTGTATCATATTACTGAGAATTATTGACTCCTCTCTGAAACCAGAACTGAAAAATGTTAAGAATTCTTGTTATTGTTTACTATTTTGAGTACATAAACTACTAAAGCGCATAATAAAATAAATAGGAATGGAGAGATAGGGCAAAGGGTAAGGTGCTTGCTTGCAAGTAGCTGATCTATATTCAATCCTTGGCACTATCTGTTTTCATGAGTACCTTCAAGAATGATCCCTGGGCACAATGGAGGTTCATTCATACATTAAAGAACAGAGAGCCACAGAGTGTGGTCCAAAAAACAAATAAAGAAAATACTGCTTGGTTAGTCAAGTGATCTTCTCATCTCTCTTCAAGGTATTTTTAAATGAATACAAAACCTAAAAAAACTGCACTCCCATGTTTATTAGGAGAATTAGTCACAATAATTAATGTATGAAAGAACCTATGTCTGTCGATGTGTATGCATCTTTACAGAATATTTTAAAAATATAAACTTAATTAATATAGGTTAAATAAAATGAGATGAGATAATAAAGATAAGTTAAAATATAATTAAAATAATTAGCTAATACAAATTAGAATACTTCCATTAGCAAAACGGTTGGACCCTTGAGAAAATTAGGCTAAGTCAAATATCTGGCTGAGAAAGAAAATGTTGTATGATATTAATCACATGTAAATCTAAATGTACATTACAAGAAAATCTAAGAAACACAAATAGAGATAAATGAACTCTAAAGTAGTAGTTGCCAAGAGAAAGGGTAGGGAAAATGGGAAATTGTTGCTCGTAGACTATAAATTTGCATTTGTAATAATAATTAATTTGGGCCTAATGTACAATATGGTAATTATAGCTAAAAACACTATATCAAACACTTGAATATAACTAAGAGAGATTTCAAATAAACTCATTGTAAAAATGATGTAGAAAACATTCTATAAGATGGAAGTGGTTGTTGGGCCCGAGAGATAGTAAGCAGGTAGGACACTTGCCTTGCATGTCATCTACCTGCATTTAATCCCATATTGGTCTTCCAAGCACAAGTAATTTCTGAGTGCAGAGCCAAGAGTAAGCCCTGACCACTGCTGGGTGTAGCCCCATACAAATAAGCAAAACAAAACAGAAGGTTATGGTGGTAACTATTACTCTAGTGGCAACAAATTTTTGCAAATTATAAAGTTATCAAATAACCAAGTCAACCTGCTATCATCCTGCTAGTCACCTATAAGGTTTCAGCTATTATAGTGCATCAACTATTGTGTGTCAACTATTTGTCAGTGAAATTGGGAGTGATTGTTAAAAAATACTCTTGTTTGGGGGCCAGAGTGTTAGCACAGTGGTAGGGTGTTTGTCTTGCATGTGTCCAGGATGGACACATTTGATCCCCAGCATCCCATATGTTCCCTGAGTCAGGAGCAATTTCTGAGCGCAGAGCCAGGAGTAACCCCTGAGAGCTGCAGGGTGTGGTCCAAAAAAACAAATAAAGAAAATACTACTTGGTTAGTCTGTAATTTATAAGTTTTCCTTCAATAATATAAATGAACAATAACACTTTTTATTTTGAAATTTCTAGAAATACTCTGTACATATAAAAATAATACTTTTTGCAACTTGTCATCCCCTCCCAGGACAAAATGCTAATTTTACCTGGTCAGACCTGCCCACATCTGGGAGGGGTCTATGAAAGGGAACAAAAGAGTTCCCTTGGGGGTGTAAAGGGGAGATTCAGCAGGAAGGGGCTGGAGATGATAGAAACAGGTTGAGATGCTAGGTGGCTGAAGGAGCCTGCTTAAAAGGTTAGATTAAGGCCACGCATGGTGGCTATGACTTTAATAAAACCTTGTCTCCTAAAACTTCATGTTTGCCTGTAGATCATTTCCCTGCCACTACACTGAACCTTCAGACCTGCCGGCTGGAAGGGATTGCAGGCACCCTGGTCCTGGCAGGCAAAGAAAGACCTCACCATCCATCCATCACCATCAACAACCATTCAGGACTCTATCATATGCATTTCTACATGAATTAGATATATTATAGGGTTAACGGGACCTGCTTGGCTGTAGTCAACCAATTCTGGTTTGATATCAGCACCACATATAGTTCCTTATGCACTGGCAAAAGTGATCCCTGAGCACAAAGCAAAGAGTAAGGCTGGTTATGGTCAAAAAGCAAAGCAAAACAGAAATTAGTTTCTGTTAATCTGTTTACATATAACTGACATTTCTAATAGATGTTAAAACTTAAAGTGTAGGGGCCAGAGAGATAGAATGGAGATAAGGCGTTTGCCTGGCATGCACAAGGACGGTGGTTCGAATCCAGGCATCTCATATGGCTGCCAGGAGTGATTTTTGAATGTAGGGCCAGGAGTAACCCCTGAGCGCTGCAGGGTGTGACCCCATAATAAAACAAAAACAAACAAAAAAACTGAAAGTGTAAAAGATATCTAATAAATAAAAGTACAGTAGTGACAAATTAGAAGCTTTCAAATTTCTAAAATTATTTTGTAACAAATATACTACAGATCATTGATGATCCAAAAGAGACTTATATTTTTTAATGCTTAAATTGGGCTAGCTTTGCCAGCTCTCATGGGACAATTCAGTTACTCCTTCTTACAACTATGATGTTACTCCAATTATTTGTAAACAGACAGCATGACAACCTCTAAAATCTATATAAGAAAAAAATGGTACTAAGTCAGTGATAGAAAGTAGCTACTCATAGTAGAAATAAATAGATTTTGGACAATATTTGCTACTTTTAAGACATATATTTATATACATGGATGTAGGCTGCCTGTTAAACATGTTAATTATAGTCAACGGGTAAGAATACTTCAGTATTCGCAGGGAAATCACAACTCTGCTGAAACGAAGCCAAATTCTCTAAACAGAGTGATCCTTGTTGTCTTTGTGTCGACTGGCTCTTTTGGATTTTTCAGGGAAGGCAGTGTTTTCACAGTTTGGGTGGTCATGAAAGTATAACCTGCAAGACTGAACTGAAAGCATAATGCATGCTGTAGCTTTAAAGCATTATAAGACAGAGAAATTAGTATTAATGATTATCATGGATGTGACCCTGTTTTGCTTTGTATTGAAACCTGATAAGTAAATTTAAAATGTTACAAAGTCCCTTAGGTCTAAAGCATACATTTGCAGTAATACATATATATTAGCATACATGTTAATATATAATAGCATAATAACATATAATATGAGTTATGTTATATTATATATTTATTGCATATAAATAAATAATGTGTTACTTATATTGATTGATATATATTAATGTGTTATTATACGTTATACGTATAATGAAAATATCATCTATTGGCTACTCTATCTGTCATGTAGATAAAAAATATACTAACAGTGTCACATTTTACTTATCTTTTAAAAGAAATTAAGTCTGAAAGGAAAGACAAATATTGTAAATATATCAACAGTGACTGCCCTAAACTTCCAAAAGATAACAGACATGCAATTTCCTTTGAAACTAAATGCAAGAAACAAAACTTGCTAGGTCAGCAAATATGTACTGATAATGTGTTAGACCCTATGACAGACACAGAAATAAGATCCAAACTTGATCTGGATAATTTCTGTCTAATCTGTGGCACATTTCTTTTTGAAATGCAAAAGAACATCAAGCTCAAATAACATTAAAAATAATAAGTCTCTTGCTGTCTGTGTTTTAAGGAGATTTCAACTATAACATAAGAAATTCACATTTGGTGTTGTGTTTTTATGCACTTTGGATTAACCATCAAATCGTTTAAGATTCACAAGGCAAAGGGGTTGAGAATTAGAACAAAACCAAGGAAAAGAAGATAGTTAAAAAGCCTAAAAAAGCTTATAAGAGCAAGTGGGACTTTTGTTATTGTTGGCAGATGAAACAAAATGAAGGGCGTTTTCTTAGAAAAATGCAGGCACAATTAATGAAGTTAAAAATTGGTAAATTCTATCAGCATCTTTGCAAATATATCTCCTAACTCTATTATATGTAATGCTTTAGGGTATAAAAGATATGATGAAAGCAAGAGCCATAAAAGAAGCTTTCATACTAGGAAAATAATTTATACAACAAACACAAGTGTAGTCATTCCAGCTGGCATGCTGCTATCCATCTTAATTATTGCAATAAATGAACTGCTGGCCATCACTTTTAAAAGACTATGGAAAACTGGAGTGTTACCAAGAGATCAGAAGAGAAAGCTTTATGTTAAAATAAAGTGATGATTAAATTGGAAATCATGCCATAATGCTGATGATACATTTTTACCGGAATAAACAAGGTAGCTTCGTCTTTGAAAATTACATCTCTCTGACCTTGTAAATTTCTTGATAATCTCATAAGGATCTAAACAATCTATACTCTGCACACACACAAGATTGCATTTATGGACAGCATTTTAACTACTGGAAATGACTACAAAGTGGGCTCAGGTCAGCAGAGGGTAGATTAATTGGCGACCTGTTGGAAGGGTCACATTGCCTTCCTCTAGCACAGCTGTTTTAAAAGTATGTTTCCGTGACTGGTGGCAGTATCAATAACATATGGAAACTTGCTAGAAATGCAAATTTTGGAATCCACAGTAAAAGTGCTTTTTTGGAAAGTGGAAGGTAGAACCCATCAAACCATACATTAGCAGGATCTTCAGATGATTTTTATGCATGTCTAAATTTGAGAATCACAGAAAATGTTTATGGAGAACGCACCTATATTCACTACTAAATACCAATCATAGATGTTAACAACAGGTACTGAATAAAAATTATTTAATGATTGATCAAAAAAAGATTTTTCTTTTAAAATGATTTTTTTGTTTGCTTGGGCCACACCTCCTGGCTCTGAGCTTAAAAATCACTCCTGGCAGGCTCCAAGGGACCATATGGGATGGCAGAATTGAAGCTGGGTTGGCAGCAAACATGGCAAATGCCATGCCCACTGTACTATCACTCTGGCCCCTAACAGATGATTTTTAGAATATATTCCAAAATATAAATTTAGAGAATATTAGTAGTTGAAAATCAAGTTTATTTTTTACTAAAAAAAAGGTACACTTATCGAAAGATTCAGTAGCATGGCTGAATTCTCATTGAAAGTTAAAGTCTACTTATTTGACAATATGTGTTTAAGTGATGTTTCAAATACAAGACACCAGGTAGAGTCCCCTAAGCACACACCAGAAGGTCACTCATGAAGTCAGAGCCAGGAATAACCCTTGAGTATTACTGGAGTGTGACTCAAATTCTGTTCCCCCTCTACAAAGCGTCTTTAAAATAGTCAATGCATAAATAATTATGGATTTGTGAAAGGGGACTTCATTCTTTGTTCATTTACTTATCCACTTAAAATGATGGAAATTTGTTTTGTAGAGTTTAATAAACTGTTCAGTAAAAAGTTTTATAAGTACTATTCATGGATTTACAGTTTAAGAAACAAAGTAGAACTCCAAAAATTAAGGTTTTGGGAAGCTATATTCTGTCTGACAGACTAGGAAGATTATGGTCTGTGACTTTCAGCTTATCATACTACCACAAACCCTTGAAAAGTATTGGTGGTATGGGGCCGGAGAGATGGCACAGCGGTAGGCCATTTGCCTTGCAAGCAGCAGATCCATGATCAATGGTGTTTAGAATCCCGGCATCCCATATGATCACCCATGCCTGCCAGGAGTGATTTCTGAGCACAGAGCCAAGAGTAATCCTGGTAACTGCTGGGTGTGGCACAAAAAAACAAAGAAAAGAAAAAGGAAAGTATTGGTGGTAGCTGCTTCTCTCCTGTCTCTGCTTCTATCATCTTATTATAGCCTCCATGTGTCCTTACATCTGTATGTGTTTTAGGAAGATCATGTTCAAGCCTTTTCATAGATATGCTCATCTCTCCACTTCAACACATTTTCATGCTCCCCAACTAGTAGCCACTGAGTTCAGAAGTTTGTTTTCATTTTTTTTTTTTTTTTTTTGGTTTTTAGATTTTGGGTTACACCCTGTGGTGCTCAGGGGTTACTCCTGGCTCTGCACTCTGAATTCGCTCCTGGCAGGCTCAGGGGACCATATGGGATGCCAGGATTCTAACCACCATCCTTCTGCATGCAAAGCAAATGCCCTACCTCCATGCTGTCTCTTCGGCCCCTGATTCCATTCATTTTTATCTGTTTTCATACATTGCCACTCTATAGCCCATAAATGTATAAAATCATGTGACATTTGTCTTTCTCCTTCTGCCATATTTTCACTTAGTATGAGCCCCTCTGGTTTTATTATGAAAACAGTTTCATTGTTTTTATAGTTGTGTAGTACCCCACAGTTCATATACCATATACATCCATTCATTTGTTGTTGAACGCTGTTTCAAGATCTTCAATATAGTAAACAGTGCTACAATGAACATATTGCATATTTCTTTTCAAATTAATGACTTTCATTTTGGAAATATACATAGAATGAATGATGTAGTACATTCATTACTATTATTTTAATTTTCCAGATTAAAACTGGAACAGCAGTGTATGAGTTTCTTATTTCTCCATAATACCTACAAATAATTATAATTTCTCGATGTGGGCTATTTTCACATGCATGAGTAGGTATCTCTTTATCCTCTGAATTTTCATTTTATTTGATTTGATTTCATTTCATTACAGTGATACTAAGCATATTATTATATGCTTGTTGACCATTTGCATGTCTTCTCACATTTTTAATTTGGTTATGTATTTGGGTTTTCTTAACTGAATTCTTTGTGATCTTTATATAATTTTAATATTAGCACTTTTTCATAAGGATGGTATATGAATATCTCCTCTTATTTATTAGTATTTTATTTCATTATTGATTTTTTTCATACTACTGAAGCTTTCTAGTTTGATATAATCCCATCATTTCATTATTTTACCTTGCCTATGAATTCCCCAATTCCAATACCAATTGGAATACCATAAATTACAATACCATAAATTCACCAATACCAATAAGAAGCCCTATCATGACTGCTTTTGCTTAAGTTATCTTTGATTCATTTTAGTTTTCAGACTTTAACCATTTTGAATTAACTCGGTGTCAGATAGTTATTCAATAGTTATTCACTTTCGATTATTTGTTTGTGGTCACCTATTTTGTCAGAATCATAAATTAAAAAGATTTTCCTTTTTTTCTATGTCATGGAGCTCTGGTCTCCTTTATCAGAAATTAATTGTCCATATGTTAAAGTATAATTCTGGACTCTGAATTTTATTCCAAAGTTATATGTATCTATATATAAATTCCAACACAATGCTGTTTTGATCATTAAAGCTCTGTAGAACAGTTTCAAGTTTTGAAATGAGATACCTCCTTTCTCATTCTCTTGTCTCTGAATGTCTTTGAATATTCATCTTTCCTTTGTGGAAAATTACTTAAAGAGGAAATATTTGAAGAGGTATTACTTTCATTAATATATTATCTACAATTGATATAAGTTATTATTTAATTGTATCATCTATGTAAATTTAATTTTACTTATAACTTAACTTACATATTTAAAATTATGTATCACAAAACAAGTCTAGCATTTTGAATAGACTCAGTTTAGATGTATGTATAACCTATAAAAAGAGAGTTTTAGTCTTGAAAATTATTGTTGAACTAGAATAAAATAAAACTTTGTAAAAATAATAGGAATTATATCTGTTATCTCTAAACTTAAATTGCCTATTAAATAAGAAAACAGTTGTTGAAAAAAATTATGAACCACAAAGGCAGAGTAATGGCCACCATCATTTTATATAGTATAATTTTAGAAGGCATATTTTTATTATATTTTTATTTGAATTATAAACTTGAAGAGAAATAAGAATTCAGGCAAAGTAATAGACTTTAACTGTAGTGCACCATTTTTAACCTCACTAAAAATTTACTTCAAAAAATAAATTCAAAAAAATTAGTTCATTTTCAGTAGGAAACTTGATACCATAACCTGAAAATTTGTTGAAGACCAATGAAAAGAAAGTTAGCACATACCCTAATATCAACTAAAGATATGCAAATCACTCTTAGAAAAATTATTAGGGCAATAGGATATGGTTATATCAACTAGAACACATGTTTTGCATATGAAAGAAAGCCCAGGTTCAATTCCAAACACTACTTGTCACACCCAGAACTACTGGGAATAACCTCTAAACACTGATTTGGGACTAGCTCATAAACATTACTGAGTGTAACTCTTCATTGCAAAGAACCCCAAAATTAAACTAAACATTTTACATACTAGTATATCAAAGAAAACTTATAGGTAACAACAGATGAGTGGCAGAGGGTTTAAGATGCTTGCCCTGAATGTAACTAACCCCAGCTTGATACATGGGATACATGTTTGCCTGAGTGATCCTGAGCACAAAACCAGAAGTAAACACAAAGTGTCATTTAGTGTGGCACTAAAACAAAATCTATATTCAGCTAAAAGATAAATTTAGAAATCAGAATCTTTAGGGAAAAAAATGATAATAACCTATAAAGGAACAATCTATTTTTTGAAAGCTATCTTTGGGGTTAACCAAGCCTATTAACAGGTGACATCTTGAAATTAAGGGCAAAAGGAAAAATCAAAGAAATATAAAATAACAGGCAGTTCTCATTATATTTTAATTCCCATGCTGAAGACATTGCAGATCAAAGCCCAAGTTTAATTTTAAATCCACTAGAAGTTTACTGAAAATCTGAAGTAGCATTAATGGATTCCCAGCTTTTGGTTTATGAGAAGTTCAAAAAGTTCCTATTAATTGCTCCAGTTCTCAACTCCTCCTCTTCCTAAGATTATAGTAACACTTTTCTCAGATTGGTGATCCCCCATTGCTTCCACTTTGGTTCTACCCCTCTAGTTTCCTCCTTTTCTGATGGTACCAATACAAATTTATGACTTTACTATGACAAACATTCTCAAGAGAATCAAATTTCTTACTTTACCTCCTTATGATTTTTATGATTGTCACAAAAATTTACTGCCCATATTGCCAATTAATGATTTTGTTCACATGTTGTGAATTTTTGCACTTCCGGGGCGGAGACATTAACAGCAGGTTGGGAGTTTGCCTTGCATGCTGGTCTCCCCAGAATTGCTTCCTGGCATCCCATATGATCCCGGCAGCTCTCCATGAGTAATTTCTGAGCGCAGATCCCGGGACAAACCCTGAGCACCGCTGGGTGTGCCCCCCACCCAAAGACACAAAACTAAACAAAAGCAAACAAGCAGTTTTGCACTTTCCTTCCCTTTTGCTGTTGTCACTGGTCAGCTATCCCATAGTTCTGCTTGTCAGAAGTAGCACACTTTAGTTTTAATAGTCATGCATTAAATTCATGATATTTCACTTGGCTGTGGAATATCAGTGAACACACATATTTTGTAGCACGAGGGATCTCAAAGAGCAATGCCATCTTGATTGCATTTAGCATATGGGTCAACTCCAGAGACTGAATATTTCATTCATGCAAAGCAAGTTCTCTACCTCAGAATTATGTCTGATCCCCCTTTAAATCATCTGAATGTAGACAGTGTATATTCTGCATCTGCATCCAATACAATAACTATTTGTAATGGTTGTTTTCATATTGGACCCCAAATAAATGTTAAGTAAATTAAAGAATGCCATAATAAGAAAAATTCATTTTCCCTTCCCAGTTCCGTCTGTTATCACATCCCTGTTTTTTTTTTTTTTATTAAAGTGCACAGCAATCTGCCAATTTTTTTTTTCCTTTTGAAATCATAGTTGATTGGTCCTAAATCAGTAGCAAATCCAAACTAAGTCAAAGATCCTTTGTGTGAATTTAGAATTGAAGCTAAGCACACTCTGTTGGTCAGTTTACCAAATGGAAGATAACTAAATACAGGAGCTACAGACTGCCATCTGGCAGTAGAACCATAATCTGATAGTCTGCTGAAAGAGAGTAGAAGGCACAGAAAAAGAATTGAGAAACAGAGACAAAACTGAAAGCGACCAAGACCTTGATTCTAATTCATTCCCAGTTCCAGTTGTAACATCTAGCTCAGCTGTAAAGATTTTTTTTTGCCCCTCATTAAATATTCCTTAGTTTTTCTTAGGCTAGATCCATAGACTCGTATCACAGAAATAAAAAAGCCCTAAATATCATAAGTGATATATCATGTATTGCATTGAGTCAATACCTTTAAAACTGTTAAGAAAACTATATAATAGGAAAGTAACTAAAATAAAATAAAATAAAAGGCTGATGTCAAATATTACTTGAAATAAGATAGAGTGAACATATTCCATAAATATTTAGAACTTATACAGGTAAAATATATGCATGTAGGATATAGACACTTATGGTTGTTTTGGATTTCTATGTTTCTTTATATATCTAGTGACAAAAGTTCTAAATACCTTATAGATTATATAGGTTTAAGGTGACAATATGTGAAACTTTGCCCTGACAAAAGCTACACTGAGCATCGTTCAACTTAAAATAAAGAAAGCTTCCCAATCATGGTCACTGATAATTTTTTGCCTTTTCCTCAAAGATACTAAGGAATGTTAAAGTATTTTACTACAAATTATGTTATTGAGAGGGCAAGTGAGGCCTGAGAGATAATACAAAGGGTAAGGCACATGTCTTGCATGTCAGCATCTCTGGCTTAATTTCTGGATCAACTGGTCCACCATATCACTAGACATAATCCTGAAAACACTGAGCACAATCAGGTGGCAAAAGTATTAAGTAATAATGCATCCTCATTGAGTTATAGTTTTAAGCCAACCTTTGGCAGGCAGAGAATTATAGAGCAGAGTACCTGAGCCTCCAGAGCACTCTTGGGAGAGCCTAAAAATATAATAATATGGCAAACGAACGCTTAATTAAAATTTAAATCACAAAACCTAATTATTGATTTGTGATAATTTTATGCATAATTTTATGGCCTGAAAATCTATATTTACTTATGATTATAAAAAACAGTATGAGGGACCAGATAATAGTTCTATTGATAATGTACTTGCCTTACTCACTGGCAACCCAGTGAGTAATACCAGTACCAGAGTCCACCTCCCTCCACGTATGTTCCCAGAATCCATCCCATACCCCCACCTGCTAGCCTACCATCATAACAGGCTTATCTTTAGGCTTGGTTGTTATATTTTGGGTCTCATAATTTTACTGTTGTTTTACTCCATGCTTGGATATTTAGTTCTGTTATTTCTTCACTCTGTCAAAGTACTGAGTCCCCTTGACCTGTCTTCATTATTTCACAACTGTCTTTCTCCTCCTGCACTTAATTTCTTACCTTCTCCTCAATATACTCTAGGGTCAAGAGTGTTCTAGATAACCCCACTTAACCATTGCATTCTTCATGCGGTTATTCTAAATCCCGCATAAAAGTGACATCAATCTTTATATGTCCTTCTTCTGGCTTACTTCATTTTACAAATCTTCTAGTTCCCTCCTTGTAGTGAATAGCGTGATTGCATCATTCCATATAGCTGTGTAATATTCCATTGCATATAAGTCCCACAACTTCATGATCCATTAATCTGTTTTTAGACATTTAAGTTAATTCTAACTCTTAATTATGGTACTGAGTACTGTGATGAATAGTGGTATGAATATGTCAATTTGAATTATGTTTTTATTTCCTGGAGAAATGTATCCAACAATGGGATTACTTGGTCAGATGGAAATTTGATTTTGAGTTTACTGAGAACCATCTATACTGTTGTCTGTAGGGGTTGAACCAAATGGCATTCCCATAGTAGTAGATGAGTGTCCCTTTCTCTTTACCCCATCACCACCAACAGAGATTATTTCTAGTATTTTTGATAGGTGCTATCCTCACTGGTGTGAGATATTTCATTGTTGTCTTGATTTCTTAGGATATTTCTATAAGCAAATATTATTAAAATTCAAGTACAACATGACAACAGTAAAAAGTTTTAGACAATTTGGGGATGAAGAGATAGTACCATGAGTAAGATGCTTGCCTTACATGCGGCTGAACCCAGGTAAAATCTGTAGCATCCCATATGGCTCCCTGAGTACATAAGTACAATGTTAGCACTGCATCACGTGGTATGAAAAACAACAAAAATAAGTAAAAACAGCTTTAGGCAATTTGAACTCAAATAAATCTTAAATTATAGTTTCTTTTTTTTTTTTGCACATTACAGAGAACAAAGGTAGGACATTTACCACCAAATTTATTAACCAGTTTTTGGGCTGAATAAAGAAGCAGAGTATCTCCTTCTGAAATATAAAGAAATAAAAATACCCCAGAAAGAGAACTCAGTATAACATTTTGTAACACTACAAAACAGCAGTCAGAATATTTTCTACCGAAGTACTAAATCAAAGAGGAAACTGACTTTTCTTTCAATGGTTAAATTCTCTTTAGTTCTTATTGTGGTGAGGGAGCTATATGGGGAGACAATCACTCCTGGATTAGTGTTTTCATTCTATTAATTCTCCATTTAGTCCTTCCTTCTCTAAACCAATCCATAAATCAATGTTTTTCTCTGAATTAAATCCGTTTTCTTGGTGCCTTTATTTAAAAATAGGAGGCTAAAATGAACTTTATCATTGTACTCTCATAAGCTTGTTCAGTGCTGAGTAGGATCCTTGTATCCTCCTTGTCAATCTTAATTTCACACTTTATTAGTATAGGCTTCTATTACTTATATTTCTATGTCTTAATTATTTCCCTATGGTACAATTTGACTGAGATCTCAGTCTTTAGAACGTTACATGATTAGGACTTCATTGACTATACTGACAAGAGTCTAGATAATAAAAAATAGGAACCAGGCAAAGGTCATTTTGTTTGGCAATGACATAACGGCACACAACTGTCACAGCCACATCAAAGGAAACCACTCAGTTTGAGCCTACCAACATCGTTAAACCGGAGAGGGGGAAAAGATTAGAAGTGGGGAAAAAAATGAAGTCTCTAACCAAAAGTCACAGGCAGAAATCCTTAAGACAGACCCAATGCCTATGCCCTATATTTCCTCCTCAGTCTTCATCTGATACTGACCACTGACACTCAGTGCTCAAGGAGAAACTTCACAACAATCCTGCTAGCTGTTCCATTTCAACAACGTGAAACCAACAACAATTTTCCTTCCTCTAATCTCTAAGTATAAAGTGCTTGGATGGTTTGTCTGGGCCATTTTCCCTTCTGTTTTAGTTTCTTATTTGTGAAGTGACCACCTTGAACACGATAACCAGGCACAATGGTTAACAGATACACTCTGGTTCTGCTGTGAAAATCAGTTATTTTTTTTTTTAAGTTAATAGCAAATTCCAATTTCTGCAAACATCCAGAGAAATTAAAGCTAAGGCATTTTGTTATATTTCTAAGAGGGGAAGTAAATGGCTAACAAAAAAGCAAAAGTAAAAGACGACCTCATGTTTGAAGTGTTTCTGGGTTTTGTCTGGTGGGTTCTTTTGTGTGCGGGGTTGGAGAAGGTGAAAAGATTGCTTGTTTTATTTTAATTTTCCCCTGTCAGTCTTCAGGCAAACTCATGGAAGAGCAGCCTGTTTGACTACTGTTCACTGCTGTGGAAACTATAATTACTCTTCAGCTTTTCTACTTCTCTTTTGGCAAGGTCTCTAAATTTCTATTTAGAAAATGACTTCAGCTAAAAGAGGAAATAAGACAAAAAATTTGCCAATTGGAAATCACATCCACACAGCATTATTTCCAAAGACACAAATTGTTGGGCAATTTATGTAGGTTAAATTACTGAGTCAGACAACCTTTGATGTTAGTTTTCATATTAAAGGATTTTGTTCAGAATGAGAGCAGTCCACACATTGAAAACTGTGCCTAAAAAGTTAATATACTGATACTAATTATTTAGAAATTACTTCATTGTAATTTTGTATCAAAACAAGAATTTTTCTTGTGTAAATGTGACTAGTTCAATATGAAAGAAATAGCTTACACCTTTCTGCAAGATTTGAATATTTGTGAAGGGAAAAAAATCATCACTTACTAAGAAACTGAAAGCATATTTGACTCTGCACTTGTACCATGGTCAGCCTACTGTAGGAGACAGATCATTGAAAAGTAGCAGGAAGGTAGTATATAAAGAATATCTTATACAATAAAAATGTAGGAAAAAATCCAAAGCCAATTAATAAGAATTATTTAATTGAGCTCTATCTGTAAACAACATAGTGGAAGAAAACTACCTAAATTTACATTGGATGCTGGTTTTGAATGGTTATATTCAGTGAGCAGTTGAAACCAAAGATAGAGGCACCTGCTTAACCAAAGACATTTCATTGTTTTATTTTGTTTCATGTTTATCTTCCTTATTCTCCTTTGCTTACATATGGAATATTGAATTACATGAAAGACAACCTTGAATAATATAAGCAAAGCATCAAATGTGATTTGGAGAAGTCTGTATTTCATTTATTGTTGTGCTATTGGTGACCCACTGAAATATTTTAAGCCCAGCAGTTATGACTCTATTCATAGATCATTTTGATAGCAAGAATACAATGCAGTATATCCCATTTCAGGATAAGAACTGCTATAATTAACATAATACTATTATTAATGTTTAAATTTTGAGTATTTGTAAAGGACTTGGTTATTGGTTTTTCTTGGGGAGAGGAGAATTGAGGCTGAATCCAGTGATGCCCTGGGCTTTTATGATTCCTTTGTTCAGGGATGGGATGTAGGATAGCGCTGCACATAAGACAATCTTCATACCTGTACTATTTCTTCAGTTCTTGAATAGGTTGTTTTTATAAAATAACAGAATTCAGAGGCTATATCCATTAAATAATAGAAGATCACCTTAATTTACAGACATTTCTTGAGTGAAAAATAAACATGGAGTAAGGAGGTACCTGGGTTGGGTTATTTTATAAATCTCTTCAATATATGCTCATGAGAGTAAAATGGACTCATATTCATATATTCATAAAAGTAGGAATATTAACTGAAACACTTGAATAATGTATAATTTATTAAAAATATTATTCAGTATTAATGTATTAACCTTCACAGCAACCTTATGAGACAAACATTGTTACTCCCCTTGTATTGGTAAGTATTATTTATCCAGTCACCTAACAAGCAGGATGAAAAGTGAAGTCAAAAGTTTCAAAAATTGTAATTGGATTGAAGAACCCCTGCTCTCACTTTATAATTGAAAGTAAACCCAGGAACAAAGAGACAGTACAAGGAGTCAAGATGTTTGCCCTGCATGCAGTTGACTCGTTCCTGGCATCACATGGTCCGCAGAGAGCCACTGGGAGTGACCCTCAGGACTGAGCTTAGAGTAGTCTCAAAGCACTATAAAGCAAACACTTGCAAGAAAAGAAGAAAAGCAAACACACAAAAACACATTAATATAGAGGATTTATGGGCCGAGTGATAGAATAATGGATAGGGAGCTTTTCTTTCCTGCTCTTGGCCCACCAGAAATTCAATCCTTCGGACATGAGACAAGGAATGATCACTGAGCATGGAATCAGGAGTAAATCCTGAACTCTACTGGTTATAGTCAAATTTTGAAAAAATAATCATAAAATAAAATAAGAACTTAGCTTAATATATTTAAAGTTATAATAAGCTATCTGTCTCAACTCCCAATATTCCACAAAAATTAATTTCAATATAAAATGTTTAAAGAATTTCTCTTTTGCAGATAATTCTAAAATAAACAGGAAAACAAGGCTATTACATTAATTGTTAGCTGTTAAGCTGATCTACTATGTTGGATTACACAAATCTCTGTGAATGCAAAATTTCACTTTTAATAAAACTCTAAAGTGATATTTTTAATTTTTCAAATACTAATCCAAATAAAATAAGTATGACATATTCCAGAGTTCACTTTCCATTGATAGAAAAATTATTTTTATGATTAATTTCATATGGATCTTGGTGCATATATACTATAAATAAATATGTATCTACTGGAACCAGAGCAGTGACGCAAGCCTTAAGGCATCTGTTTTGCCTGCCCTAGCCTAGGACGGACCTCAGTTCGATCCCCCGGCATCCCATATGGGCCCCCAACCCAGGAATGATTTCTGAGCATCGGATTTCTGAGCCACCGGATGTGGCCAATAAAACAACCAAAAAAGGTACCTAAAATGTATCTAAAACATTTTTTTATGGTTGAACCATAAATACCATTATCATTTACCTCTAAATAAACTATACAAACTTCACAAAAGTAAATCCCATAAAAAGTAATAGTGTTGTGCACCAGAGTACCTACAATATATATATAGTTGAAAAGAAAGAGAAGACTGGGGCAGAGACAAAGGGGGAGAAAAAAAAAGTGCCAGTGTCATAGTAACAGTCTCGGGGGAAGGTAGAATAACTAGGGCATTGGTGGTGTGAAGTATGCACTAGCAAAGAAATGAGTGTAGGAATAAAACTCACTAAAACAATTTTTTAGGGACCAGAGAGATAGCACAGCAGTAGGGTGTTTACACCCCCTAACCTAGTACAGACCGCGGTTCGATCCCCCTGTGTCCCAAATGATCCCCCATGCCACAAGTGATTTCTGAGAGCATAGCCAGGAGTAACTTCTGAGTGTCACTGGCTGTGGCCCAAAAACTAAACTAAACTAAACTAAACTAAACTAAAATAAACCACTATTAACATTAAACTGATAGACTTTTAATAATTCCAGCATTAAAGTAGAGGTCACCAGAAAAATCAAAATTAGTATAAACATCTGACAGTGCTCATAATATTAATGTAGTAGAGCTCACTCTTTGAATTACAGTTTAAAAATGTACTTTGCGGGGCTGGGAAGGTGGCGCTAGAGGTAAGGTGTCTGCCTTGCAAGTGCTACCGTAGGAAGGACCGTGGTTCGATCCCCCGGCGTCCCATATGGTCCTTCCCAAGCCAGGAGCGATTTCTGAGCTCATAGCCAGGAGTAACCCCTGAGCGTCAAACGGGTATGGCCCAAAAACCAAAAAAAAAAAAAAAAAAAAATGTACTTTGCATTTAAAATGCAGTTTTTTCTTCAACATTATTACATAATAATTTAATATGTTTTCCTATAAGGTCTAACACATTTCAAAATTTAAAAATATATTCACTCCATTAATTTTGAGGAATTGTATTGATAAATTTAAAAATCATTCTTTTAAAACATGTGTTCATTTATTTCGTAACAGCTTTTGTTTGTGGAAAGATTGTAATTTAAGGCTTTAATTTTCCATTTGTACCAGTATTTTACCTTTGTAAATTGGTTGATGCAGGAGAAACTTTAAGACTTTGAGGCTCAGGAAATCGTGAGCATTTATGAAAACCCCCAAATGTTCTTACATATAACTGAAATGTATCTTCCAATCAGTAAAATGAGATTTTTTTCATGTACTATTTTGATACGAATAAGCTGACACAATATATGATTAATAAAGCATGGACTCATAATACACTTGATTGCATTACTCTGCTCATTTTACAAATGAGGAAACAGAAACAAGAGAAATCAAACTAATGCTCTGATCCAAAGCTCTTGGCAATGAAATCTGTGTTATGCATCAACAGATACCTATGAGCACTCTAAGTCTATAAAACGAAGCAGAGAATTGTGTTTTAAAACAGACGGGATGTAAAAAAATAAAAAATAAAATAAAAAAAATAAACAGACGGGATGTAAGTAAATACAAATTAGAAATAAACACTAAGTATTCAAGTAATTCAGACTCTCTCACCGCTTTGGATCAATTCTAAAAAATAACCTCCAAAACACACTAGAACTCTATTTTTTTATGTAACTATCATTTATATTACACCGGAGACACATAGTTTATCAGCAAAGAGGAAAATAGTCAAGTTGATAAAGGGTTCATCTTAATAAACACATACTTATTTGCCCTTCTCGTCAGATAAGAAAAGCAATTTTAATCTTAGACTAAATAGTCATTTCTAAAATAAAAATGCTAGTTGAAAACTAGATTATCATCCACCTGGCTTGGTTGAGTCGAGGGTTAATCTAACAGGATAAATCAAAATATGTATTACATATCATTCTTATATCTAAGAGCAAAATATTATTCTTAGTAAGAGTCAAGCACACATCTGGAAAAATGAAAAGCCAGCATAAACAATCTTGGAAAGTTGCATACTTATCACCAGGTAGACAAATGCTTTCAAACAATGTATACTTAATACAAGTGTGAACATTTAAACTTAAAAGCTAGGAGGAAATAGTTTTTAATTACAATATTTTCATATTTACAATATGAAATTACAGTATATTCATAAGAACCTAAACTCCACTACACATATCCATTGTTTTGCTTAAAAAGTGTAATAGCAGCATTTACTTATAAATTTTGGACATACAAATTATTAAACATTTGTCTATAATAAATAAATATAAAAAGTATGTTTATTGTGACTTTTATAATAAGTCCCCAAAAAGGAGAACATGGCATATTTAAGGACTTTGCTTTTGTTTTTGTTTTTGGAGGGTTTGGGGCCACACCCGGTGGTGCTCAGGGGTTTTACTTCTGGTTCTGAGCTCAAGAATTACTCCTGGCTTGCTTGAAGTACCATATATGATGCTGGGGACAAACCTGGGTCTGGCAGCATAGAAGGCAAATGGCCTACTCTCAGTGCTATTGATCTACCTCACTGATGTTTTTTTAAAATGTACGTAAGATAGCGTTTTTCAAATCAGTTTATTAAGGAATTTTGGCAAACCTCTAAAAATTAAGTTCTTAGAAAAATAATTTCATATATTAATCACTGGGGCTGGAAAGATGATAGGTTATAGGTGCATACAGGTGCATGTATGTACAACATTTGACAATATGTACAAACATTATTTCCAAATAATTGTGAAACTCTACATAACTAGCGTTAACAACACCTTTTAAGGGTCACATATTGCTGCATCTCAGCCCACTGGGGAAAGAAAAATATGGCTTATAATTATAAAGTTTATGCTCTGAAAGTTGCTATTTTATGTAGAAAGAGAATGATACGAATGAATGATAAAAAAACTGATTTTCTTAATCTTTGACCCTTTATAGGTACCAACCTCCATATAATTTTTTGTGTGTGAAGATGTGTGTAACCATATTTAGTTTTCTCATTTTCCCATATTATATATACATAAAAACTAACACATCCTGTGTAGTTTTAAAATTTATATTAATAGTACAGTGTCTTAGAGTAAGTTGAAGGAAAGGACAAACCTAAAAAAATCTTTTTTAGGAATTTTATCAAGATATATGCTAATTTTTTGTTTTGTTCTGTTTTTATTTTGGGGTCACACTCAGTGATGCTCAGGGGTTACTCCTGTTTCTGCCCTCAAGCATCATTCCTAGTAGTGAGTAGCATATGGAATGCTAGGGAGCAAATCCAGTTAGCTGTATGCAAGACAAATGCCCTTTCCACTGTGCTATCACTCTGGCCCCAATATATTTTATTTTATTTTAAAATAAAGCATTGTCTTTATTTTAAATATATTATTTGATAAAGGAATATACCACTAAATAATTAGCAAAAGTTTATACAAGATCTACCAGAGCATATATTTTAATATTTTTTCTTGTTGAGAATTTTAAAGATAGATTCTTTATAACTTAAATACACACAACATATATACTGTTTGATATATTATTTTAGAGTTTCTTTCCAAGGTAGGAATTTTTTATATATTCTGACTCAAAAGTTTCACTTAAAAAACATTTTTCTACCAACCGATTGCCCATGTGAATAAAAACATGTGTTAAAATTTTCACTATGAGAAACAATATACTTTTCTAAGAATTAAAAAAAATGAATTATGGTATATACAATAAGACTCATGCAACATGTTAACAAACAAGGTAAAGATGTAATTACTGATATAGAATAATATCTTAATTTACAAAATATGCTGCTTGATAAAAAGGCAAGGTGAAAATGAAGTATGTTTGTGTGTGTGTTCTCACTTGATTTGTTTGAAGGAGCAAGATTACATGCAAATATTTGCTAGTGTGTATTTGAATAAAATGAAAGAGATCAGGGGCCGGAGCGATGGTGTGGAGAGGTAAGGTGTCTGCCTTGCTGGCGCTAGCCTAGGACAGACCAGGGTTCTATCCCCTAATGTCCCATATGGTCCCCAAGCCAACTCCTGAGCATCTCTATGTGTCACCAAAAAAATTTTAAAAACTAAAAAAATGAGCAAGGTCGTCTTCTGACTCCCACAACTGGAAAGCAAACTAGGGAGATTATATAAAAACATTTCAACAACTTCCCCACCTTCAAAAACATGAAGCCATACTTTCTACACCTCAACATCTTTATTCATAACATTTTCTTAGCTCATCTTTTTGAGAACCTAGCTCAAATAATTTCTTAAAGAACTTTTCTAATTTCTTTCTGTTCTCCAAATTAAATACGGTCAATGTCATCTCAAATATTTTACCATATCTCATATTACATTACCAAAACTCCTAGCAAATAATTAACAGAGAGAACAAAATACCCTGAATAACAAGACCTTGACTACTGCATAGTAACTAGTTTATAGGAGTATCCCTAGCAACAGGCACAGCACTTTGTACATATTGATCTCTAAGTTGTTAATTCACATGAGTTTAGTCTTGGACTGACCAACAATGTGACCTTAAGCAAGTTACTAGTGACTGTGAGATTCTTTATAGATTTGCAGTCTTGAATCTTTGAGTCCAGATCTAAATGAAACTAAGAATAGTCTTATCTATCAAGACTTTGTTATTGAATTAACCTATAGTTTTGTCTACTTTAATAGTCAAAGAAGAAAATGAAGGGAAATAAACATTTAAGGACCATCCAATTTTAACAACAAACATCACATTTCTGATCAAACTTCTCATTACACTACTGACAATGATTTGCATGGTTTCATGCCATCAGCATCTTCCTCTCTCTTTTCACAGGTACATATGCACATAGTAAATTAAGGAAACATTTAGAATATTCATAATTGTGTTATAGGAAAAAAGAAGGTTTGAGTAGTATGCAAGTCTTATTAAGCATTGCTTGAAACTATAATCCAATTATAGTTTGCCAAAGGATTTAGAAAAAGGAGGAAATAGGTTGTGATCATAGAGTAAGAATATTCAGTAAGGGTTCTTGTTGCTACCAAATCACTCACTTGTATTGCTAAAGTAAGACTTAGACTTAATTTTGGCTTTAATGGCACACATGGTGGTAACTCAGGAGCTATTTCTCCCTCAAAGTTTTTGGTTATTTTGTCACTGGTGCTCAGACTACCAAACTGAGCCTCCAAGCAGAAAAATAAATAGCATTCCAGCCAACTCAGTGAGCTAACTATTGTGAAAGATGATTGCAAAAATCCTACCAGTTCTTCTTATCCTATTTATTCACACCTTTTGCAAGACACAAAGATTTCCCCATCCAAGAATCTGAACTGTGTTCGAGATTTATCTACACCAATAAATAGTCTGTACAGAAATGATGATTTCCCAGAATTCTTACATATGTTCGCTTTCTCAAAGTCAACTTCAACTAAGAAAAGTTTCAAAAATGAAAGACTGCAGGAGCGAATCCATTTTCCAGAAACAACCATCTTCTCACTTCCCACACAAAACTTCCTATGCAAAAACAATGGTAGACTACAGCAGAAAAAAGAAATCCAGCTCAAATCAAGATGACAACCAACGGTCCAGAGTGCCATCTTGCAAGATACTAAACTATATAAAATCATTGCTATTTAAATCCCCATGCTTTGAAGAATATTTATATATAGCATACTAAATGATAATAGAGTTGTTCAGGGCAATGTTCAGAGTGTATTCCTGGTTCTCAGTGTATTCTCTGGTGCTCAGAAGTGACTCCTAGTGTTATCCATATGTGGTTCCAGAATCAAATCAGGGTCTCTCATAAGCTCCAGCTCTTAACTGATAAAAAAAAGGAGTAGCTATCAACTCATTGTATGGTTACTCCATTTGTAAACAGGTGAATTCCATACCAAAGAACTTTCTAAACAATTAGGGAAATACTGGAAATATAGTAATAAATTTTCTTTAATGTTATTGAAAATTGTTAGTTTTCTATTAACAAGGACAAAATCTAGCATCCATTACTCTGTGTGCTTAAATCATATCCTTTTGCCTCCTCTACTTCTATTCACTTTGTAGGTTTTCTGAGTACTTGAAACACAGAGATAAGTTAGCTGAACCAAATAATAAAAGAATACTTCAATAAGAATGGTCAGTCCTGGCACAAATTCATCAAACTCTATTATTGACTGAGTTATATAAACACTCATAATAGATATAGTAGTTTAAATGGGCAATAAAATTGGATGGTTTGTTTTAGTTTTATAGGCATTTCTGTTAATTTTAGATCAAAATTGATAGTGAAGATACTGAGAACATTAAGAAGAATAAAGTGGAAAAATCAGCAATAAGACACAGATGCCACTAAAATAGGCTTTCCCTAGACAACTTCATACTCAAAATATCCCAGGCAAACTTCAAACACCACTGTTCTTGATACATATCAATTCATATCTTCTTTCAAATCATGGGATCCATACTACAATAAAGAGGGGCCAGGCCTTCTATCTCTTTCATACTTGATGTGAAAGTGGCAAACAATCTTTTATTGATATTTTAATGTACTTAAATTTAAGAGGGAGAAAATACATAATTTTTTCATAATGAGGAATGTTTTCTTATAGTTAAGTACTCTAAGACTGAAATATAGAGAGGCATATCATTAGTAATTATGTTGACCATATAATTTATCTTTCAAACTGCACTTTGGGGAGCAAAATGAACACCATTAACACTTAAATCAGCAAAACAGGCACATGTCTTGGATAGATTTGAAGAGTTAGTTCATGGAATGGTAGAGACAGGAGCTTTGGAGGGGAAGCAAAGGAAGAAGCAAGCAGAGAATTTGTATATCTAATTTCTGATTAATCTGTTTCAATATGTAACAAAGAAGATCAGACTCAAATAATCCAGTACCTCAATTCCAAGTCTAATTAAATAACCTTAATTAAGGTTACTTGAAAGGCAAGTGCTCTATCACTGATTAATAATTTACTACTAAAATAAAATATTGATATTCAAAAGAAATTCTCAAGTAATATTTATTAACCTTCATCCACAATTCCCAATCATCTTTCTTTATTATTCTAGTAAATTCACTTACTATCTACTATACCACCCAGACTTATGTTAAAAATGAGATGAGCTTTAATGAAAAGCAACAATGAGTAAAATTAAAGCTTGTGAAAAGAAAAATTTAAATTTCTATGTAAACAGAGTGGTCCAAAAGATAGTTGTGTCATCAATGCAAATCTACTGTTATCCTGCATATCTGGAATCTATAATACATATGTCTCTTTGACTTAAGAGTGTCAGGGACCTAGAACTCTGATGTTTCACACTACATAAATGAACACAACAAATGAGATGAGTCTGAGAATGAGAGAAAATAATTACACAAAACATTGAAAATGCTGACCAGTAAAAAGCTGCTATCTTACACACCATGTTATACAAACAACTCAGAGTTTTTAGTTTCTCAAAGGCTATATTTATTGGCATGAAAACTGCAAGAGGAAAAAGAAAAGGAGGTAAAAATGGAGCAGCAACATTTTGCCTGTCTTTAGTAAAATGATTGATGTAATAATTAAGTGGAACAAATTAAAGAGTATTATTCTATTACAGTGTAATAAAAATCTTAACAAATACAGAAACTTTATTTGAAAAATGCTAAATGTTTAACAAGGGAATTAACTAATTATACCAAAAGTAGGGACATGTTTTACATGAAGAGAAAAACTTTACAGATAAGAAATAAAAAAGAACAGAAAAATAATTTCCCCAATGCCATAACATTCCTATGTGACACAAACAAAAATTGAAACATACATAAAAATTTTATTAGACTTTATATAAGCTTTTTATGGGTTTCTAATTTTCAATATGTTGAGAATAATCAAGCACTTTCTTCCAAAATCTATTTAAAAAGATAAATTACTCTGGTGTTGTGAGAAAGTTCAGTGACTAACGTGTACTTTGCATGCAAGAGCTGTGTTCTTGGTATGTCATGGTTTGCAGAACACTACCAAGAGTAATCAATGAACACAGAGCTTGGAATAGTCCATGAGTCCTACTAGGTAAGTCTAACTCAAAACCAGAATAAATAATAATTAAATAAGCCACTGTTATTTGTCTAAAATGTCTTAAAAAGTTTAGAATCTGGTCATGGAAACATCTTGGGTTTCTAAAGATTTTAAAACAGGCTACTAGAATGCAGCTCAATAATAACAATAATGCTTTCCATGTTTGGGATCTCGAGATACAGCTTAAGAACCTTTTTATACTTACAACCACGTTGCACATCAATCTCTTTGCTTGCAAGTATTTTAAGGATGTGTCTATAAGATGTGCTCATGTGAGCATATTAACATCAATCCTCATTAATGTTTCATGGGAGGAACTACATATGCAGTTTATATAAATAGAGACCAGCTTCCAGAAAGAATGGGTTATACTCATGGGGGGTTTTTGAGACCAAAAATCTTGCCATGTTGGAGTCTCTTTTCCCAGGAATGAGTATCTAACTCCAGTCTATCACTTATTATACATCTACATTTACCTACCTACCTTTCTACTTTTCTCCCTATTCATATCTGATGGGAAAATCACAGATATGGTGAGTTTGTGAAAGTAAGGGAGAAATGGAAAATGGACAAATGGGATTCATTGACATTTTTCTAGTACAATATTTACAGGAATTGTTTTCATCCACACTGCCTGAAAGCATTAGAAAAATAAAAACTGGAAAATAAACGTAGTTTGCCCAGATCACATTTTACCCTGGGCAATTAGAAACAGAATTTTGAGCAGCCAGAAATCTCAGAGCACATCCTGTGTCTACTCTTGTACTTATTTGCAAGATAGCTGAACCCCCAAAAGGTGAAATGACTTGCTCAAGTGCCTGTAGGCAGATGGTGCTGAGCTGAGCCAGGCCTAGCCAAAGGTAAAAAAAGAAAACAAAAACAAGTACCAGTTTAACCGGAAATCGAACCTCATGAAATTGTAAAATGCTAATGGAATAAATAAATCTCTAAGAAAAAGCAATATTTACTGACTAATAAGCATCCTATATTTTAATTAATAATTATAATAGCCCCATATTAGGTAGTCTGAGAAAGATCATTATTCAGTTTATTTTTTTCCCCTAAACCTGTTACAATAAGTGTTTTTGTGTTCCAAACACCATGTCGCCCGGAGGCAGAGGGGAAAGCTTCTATATGTTCTAAAGTCTGTGTTGATGTCTTTGAATGAACCTTGAATCAGTGAATCAGAAAAAAATTCAGATGGGGTGCGCCGGGATAACTCCCAAGTGAATAGTTTAAACTGCAGATTGCAGATCCCACTGCCTTGTAAATAATCAAGAAAAGCATTTTTTTAAAGGCAATACAAAATGTCACCACAGGCTGACGCTCTTTCTACAAGAATAATGAGGTGCTTGTTCCCTGGAATGCTGAGCACATACTTCATGACGTTTCTGAGTTCAGTTTACATGGCTCAAGTCTATTTTCCCCTGTCTTCTACACAGGTAACATGCCGGGGCTCAAATACATCAGTGGTTTATGCAGCGATGACAGACGAGAAGAACTGTGGGCACAGTTCCATAAACTCAGATTGGGATCCTCTTCCGATTGGACACACACAACTAAAGGGACTGCATTCACGAAAGGCTGCAGGTAGGGAAGTCTTGGAGTCGCTTTGACAATGCCTGCTATTGGCAGCCTGCCCTCGGCAGGCTTACTCTGAAGTCTGGGCTCCTGGGGAGGAGCACATGGTCATCCAGGATGGAGTCCTGAATCTGGACCTAGTGGTGTGAATGGCCCTAGTGCATTCTTTTCCAAAAACGGGCAATGCACGGAAAAATTCGAGCACACACCACCCCGATTCAGTGAAGCCGGGGCTCTGAGACCCGGTATCTGCCAAGGTTGGACACGGTAGGAGAGCAGCACCCCTTTGCTAAGAGAACGCGGCAGCTCAGTACGGGATAGAATCCGGAGCCTGCGGGCGCCGGAAGAATCTCAATGAGATCTGAAAGCAGCATCGCCTCTCGCCTTGGCTGCAAAACCTGTCCTCCGGGGTGGTCCAACTGCTCATGCAAAAAGAAATGGGGGCATGTGCAGAGATCCGGGAGTTGGGTGTAGGGTATATGAAACATTCTCCAGGTTGCGAAAGGGTTACACTGAAAACCAACTGTGATCCTTGGACCTTTTCATTTCACAAACTACCTCTCCTTCCGCCTACTTTTTCTTAGCTAGGAAGCAGAGGGGGGGGGGAGAGAGAGAGAGAGAGAGAGAGAGAGAGAGAGAGAGAGAGAGAGAGAGAGAGAGAGAGAGAGAGAGAGAGAGAGAGGGGGATGGAGAGAGGGAGAGAGAAGAGAGAGAGAGAGAGAGAGAGAGAGAGAGAGAGAGAGAGAGAGAGAGAGAGGGGAGAGAGAGAGAGAGAGAGAGAGAGGGAGAGAGAGAGAGAGAGCAAGAGCGCTCTTCTCACTGTCCCCATTTTTGCCTGCCTAGGACAACCAGATTCTAAGAGAAAACACACACACACACACACACACACACACACACACACACACACACACACACACACACACTGGAAAATCCAAAATAGTGCCAGCCCCAAAGGGGTCAGTCCTGGCTATCTCTCTCCCAGGGTACTTTCCTCCTCCACCACCCTTTTGCTTTCAACCTGTTTCACTTCTCCCCTTCCACAACCCCCCACCCCAGAGCCAAGATTTGTCAAGGGACACCACTTCCTCCAGCCTGTACACCGCAGGTGAGCTCATTCCTCACCCCCAATATGTAACTTTCATAAAGAGAACCCAGAAAGAGAAGAAATCCCACCACTGAGATCTCCCATCACCCTTGCCAGCAAGAAGCTACACGAGTCCATCATCAAAGCTTGTGATCCTTAAGCTCCTGGCCTGACTTTCTCCCTTTCTCTTGGAGAGATCAGACTTCTCCAATCCCCCACCCAATCACTTCTCTGGCCTCACTTTGCAATAGGTCAAATGTGTGCAAAGATTAAAGATGTGGGGGGGGGAGGAAAGTAAAATATTTAGTAAATATTATTTTTAAAAGAAAGATCAGAGAAAGAAACTGAAATGAGGAGAAGAGGAAATAGGAGTTGCACTTGCCAGGCAAGGGCTACAAATCAAAACTTAAAAGGGAGGAGAGGAGAAAAATCACCCCCACCCAACCCCACCCTCCAATCCTTCCCATATAGTGAGAATCCACCAAGTCAAAGCCAGAAAGGCAGACAGAAAAGCCCTTTTAGCAACTACTGTGTCAAATGTCTCTAGATGACAGCATCAGGGGACATCTCTAGGGTGGAATTCCCGCCGAGGTATTTTATGATGGGGGTTTTGACTCTTCTATTTTCTTCTCCTTCCCCCCCTCCATAAGGCTCATTTACAGAACTGAAAACTGCAATACAGAATTACAGAATTATCACATGTCCTGGGGAGCAGGGGGGTGGAGGGTTGGCGGGGAAAGGAAGAAACGCAAACTCTCTTCACTCAGGTTCCCAAATCTGTTCCTTTCCTTGAGAACTGCATCCTTTGCCAGTTGCCAATCAATTCTACACCCACGACGCTCAGAAGGCCACCCGGGCTGGCTGGCAACTGAAAGTTGGGGGGGGGGGGGTAGGGAGGGTGACACGCTGTTAAAACTCAAAGCAAGCTTCAGGCGGCTTTTCAAGCAAGTGCTGAAAGTCCTCTCCAGCTCCCCCAACACCTCCCTTCCTCTTCTTCAACTCAGATCAAGGGGAAGTTAATCAAACACCCAGAAAAAAAAAAAAAAAGTGAAGCGGTTATTGCCTAGAAGAGCTAGGCGACAGGAAAACTGCCCGGAGCGCAGTGACGTGGACTTTAGATCACCAACAACTGGGAAGACAGTGAAGGCAAGGCAGAGAGCTCGCCAGCTAGTGGGGGGTAACATAGCAGAGCCAGAATAATCCTGCCACCCCCAAGGACCCCCGCAGCCTACTCCCCACCCCCTGGGCCGCACCCAAAGTTCCTGGAGATTGAACCAGCGCCCCCCGATCGCTTCCCAAACTTGAGCCAAATGGCACGACCCAAGTGACCAAGAGCACCCACCAGCCAGATGCGTTCAGGACCCGCCATCCTCTTCCTAGCTCTCCCATGCATCTGGGCGCATGCATGGGGGTGGGGGGGCGCAAAGCCCAGGAGACTTGGGAGTGCAACCTTAGGAAATCAACCCTGAACCCTTATTTTTCCCAGGTCTATCAGCCTGGGGTCCCACTCACCTGGCCTGAGGACAGCAGCTGTGATCAAGAGGCTGAAGACCAGACGGCAGGAGGGGGTTGCCTTCGAAGCCATATTCCTATTCCTCCTCCTCTTCTTCTTCCTCCTCCTCCTCCTCCTCCTCCTCCTCCTCTGGGGGCCTCCGCCGCAGGAGCAGGAGGGGGCGTCGTCCTTGGCCCCACACTGGCCTGCGCAGCACTCTCTGGTCTGGTCTCAGGACGCTCGAGAAGGGCTTCTTCACCCAACAAGACTTACTACACACACACACAGTGGCACCCCCTTTTCCCCCTCAAGCACCTTGAGGTTGAGGAGGAGGGGGAGTAAGAAGGTGTCCACGCCTGCAAACTTTCCAACCAAGGCGATGCCCCTCAACTCCTTCTTGACGCCCCCCCCCCAAAAAAAATTGACTATCGCCCTGGGGCTCTCAAGGCTGCATGCAATGCTGTGCAATCCTGGGACCCGCCGACTGACTGATTGACTCCCTTTTCCTCCTCCTTCTTCCCGAAGAGACACACGAGTTCTTTGGCAAAGGTGGACGTTGTTCTTTTTTGGGGGGGGGGGCTGCGGGGGGGTTGGTTTTCTTCTTGCAATAATAATTCTTCTTGCAATAATAATTCTTGTTGCAATAATAATTCTTCTTCTTGCAATAATAAGAATTCTTATAGTAGTGCTAATGGGCAGTAAAGGCGAGGTGCATCCATCCAATGCCCGGTGCAGGCAGCAGCAGGTTCTGGAAGTGTCTCCTCAGGTGGCGGCAGCAGCAGCAGCAGCAGCAGCTGTGACAGGCTCTGTGGCTCTCTGAGGGCTGCTCTGAGTGGAGCAACTGGAAGGCGTGTGTGGAAGCAGCTTCTTCTCCTCCTCCCCTTCCCTCCCTCTCTTTTCCCCTCCCTCCTTGCCTCCCTCCGCTCAGCAGACGCTAAGGCGGGAGCAGGTGGTTGCCGCGCGGCTCCGCAGCCTAGAGGCGCTGCAGGACCGACGACGAGTTTCCGTCTGGCGAGGGAAAGGCGCTCAGAGGTGCGGGACGCGCTCATTGGTCGGTCGGCGCCGGAGTGGGCGTGGCCAGAGCTTAGCCACGTCCCACGGCCGCGCCCGCCAAAGAGGAACCGA
Source organism: Suncus etruscus (assembly GCF_024139225.1). Taxonomy (NCBI): domain Eukaryota; kingdom Metazoa; phylum Chordata; class Mammalia; order Eulipotyphla; family Soricidae; genus Suncus; species Suncus etruscus. The sequence continues at coordinate 85,717,400 of NC_064860.1, read as the reverse complement.
CACCGAAGTCACTGTCGCGGACGCGCGCGCCCCCGCACCCTATAGGTGGCGGCCCCGGTGACTTCCCTGAATCTTTATTTATTTATTTATTTATTTATTTATTTATTTATTTATTTATTTATCCCCCCCCCGCGTCTTTCTCACATTCTTTTTCCCTTCCGGCTTCAGCCCAGTTTGCCAAAGTCCAGTCGCCCCTTTGCTGGTTTGGGGCGGTGGTGCCAGATGTAAGGCATCTGCCTTGCAAGTTCTACCACTAGAACTGACCGCGGTTCGACTCCCCAGTCCGGATCCCCGTAGGGTCGCCCAAGCCAGGAGCAATTTCTGAGCGCAGAACCAGGAGCAAACAGAATAGAAATCATTGCTCTTTTCTTAGCCCCATTTGGCTCAGGGACTTTTTTTTTTTTTGACAGATCCCAAGCTTGCAACTTTCTTTTTCTTTCTTTTTATTTTATTTATTTATTTTTTAAATAGAGGCATGGGGGGCATTCAGCTTTGGAAAAAGGGCTGAAAGAGATTGTTTTGCAAAGGTGCAAACTCGTCACCCCGGTGTTGCAAGCAGCTGCTCTCCGTGGGGCTGCAAGCAGTTGGCACAAGATGTCATTGGCCTTCGCGTGCTGTCTCCCCATGCACCGTCCGTCCCCCCCCCCCCCAACACACACACACACACACACACACACACACACACACACACACACACCTTCTTGGGGGTGGGAAGGAAGATCTCCTGAAATCGACTAGTCAGTACCGAACCTGAAAAAAAAAATCTTTATTTGAAATCAGAAATTTGCAAACCATACTGTCGCACGGATTTTTTTTTCTTTCCCCCAAAGTCTAGCAAAGCAAGAGCGCCCGATTTTTTTTTTTTATTTATCTCAGGTGACTTCGGAGAAAAATCTTCAAGTTGCTCAGATAAAATAATAATAAAAAAAAAAAAAGCCAAGATCGGTTCTTCTGTTTAATGCAAAAATCAGATGCACGCTCTTCTCTGTCCTTTTCTCCCAAGCAGAGTATGAGGAAGCTGTGATGCTTTTAAATTAGTCGGGGAGGGGAAAAAAAAAACATGAACTGGTAGTTTCCTCTAGGGAGGAACTGACGAAAGCCCCAGGACTTGAATATCTAGAATGTAGGATCACTATATCGCATCCCCCCGATGCATAATGATATCTTGGTCCCGGAACCAGGTAGCTAAAGGATTGAAATGCTTTTTCTTACATCACAGGATAACGCCTCGGAGTGGCTGCTTTGGGCAGAGAATGCCAACGAGCAAGCAATCATCAGAGATTGCGTTTTTTATTAAAAGGTTTGGATTAAGGCAGCTAGAAGGGACTAGGAGAGGTGCATGTTACATAGCTGCAGAAAACGCTTGCGCGCACACAACACACACACACACACACACACACACACACACATCCCATGCACACAAAGTCTTTGAATTTATTTTATGTGCATGCTAGAAACTTGCCCATCTCGTCCTCCCGGTTCTCCTTACATTAACATTATTCCAGAACAGAGCTGTTAAGACTATTTTTCCATTCAAAAACTAGTTTCCCCACTTGGTTTTAATATTGACATTTCATTTGCACCTTAGAGACCAAGAAGGCTAATGATAAGAGGCAAATGCCCTTTAATTTCATATTTTCTGAGCTTACTTTTGTTTGAAATGTTTGAATTTGATGGAATCCTTTAGGGACTTGTTAGCTGAGACTCTTAAGGAGTTTACTAGAACAAATCATTGTAAATCTATTATGATATTGCCCCCACGATGTTTAACCCTTTTTGGGGGGGGGGGATGAGCAGGAATTAATATAGCATAATTTTACAAAGTAGTTCTGGGAAAGATATTGATTTGGTCCCTGACATTCACTAGCTACATAGTCTTGGGACCAACTTAACCTCTTTACATCATGATTCTGTCTTTGTGAAAAATAACAATACGGCTAGCCTATGGCGATTGCTCTTAGGTTTCAAATCAGTGAAATAACTTGTCAGTTATGTAGTTTAAGCTCCAGAAAATAGTTCATTCAGTCTCATTCTGTTGTTCCTCAATGAGTAACCCTGAGCAAAAGCTAGTCTCTCATAATCAAAGTATGATGAGTACTCCCTTTGACTGTACAGCTTAGTAGGAACAAAATATATTACAGAAAATAATAAAATTGGACATCTACATTACTACACATGTGTTATGTCTGCATCCATAGGTATACTATATGAGGGAATAATCATATTTGTATGTATAATCAGTTCAGTTGCTTCCAAACTTTTTTCCACAGGAATGCACCCTAATGTTGGTAAATACCTTCTATAAACCATTTGGAGCCATAGCTCCAAAAGTTATATGTTATAGTACCTCAGTTAACTGAGGTACTATAACAAATAACTTAAGAGTTACATTAATAAAATCACAAACACCATGTTGAAACTACTCTATATGAAACAACCTGGTAAAAATAGAAATTGTGGAGTAATAAAAATTAAAATAGAAATTTGTCTAGGATGTAAAAGGCTGGGCTTCTGAGAAAAGAGGAACTAAGACAAAACCATTAACTGTGAATCTGGAAGTGGTTAGAGGCCTTTGAATATATATTAATTAGGCAATTAGTAAAAGTTATTGATCTCTTACTATATGCTAATGTAGTGTATACAATTAATATAAATTATTGATTAATCATTCATCACTGCCAAAAACATCTGTGATAGATATTATCATCTACATTTTACTTATGAAGAAACTTAAGTCCCAAGATAATGTTTTCTAACGTTAGATTATTATTCATTAAAGTTACAGTGAAAATTCTACCCTAGGCATATTGGTTGTAGAGTTCCAACTCTACGCACTTTACTCATTTTTATTTTTGTATTTTTTTTTTGTTTGTTTTTGGTCACAACCAGCTCTGCATTCAGAATAGCTCCTGGAAGACAAGGGGACCATATGGGATGCTGGGATTTGAACCGAGGTCCGTCCTGTGTTGGCTGTGTACAAGGCAAACATCCTAACTGCTGTGCTATTACCCTAGCCTTTTTGCTCATTATTAGGTTTTTAGCTGATCACAATTCAGGATTTTACACATGCTGGGTAGACATGTTATAGCTAAGTCACGTCCCTCAGTTCTCACTTTGCTTAGAAGAAATATTTAGAAACCCCAGTACAGCTCAGTGGCCAAAGCATCTGCCTTAAAGGCCTGAAGTCTGTGACTCTGAATTTAGTCCCCACTCCATTTCACAGACCTCTTACTATCCCAGGAGCTAAGCTGTCTGATATCCTTGCTGGCATAGCAAAGTGCATAACCCTCAGGCAGCACTATAGACAAAATGTGCATGAGCGTATTAACTAAAGCATGTAACCTATGGCAAGCATCATAATCAAATAATCACAATATCAAACTGCATGGGATCTTTGGTTATTGCAAAATAATAATAAAATAATAACATAGGAAAAGGAAGGGAGATTTTAAAGGTATATTAATAATAGACTTATGAGCGGTTCTTTTTGGTTGTGAGGCCCTATATTTAAAGACAACTTTTATATTTGCAAAATTTTAATACTTTCAAACACATTATTCTTGAAGACATCTACTATAACAGCAATGTATCCTATCTTTACGGACCAGATACAGTGCTAATGAAATTATCAGACCATTTCTGGACTTAAAAAATGTAGCATAATCAATCATGTAGAGTAATAAATATAATACATTTATAATAAATAATAAATAAATAGTAATAAATGTACAAACATTAGTTTCTAAAACAAAGTAAAAAAGAGAGTTTTTGGTATGTCAAAATTTAGGGAAGCTTGCCTAAAGGAAAAGTATCACAGATGTATCTGAATCATACTTGCTTTTATTATAACTGAGAGTACATAATATTCTAATGGCATTTTTCAGACAGTTTAGTCATGCGCCAGAACATCAGGATAGATACTTCTTACTGTAAGAACTACAATGAATAATGTTCAGCCAGGGGAAAACAATTCAAGTTACCTGATATAGTTTTGAATCTTAAGTATAAAAGACTTTATCATTAATCTGGACAGTATGTCTAAAGCAGTGAAGCAGGCAACTTTTCTACTGAGTATGTTGAGATCAGAACACAGGGCCTCTAAGACTTAGGACAGAACTGTTTGTGCTATAATAAGGTAATTATAAATCAGTCTATTATGATTAGCCTGATTAGACAAGCCAACATTTGAAAAATTGAGGTGTTTAGTTTTTCTTCTGATTTTTAAAATCTATCTTCTAGATGTCAAAATTGTTAAAAGATTGCATTGTGTGCTGGTTCTATTTGTTCCTCTCTACTTTAGGTTATGGTATTCTATGAACCTTCAAGTTTTTTAACAAAAATTTAAGACATATAACAAATCTGATTCACTTTCTTTTTTCTCCCACCTTCCTATCAGCAAGTTCATATTTGCTGATCAATGTTTTATAAATATATCAGCTACTCCATAAATATGTATATATGACGAGGTAGTGCAAAAGTGCTCTTTACAAATATAGAACTAAGCAACATATATAAAAACTATATATATATATATATATATAATTTTAAAATAAATTATAAGGCCAGATTGACAGTATAGCAGGTAGGCCCTTGCCTTGCTTATTTCTGACCTTGGCTCGTTCCCTGGCATTCCATATGGTCCCATGAGTCCATTCAGAAGATTCCTGAGTATAGGTTTATGGGTAACCTCTGAGCATTACCAGGTGTGGCAAAAAAAATTACAAAAATATCAGATAAATTAAAATAAAGTGAAGAAAGAAGGTTCAGTGCTCTTCAATTATCAGTTATTGTTGGGTTCATTGTTTTGTTTTTTGTATTCAAGCATCACATTTGATTTGTATATTGTCCCTTTATGCCTCCAAACAATTCTGAGATAACAACTGAATGTTCTATAATGCAAATGAATTTAGAGCTATCTAACTAGAGATAGCATGGTCAGTCAGATGGAAGAGATGTGTACACAGCATTGGTATGTGGATAGTGATTGATAAACTCTGTTCTTTGAGTAGATATCTTTACTCAATTATCCATGTCTTGACTATAAGGAAGTTCTCCAAGTTCTGTTTTTTAGATTTTTATTGTTGCTTCATGACAGAGACATAGTTACTTTAAAGAGCCATTCTAATGGAGCTCTATCTCCTGTTCCTCTCCTCTCCCAGGTAGTTCAGGGGGCGTGATTAAAAGTTCAAACCCCCTAATCACAGGTTTGAATTCCTTGGCAATCAGCCCCTATCTTTTGATTACATTAAAAAATAACTTTGGGACTTTCCAAAAGCACCTCATTAAAGTATAAAAAGACAACTTTATCACTTTCCTCAGGAAATTCCTAAAGCATTTCCATGCCAAGTATAGGATCTAAGTCCAAATACATATTTCTAATTATAAATCACAATATAGGACAACCAGGCAAAGTAAAGTGTAAGAAAGTCAAAGAAAATGAGTCAAATCCTACCTATGATAGATGATCTTAGAAATATAGTGAAGAAAGTCAATGATAATAGAATCAAGAGACCCAAACTACAACATGCTAAACACAAAATGGACTGGTTACACTGGTATTTCTGGGAGCTAGGAGTGGAGGTATGGGAGGCATGCCAGGAACTAGGGTGGAGGGATGTTAATACTGGTGGTCCTAATTCACTGTCACTAAATGCCTGAAATACAACTGTGAAAGACTTATAATTCATAATGGTCTCAATAAAAATTTAAAAGTATGAAAAAAAAGTTACAAATTTTTCAAAAGTTCAAAAAGGTTAAAAAAAGACAAGGCTGGATATGGACTAAGTTTTATCATGGATGTAGCCTAGGTTAAGTTACTAATTACAATATTAATTATAGGACTAAGTAGAATTCATATTACCGTATTTGCCGATGTATAAGACGATCCCCTAATTTTGCAGTTAAAACATAGGTTTAGGCCTATATTTGCTGTATCAGACAGAACGTTCCTGTGCTGCAACTGTATGTACCACAGTGAGCCAATCACAATAAGCAAAGGTTCAAAGGTTATACTGTCATAGACTTCCTCCCTGACTCTGGCCAATCTGAGCAGGCTTTTGACAGTGTAGATTTAGAACATTGTCTAATTTGCACGCATAAAAAAACCTGCTTGGATTGGCTGAGTTAGAGAGGCGTCCGAGCAGCCTTGCAGTGATTGGTGCAGGATACAGTTAGAAAATTTGTTTTGTGGCAATATTCAGACAATTTTCCTTTAGCGGCATATTGAAACATTTTTCGGGATATACTCGGCGTATAAGATGACCCCCGATTTTCGGTTGACGTTTTTTTTGTTTCAAAAATCATCTTATAAGCCGGAAAAAAAGGGTACATTTTGCATAGTATAGCTATTAAATAGACACAGATATATTTGTGGTTATATGGTATGTTTCTCTGTATGAATATGTGTTTATATTATTTATACTTATATAAAATTCTATATCTGGGTTCTAAGATCTTTTTTTACATTAATAATTTCTGGGCCATATGATCATACAATGGTTAAGATGCTTGACTGACACATGCTTATAGCACTCCCTCTTATGGCTCCTAAGCAGACTCTTGTATAACTGTCCTCCAAAAAAACCCAAATAGAAACACAAAATCACTCTAGATCTGGACTGGAAGATTAATAATTATATGTCCTAAGAAATGTTTTCTAGATTTTTTGTTGATCTTTATTTGGTAATAACTGTTATCATTAATAAAATTCTGCATGTAGCATTTTCAATAATATTTACTTATGTCATGGAGTTCAGGAGAGCTAAAACTTCCAAAGCTTATGGTAAATGTACTGTTCGGACTAGATTTTTTACTGCCTGAGTACAAAAAAAAAATGTATAAACCTTTAAGTTGTGGTAGAAACCCACATACCAATTTTTTGTCCTGTTTCAGTCATGAAAAGAAAAAATTGCTAAGCTATTTGACTATGAAACTTATACTACTTCTATGAAAGAAATGTAAAAATCTCTCAGTATATTAAAAATTTACAATACAAATCCTTAGTGATTTTAGTATGTGCATAAAATTTGCTCAGAGGTATCAAAGTTGGGATTTAACCTACAACTTAACAGTTTTTCTTCAGAGCTCTCAACTTTCAACTGAAACAGACAATTCTTTCAGTTTTGAATAATGAGTCAGAGTGAGTTAGTCAGATGTTTGACACCTTGAAAAAAAACATCTACCTAAGTATTCTCCAAAAATTTTCCAAAAGTATCTGTTTGATTTGTCATGTACTTTCAAGCCATTTTGGTCTGTAATTCTGTTCAAGAATTTGGTTCAGATGTTCTAGAAAACCAAATTAGGCCAAAAGTTAGTCATATCTCCCCCCCGCCCCCAAACCAGTAAAATAATTGAGTTAACAGGAAAGCAGCAAGCAATGGATTGTAAGTCTTATAGAAATGTATGAAGAAGAGTGATACCATGTAGAAAAGAAAAAAAAGTATAACACTGAAAGAAACCTTTGGGCAGGAGAGGAAGTATAGCAGGGTCTTGAGGCCTAGTGTATTAAGTGACTCTGAGCCATTTAGCTAGAAAATGATTCAATGTTTGAGCACTGTGGTGTTGAAAACCACCAGGGTCATACTCATTGATGCTAACAGACCTCCAAGGATATATATAGATATCTATATCTATATCTATATATCTATATCTATCTATATAGATAGATATAGATATATAGATAGATAGATCTCATGGTGCTGGTATAATGGCATTCTATATCAGGTAACAAACTCATGAAAAACATATGTCACTGGTCTCTGTACTATCTCCCCACCCCAAAATTCTTTATTATGCAAGATAATTGTAGATGATACAGGTGGCTGCTTGGAATAAAATATGGTTAGCAACTTGAAGTTGAACCTTCTCTTATAGACACTAAAACTTCCAGCAAAAATAGAAAAATTCAGTGGCTAGTCTATATATGTGACAGATTATAAAACTAAAATTCACATAGCTCTGAATAATTCTCTTGCCTAAGTGGAAATGAACCACTTTCAGATAGAGTACATACACAACATATCCTGTACTTTTTAGGCCAAGTTCTCAGAATAAAATATAGGTATACAGAAATATGTATGTAAATAATGCAATCAATTAATGTCAAATTTAGTGCATTTATCCAAATGCTTCAAAGAATATGCTCTAAATAATATTCTATACAATATCCATTAAGGTGTGATTATGATGCAGTATCAAAATTGCAAAGTCTACAAAAGTGATTCATTATTCAAGATTTTAAGCCTCAATGTTCTTCATGCTTTGTTCTTTACAGGTTAAATTTAGCAAAACTCTAATTCAAAGCAATGTATTACACAAACATAGATGATTCATGACCTATTCAAATAACATTGCTCTAGAACTAATATTTAATATAATTTAATGCCCAGCATTTTAACTTTACATGGAGGTGTTTAATGTGTTTACTCTCTTTGTAAAGGTGGAACATTGTCTTAATAATTATACCTCAGGATGAAAGCATATGAGAAAACATAATACATATCAAAGCAGCTAGATTAGTCAATACATAAAAAATTATAAACTGGTATGTGCTTTCACTATAATCAACGGGTTCATATCTATAATTTTTATTTACCTGGCAGGAGGTAAATTAAATTACTTTTTTGGCTAATTTTTCTAGTTTCTAAACTCAGAACTAGTTAATTAAAACATCTCTTACAAAAAATAATTGAACTTTTTATAGAGAATAGCATTTCTTTATAGAGTGAAGCATTTTCTCCAAGAGTGGTTTACATGTTTAATTGTTCTTTTTCCATAGATTGAAGGACATTTAAGAAAATTCAAAGTCGAGGCTTATTTCTTACAATTTTTTCAAGATTGAGATACATTTTCAGTTCAGGACTAAGTGAGTTCTAAATTCAACCTTGAATTACAAAGGTAGGTCCACAAATATTGAGAAGAGTGTATTAAGAAGCATAATGAGGACTGCAGAGATACTAGAGCAGGTATAGTAAGTATGCTACTATTCTGGATTTGATCCCCCACACTGTATGTGGCTTCCTGAGTCCTTTCAGGAATGATCCCTGAAAACAGAGACAGAAATAAGTCTTGAACACAACTGGGTATAGAGAAGATGGAGAAAGAGGAGAAGAAAGAAGACAAGAAGGAAATTTATTTAGTATGACTGAGAAGTTGGTATTAACTTAGCTCTTTTCTCCATACCAACAAGAATCTTTGCCTACTTCTTTCAGCTTCTGGAACTCGCCTGGAAAAAATAAGAGCAACACCCATTTTACTGTATTAAAGATGATTTTTACCATTTGCTTAATTCTTATAAGATAAAAAAAAGTATTTTATAGTGTTATTTTGTCTTTCAATATTTTTTTGTCTTTCAAATTCTTAATAGTGCCTAGGATACAAAAGCCACCCATAGAATGGGAGAAACTATTCACCCAATACCATCAAACAAGAGACTTATATCTAAGATATTCATGGTACTGACAGAACTTACCAAGAAAAAATCACCTAACCCTATCAAAAAATGGGGAGAAGAAATGAACAATTTCTCAAAAAAAAAAAAAAAAAAAGAAAAGAAAAAAAGAAATACAAATGGCCAAAAGGCACATGAAAAAATGTTCCACATCACTAATCATCAGGTAGATGTAAATCAAAACAACAATGAGGTCTCACACCTCACCGTCTCACACCACAGAGACTGGTAAACACATAAAGAACAAGTGCTGGCAGAGATGTGGAGAGAAAGAAACTCTCAATCATTGCTGGTGGGAATGCTGGCTAGTCCAGCCTCTATGGAAAACAATATGAAGATTCCTCAAAAAAGTGGAAATTGAGCTCCCATATGGTCTAGCTGTACCACTCCTAGGGATATACCCTAGAAACACAAAAAATGCAATACAAAAATATCTTCCTCACACCTATATTCATCGCAACACTATTTACAATAGCCAGAATCAACAAACAACCAAGATGCCCTTCAACAGATAAATGGCTAAAGAAACTGTGGTACATATACACAATGGAATATTATGCAGCTGTCAGGAGAGATGAAGTTATGACATTTTCCTATACATGGATGGACATGGAAACTGTTATGCTGATTGAAATAAGCCAAAGGAAGAGAGAGACACACAGAATAGTCTCACTCATCTATGGGTTTTAAGAAAAATAAAAGACATTATTGTAATAATGCCACAGATGAGGGCAGGAAGGACCAGCTCATGATATGAAATTCACTACGAAGAGTGGTGAGTGCAGTTAGAGAAATAACTACACTAACGACTACCATGACAATATTTTTGAGTGACAGAATTAGAGAATACAGGCAAGGGGTGGAGGGGGGAGAAAGATGGGGTGCATTGGTGGTGGGAATGTTGCACTGGTGAAAGGGGATGTTCTTTTTATGACTGAAATCCAACTGCAATCACGTTTGTAATCACAGTGTTTAAATAAAGATAGTATTATAAAGAAAGAAATTCAAAAATAAAAAATTCTTAATGGTCAGCATCATCACATTTTATTTCTAAGTTAACATTATTTTTATGTTTCTATAGCATTTAGCAGAGCATTAACCAATAAAGCTTCAATAACCGCAGGAATAAAGAAATTAAAGCACTGTTCTCTGTGTGTCAATAAAAGAAAGAATTGCCTAAAGAGACATGCTTCAGAAACTAATGAAATAAAGTAAATTAACATATTGTAGAATAGAATCCAAGAAAATAAATGACTTCTAAGTTTATTTTTTAAGTTAGGGAGATAGTTTTTCAATCTTTGTAAAACAGAGAAATTTTTTAGATGCCCAGACATTTTTTCTATGGATCTTTTAAGATCATAGAACTTTCTTCAACTGAAAGTGACAAAAACATGTCCTGATAAACTTAATCATGAGGAAGAAATGAGCAATTCACTAGGCTAAATGTTTGGGGAACCCAAATGTCTATGTGCATGTTTGGATCTAGGAAAGCAAAAGTCTGAAGCAGGAAAATGACTTTAGCAAAAGCTTAATTTTGTGGGAAACACCCTAAAGGTATGAAGGTTGCCTTTGAAAGAGATGTTTACATGTAAACTGTTCACTTATGGGATTCTCCTGGGGTTAAGATCTAATCAGTAGAAAAAGTAGAATTTAAAATTGTTTTAGTAGACTTTCTTTTTCTCTTTCCTAATGTCATCTACATTAGCTAATCTATTTCAAGATGCCATCTAAGACCAGGTGGTGCTACTTTTTTTTTTTAGTGTCTCCTGTTGAAGTGTTTTATAAACTCTCGTTTCCCCCACCCCCATATGTCTGATATTTATTTAAATTATTGTTTCAGCCTCAGAGAAACACAGAACACTCTGAGATAATTTCTTCTACTTCTTGACAGAGATATTTGAGCAAAACTCTCAGGCATTTTCCTATCTTCTAATTCTACATGGCTCTGCTTGTTTTGTTTAGTTTTTCATTTTCCTTTGCTGCAGCCCAACTTCCTGCCTAATGAAAAAATAAAACATCTAGACTGGAGCATATATATTCGCAGACACTGGAAAAACAAAAAGAAGAAGGAGAGAAATCCTTTAGCTCATTGAATGGCTCTGTCCTTGTCTCGGGTGATTTTCTCAGAATAAGAACATAGAGAGTCCTGATTAGCCAGTTGGAGTCATAGGTTTACTATGAAACCAGAGGGTGGGTTGACACAAGCTGTTGTTATGGTAAAGCTGGTTTAGGGCCTCTGTGGATTCATCAGTCATTGTATACAAAATTAACATATAAGACTCCATGATTATGCAGTTATGGCAATTTATTTTACAGCTTTCACATTATTTTGGATCCCCCAGTGTCCTATCATCAATCAGCTTTATGCTGATTTCTTGCTGGTTCCCTCATACATGATCTTTGGTCCATGCCTTTTTTCTTGCTGGTCCTACCTCTTCAACACTTTTTTTTTTATAGCCTGCTGATGAGTTATGATCTGACTATCCTTGATGGTGATTGCTGCTTTTTGTCTCTTTGGCTTTCCATGATTCTCTGGAAATCTTTTTATGATTCTTACTGCTTTTTCTCTGCTCTGCCCAGATCTGTAGAAACTTTAGTCCCAAACATAGGGTCCAAGAGAATCTATACTCATCTGGGTCAAAGGATCTTTATCTGGTCTATGTTTTTCTTTTAAGTGTTTGTATTCCTACCTCCTATGTATGTTCCTGTCTACTTGCTACTATTGTTGTTGAAGAGATTTAGATGACCTCCCTTCCCCTGTTTTCCTAGAGACCCATAATGATGGCACCTCATAATTACAAGAATAGGGACATCTCACTAAGAACAGACAAAAGCAGCAAACATACATTTTATTTCCTTTATATTATTTTTGGTTCAGTACTTAATATCAATATGTTTTCTCTTCAGGTTGTATAAAACAAGAATTTTTAATTACTGGTGGGGGGAGAGTTAGATTAAAATATTCTACAACATAGTAAATCTAATTTCACTTTTATCCTCTTTGCCTTTCAAGGGCTGAAATATTGGCACTAAGGCAAAGCAGAAATTATTACTACAAGTAGTTGCTCATGTTTTTTTTTTTTGTTGTTGTTGTTGCTTTGTTTTATGGCCTGTTTCCTCTATATTTCCCCTATGCTCAATATGATTATGTAAGAATCAGGAATGCTTTGGTGTGAATTCTTAGAAAAATGTCAAATAAGGTGATGAAAGACATATTTTGAGATATTTGAAAGTTTATTTACTTTCTCTGGATAAGAGGACAACATAAGATACATTGACATAATATGATACAATAAGCAAGAATTTTCTTGGGAGCTCCTTTGAAGTGAAACCCTGCGTGGCTTTTTCAACTTCATTGTTCATATATTTACTGAGGTTCTTTTCCGTCAACTTATCACTTTCATCAGTCTGGTCTTAGTTTTGTCATAAAGAAGAATAAAAAAGTAGATATTTTGAATTCATACTGGCAACTCTTTTTTGTTTTATCTAGGTCCGATTTTAATCTCTTAAGTATTTCAGTTTTCGGAATCAGAGACAAGCGCCTACTTTAAAGTTTCAGTTAAGTGGACTGAAGAGGAAACACAATGTGCAGGGCACTAGCTTGCATCATGTTGAACAGTTACTGAGCCAGCTCACCACATAGTCACCTGAACACAGCAAGGAGTGATCTCTAAATATAAAACCAGGAAGAAACTCTCAGCTCAGTCTGGTGTAACCTAAAAATACAAATAAACAAAAAGCCAGACCAAATATAAATGAAAATACGGGTCTTGTTTCAAGCAAATTGTTAACATTCAAGAATGGTGATTTTGAGCTAATGGCTTCCCTAGTCAAATCCTGTATCATACCTAGTAATGCATTACTTTAATAAATCTCTACTTAATCTCTACTTCATTGTTCATGTGCCAGACTTTATTTCTCCGAGGATTATCCATATCTCTTCCACTACTTTTACATATTGACCAGTATCTATGATACAATAAGAAAGTGGTTTTCTAAGAGATGCCTAAAAATGCCTCTGGTGATATCACCAGATATCATTTTTTGAATCCACTATTTCAGGACTGTTTACACCGTCCTTTGGAAATTGGCAACGACTGCAAAGCAAAACTGTTTTGCTTATTTTTGTTTTGAGAGTAAACATTTTCCAGTGCACCACCTTTGCTCATAGAACTGATTTCAGTCTTCACTAACTACTTAATGGTGTTTAAGAGACTGAGTTTCATGTCAAATAAAGTGTCGCTCTAGTTCTGGCTCAATTTAGTATTCATGTGAGACTCTGAAGGCTATTTCACCCAAGTCAATTTTCCTAAGTAAAATACTACACATGAAGTTCCTGGCACAGAAAAGTGTTGAATAACATTAGCTGTTTTTCCAGTAGCCTTTGATCCTTCATATTTACACTACAAAGTTTAATTAACTATGTTCTGGTTGTATGTTGGTGTCATTTGTATTTGTTCTCTCTTTCACCATTAAACAGTTAGACTATTTTAAGATATTTATTCATAGAATGGGCAATAACTAATTTGTGCTCAATGATGCTCTAAGTACACTTATGAAGAGATAATGGTGGAACAAATCCAAAAACTAGATTAGAAGTCAGTCTATCAAGAATGCAGGCTGGGGTTGGGCAGAAACCTGGGAAAAATGGAGGATGAAAGCTGATGCTAATGGTGGGATTGGTACTAGAATATTGTACACTTGAACTCTATTATGAATAGTAAATCATGGGGTCCCTTAATTATAAAATATTTTAATATGAAAATTAGGGGAAAAAGAAGGGAGGAGAGAAAGCAAACAGCCCATGTTGGTGGCAATGTGGTGAAAAAGAAATATCATTCACTGTTTGTGGGAATGTTCTCTGGTTCTTTTATGGATAGAAAATGAAGAGTTCTCCCAAAAAGTAAAAACTGAACTACCTAATGAACCAAGTGATTCTCCTTCTCAGCATCTACTTCCTGTAAATCTAAAACACTAATTCAAGAAGATATATACACAGTAATATTAATTGAACACTTGGTACAGTGGAAAAGATATGAAAACAACCAAAATATCTATGACACAGTAAGAAAGGGATGAATGGGAAATAAAGTTATGGTACATTGGCATAATAGAATGCATGCAATACTTAGAAAATATGAAAATTTGAAGTTTGCAATATATTTGGAAGGTATCATTAAGCAAAATGAGTCAGAGGGAGGATAAGCCCCAAATCATATCACTTGGGTGGTATGAAAAGGAACAAAACTGGGATATATAGCCAGGAGTGACTTCTGAGCATATAGCAAAAGTAACCTCTGAGTGTCACCAGGTGTGGCCCCCCAAAAAGCAAACAAACAAACAAACAAACAAAGAAAAACCTCTGAGATTATCAAGTAATGAGGGAGGTATAAAGGGGGAATACTAAAATGAAACTGGAAATAACATAAGGGCAGTCCTGGAGGGTCTTGAGAACTTTGGTGGTAGTGAAGTGCAGTAACTTCACCATATACATTAATTCTACTGTAATAATGTTACCTAGATTTTTTTTGAGTCAAAGGACTTGAGGGGTCTGAGCCATAGTATAACAAATAGGGCTTTGTCTGCCCAGGGCCTCCCAGGTTCTATCCTTGGTATTCCATATGGTCCTAAGCACCTCCAGGAATGACCCCTGAATAGTGCAGAGCCATAAATAACCCCTAAGCACCACTAGGTGTGGACCAAAATCCCCCCAAAAAGATAAAGAAAGGTAAAAAAGAAAAGAAAGAAAAGAAAGAAAGAAAGAAAAAGAAGAAAGAAAAAAGAAAATAGAAAGAAAAAAGAAAGATAAAAGAAAAAAGAAAGAAAAAGGAAGAGAAATAAAGAAAAAGAAAAAAAGAAAGAAAAAAGGAAGAGAAAGAAATAAAGAAAGAAAGAAAGAAAGAGAGAAAGAGAAAGAAAGAGAGAGAAAGAAAGAAGGAAAGAAAAAGAAAGAAAGAAAGAGAAGGAAAGAAAAAGAAATAAAGAAAGAAAAGAAAGACAGAGAAAGAAAGAAAGAAAAAAGAAAGAAAGAAAGAAAGAAAGAAAGAAAGAAAGAAAGAAAGAAAGAAAGAAAGAAAGAAAGAAAGAAAGAAAGAAAGAAAGAAAGAAAGAAAGAAAAAGACATGTAAGTTGGTTATATACTCAGAGTGGTCATAAGACACTTGCCATGTATGTGGCCAACCACGGGTTGATCTCTATCATTTCATACGGTCCCCTGAATGCTGCTAAAAGTGATTCCTGAGTGCAGAGCAAAGAGTAACCCCTAAGCACTACCAGGTATGACCCTGAACCCAATAAAAATAAATAAATAAATACATAAATAAATACATAAATACATAAATAAATAAGGACTTAATAATTTCTTTAAAAGGCCTCTTTATTGCAAATTAAATATGTATTTTCTGGCCTATAAGAGGACACTTAAACTCATGAAAACTTCCTAAAAGTCTTAAAAGTAAGTAACTTATTGGCAGTGCTCAGGGGTTATTCCTGGCTCCAGGCTCAGAAATTGCTCCTGGCAGGCACAGGGGACCATATGAGGCGCCGAGATTCAAACCGATGACCTCCTGCATGAAAGGCAAACGCCTTACCTCCATGCTATCTCTCCGGCCCCAAAAGTAAGTAACTTCTTAAAAGTAAGAGGGGTAGATCACTCATCCTTGAAGCTGGAGCAAATTTCAGCATGCCATATACTGGCATATAAGACAACCCGAGACTTTTAAAAAGTTTTTCATGGGCCAAAAATCGTCTTGTATGCTGGAAAATACAGTACTTAGTGCTTATAACCCTTTGCTCCTTGTTCTTTCTTCAGCCTTTTTTCCTTTTGCTAGCTGTTGCTCAGGGCCAGGAGTCACACTTACAGCTGGTCATTATGCTGGAGATTACAAAAGGCAGTGTTGCTGGGTTTTCACTCTGCATGAGGTGATGGCAGGTAAGGACATAGTGACTTCATTCTAGCAAGGTAGATGCTCTACTACTGATCATTGAGGTTCTACAATACCCTTAACATTACAAATAAGCAAAAGCTCTAATTTCAATATTCTTTGGTAAGTAAAATTCTCTCTTTTATTCTCATTAAGTCTATTCCTGATCTCCATTGTCTGCATATCAAGTTTCTATCTAGCCTCCCAATGTACAATCTACTAACCATTCTCTAGACTTTCCCTTGTTATCTTAAGAAATAAACAGGCAGATTTGATTAGGTCATTTATTTTTTTTAAAGAAATCTATACTTCTTCTTTTAAGGAAATCTATCCTAGAAGCCAGTCAGAAGGAACTCACATGTGGAACTAAAAGATACAAAATAAGGTAAACACAAGTTCAAAGATAACAAAATAGGGAACTGATCCATACAATTGAATTGGGGAAAGCAGTTGAGACAGAGAGTTTTGGGGGTCTTTGGAAGAGAGAACAATACAATAGTCATTCAAGTGATGTTGAACTGTTTCTGTGAGAAACCCGTTATTAATAATAATGTAAACCACAATCTCCATTAATTTTTTTTTTTTGGTTTTTCTGTCACACCTGGTGGCCCTCAGAGGTTACTTCTGGCTCTGAGCTCAGAAATTGCTCCTGACAGGCTCAGGGGACATAAGGGATGCCGGGATTTGAACCAATGACCTTCTGCATGCAAGGCAAATGTCATACTTCCATGCTATCTCTCAGGCCCCCCATTAATATTTTTTTAAAATAAATGATATCTTTATGCAAGGGCAAGTAGAGAATGTCACCAATATGGTACATGCCTAGCCCATAAAGGATCAATTCGTGACACCAAAGAATTGTAGGGTCCAGCTTTGGAGGGCTTTCACATTGAACTATGACCAAGTTAGCTGAGTATCCTTAAAAATGGTTCCTAGTCTCACTGGGCACAACTTGGAAATATCCCCTAATTTTTTTCACTAGTCATTTTGCTTAACATATGCAATATGAATTATTTAGAAAAATCACCAATGTCTTTTATTTGAGTCTAGTTTTATCTTTGACTATCTCGCAACACATCATGACTCCTAGTCTTCAATCAGTTTGAACTCACTGTTTCCTAAATAGACCATGTAGGCTGATTTCTCAACTGTGTCATTACATATTCTGGTTTCTTCAGCTTGAAATGCACCTCCCTCCCTCCCTCACACACACACACACACACACACACACACACACACACACACACACACACACACACACACACAGTCCTTTGTTTTCCTGAGGCACTCCTACTCCTATTTCAAGACCCACCTCAAATGTCAAGATGTCTTTCAAGCCTTTCCTGACTCCGGGAGGCAATCTTAGTCATATTTCTTCTGTACTTCTATAGTACTAGCCCTTACCTCTTCTGAATTCAATTTATCTGTTTACAAGTCCTCAGATGAAAAGCAACTCTCCAGTTGAGCTGGGCCACAGGTCTGGAGTCAGGATGTCTGAGTAACAAACCTCTGCACCAGTATAGCCTAGAACTAGCTTGAGGAAGCGCCTCAATTTCTTTAATCCCAAATTTTCTCACCTGTAAAAGGGAGTTCATATATTTCATTACAAAGCTCCTTATAAAAATTAAAAGAGAAGATGCCTGTAAAGTCCTGGCCTCTATGCCTACCATATATATTAAAGACCCAATGAATATTATGAAAGATTAATCACTTTTATGATTAGAGGAAGTAAGAAAGCAGAAGAAAGAACTTGAATAAAGATAAAGAAACTTACTTTTTTCTTACATTTTATCATTCATTGCAGGTCCTTTATAACTTTCAGACAAAGGGCACTTAACTCATGCTGTTAATTTACAGTACAACTAAGTGACAGATATTAGCTCTTTTGGGGGAGAGGTGGAAATATTTGGGCCACAACTGATTAGTGCTATGAGCTACAGCCTGCTCTACTTGTATATGGAGGTTTCTTGGAGGTGTTCTGGGTGATAGATAGATAGATAGATAGATAGATAGATAGATAGATAGATAGATAGATAGTTCAGCTGCTGCAAGACAAGTGGTCTCTACTAGCCTTTATAGTACAGACACTAGTATCTTTACTGATATGGTTTGTATGATGGAAAGATGTTAATTTTTAACTTTAAGGATGACAGAGAAGGAGGCACTATTAAAAAGCTAAGATGTGGGTAAGAAGAGAAAGGAGGAGAGGGAAGAAAAACATTGTGTTTCCGGTACAGGGTACAAGTCAAATAATTCTACTGCATAGCTTTGTCTAAATATTTGAGTGGTCTGTGGTTTTGCCATCAAGCACTGAAACAGACTTTTGTAGAGGGGAAAAGTGAAGTTTCTCAGAGGAGAGAGCAGTCCCATCAGTAGGCACCAAGTTTGGTTTAAGGGCAATAAAGCAGATTCCTTTGATGTGCTCTGGAAGCCTGAGGGCAAAACAGCTCCTCAGCAAGGGGTTGGAATGCAAATGCTTTGGAATGAAAATGTGTGTTCCTGAAGCCAGAAAGGGAGCAAAGCAGACTGAGCTCAATAATGAAACTCTTGGAATTTTAAAAAAAAAAAAGAAAAAAAAAAAAAAGAACCTGAACATTTAAAGCATGAAAGTCCAAAGTATTGGGAGTAGAAGATTTTTTATGCAGGGAAAAAAAAAAGTTAAAACCATTATCCACAGAGTATATCACTGAAGCAAATCCTTTTAATGTGTCCAAAAGACCAACCAGGCTTGGGGGATTAGGTGGGAGAAAATAAATGGGGTGCTGTGAGAATGATGGGAGAATATAAATAGAAGTAGACCCGAGTGCTGCGAAGAGTGGCAGTGCTACCGACTTTATTTCACAGGAGAAAATAATAATAGCCTGGCTTTCATGCAACCAGCGGATGCAACCCAGACCAGAATCGTGGGTGGCTGGGCTGCATTGGAGACAAGACATGCAACAAAAATAAAGACAGATGAATGCACGTGTCTTCTGATTTCCTCCTCTCTTTTGGGAAAATGCAGTTCTTGCTGTAATCCTAAAAGCTCCCGCGCCTCCAAAAGTGATTTTCCTCTTTCTGTGTTTGGAGCTCTGAGTGACTTCTGGGTCCCCAGTGCTGGCGATGTCATCAATCCTCCTTGGGGTTGGGTCTCAAGATTGCACATGCGGAGCTGCTGATCTAATCCTGCTCTTGATTCCTCCGGTCCCCCAGCTCATTCCAGCATCCCCAAACTCGCCCTTTTATCCAGCGGCTCAAGATCAGTAGCCAGGAGAGCTCTTGGCTAATCCTGTAGCTTGGTAGGAAATCTCCAGGGTCCCGGGGCATCTGCCCTCCTTAAGAAATCACCGCCTCCCTCTTGTGCAGAGTGGATTTCTGTGCACGGCTGTCCTATCTCGGTGCTGCCTGGCAAAGAAGTTGCTGAGCGATGCTGGAATCTGCTAGCAGAAAGCCGGCTGGTGGCGCTCTGGCAGTGGACTGGCACTTGCCAACCACCCTCGGGGTGGAAATAGCACCTCCAGGCCACAGATGCATGGTCCCTGCTTCCTGCGAAAGAGATCCTGGTCTTAAAAAGGTTGGAGGAGGGAGATCGCTGACATTGGTGATGGGAATGCTGCACTGGTGAAGAGTGGGAGTGTTCTTTTTATGACTGAAAGCCAACTACAATCATGTTTGTAAGCATGGTGCTTAAATTATGATATTATAAAAAATTAAAAAAAATTAAATAAAAGTTTGGTTCCTTCAAATCGTCTGTGAATGCCTTTCAAACACCAATTCCTGATTGGTCAACCTTGAACAACTGACATACTGCAAAGAAGGTCACAATGTACAAAATTACACAGAATTCACAAGCCTGTGCCTCTGTGATGTGCCTAGAGAGAAGTGAAAGACTTCAAACAAACTTGTAAAGAGCCTCACTTCTATATATGTTCATTCTAAGTGACATCAGAGTCCAGATAATGCTGTCTAGAAATTATCATTGCACTTAGTCAACACCTGAACCTATCAATAATACATCCCCTGAAGGAATTCTCAGCAGCCAAGAATAGAACACTCTCAGAAGGCTGAGTTGCTCTGCTTGGAATCCCAGAATAGATTGTGAAATCCCTGGCAAGAGAAGTGAGTGGGTTACACAAAATGAAAGGTCTCTCCTGTCCAAGGGGTTCTGAAGGATTGTTTATACTTGGGTGAGAATGCTGATCTTGGCATAACTAATACATAGAAAGTTGTTGAATTGATGTGGGAATTAAAAATCATAGGAAATCCTTGAGTGATATCTGAAAGGAAGCATTTTATTCTCTGTCACTGCTGAAAACAGGCACAGTTCAGTTTTCACAATATATCTACATTATACAGTCAGCCAATAAAACCTAATCCCCACTAAAGCAATTAAAGGAGCCTAGGGGGCTGCAGTTGGGCTTTTTAGCCTGGTTACAGCAAATAAAAAGAGTGTGGAAAGAATGAAATCGAACTTGTTGAAACTTGGATTTGCGAAAATATAAGGTAGCTTGGAGAAGATGAATTCAGGTGGAAAATGACCTTTTTATTATGTTCAGGAAGGTATTAGAATGTCAGGAGAAATGTTGGAAAGGAGATTTATTACCATAAACACAGTTGACAAGTTCCATTTTGTTGAATGTCTTGGACAGAGGGAGAAACCAGTATTTCAGGAGGTGATTAAAAAAAGCTCTGCAAAGAGTTCAGTAATCCGAAGAGAACTGAATGTGAAAGAATGTGGACTGCATGGCCTGTTTAGAGTTGCCTGAGAGCCTCAAAGGAACTCTAGGCCCACTATAGATTTTCTGATTTCTTATCAGAATTGTTGTATGAGGTGAGTTATAGCAGCTAAGAGATATACTGTGTACAACATGTTTATGTATCTCTCTATGTGCATACATGTGTATGCTGTGTGTTCTGTCAATAAAAAAAGTTCCCACCTGAATGGTCCTGATTGATTGTCACTATGCACCTTAAATATTACTGTGAAAGATTCGTAACTGACTTTGGTCACAATAAGAATTATTAAAAATAAATTCCCACTTCTTTTCTTCACCTAGTGTATTTGGGCCTATGTATGTGTGTATGATTACACACAGAATAGTAAACAGGTCTTTAAAATTTTATTTAATTGGGGTCAGAGTGATAGAACAGCACTCGGGGGTTCACCTTGCAAGCTGCCAAGCTGGGATGGACCCAGTTTTGATCCCTGGCATCCCATATGGTCTCCTAAGTCTGCCAGGAGCAATTTCTGAGCTCAGAGCCAGGAGTAGTAACCCCTGAGCACTGCCATGTGTGGCCCAAAAGCCAACCAACAAAATTTCATTTTATGCAACAATATTATGTAGCACATATGTCAAAGGCTACATTTTATACTCCAAACATCATGTGACCTAGAGATGTTGTTTTGATTTATTTTAATTTGCTATGGTTTCTGTGTCATACAATTGAGTCCAAATTTGTAGCATTGAAACACAAAAGTTACTACACGAGTATAAAGTTTCTATACTAATAACATTTGTACTAGAGGCATAGAAGGTTAATATTATACATTTAAAGATTCAGAAATGAAGCTAAAAGAAGGTATGTACTTTCCCCTGTACTTTTCACTTTGCTGCTAAAAGCTTTGGTAATCTGTGAGTTATCAACATGAACTTTAAATCTATCTGATGTCTCAGAACATATCCTTTTCTCTTGTTCATTTTTACTTCATTTAAGTCTATTCAGTGAAAATCCTACCAAATTTCCAACTATTTTTTATACGTTCTAGTTTTTCTTACTTTGTTTTCCCCTTAGCACTTTTGACTATTTAAAACAACTTACATTTGATATATTAGCTTTTTTGGTTGTTCTTTTTTTTTTTAATTCTATGTCTTTCTGACTGTGCTCAGAACTATTTCTGGATCTGTGCCTTGGGATCACTCTGGCAGTGCTCAGGGTGCCATTCGCTTTGCAAGGGGTCAAAGTGAATTAAACACATGCAAGACTAACATTTTAATCTTTGTAATATCTCTAAGTCCTTTTCCCACCTTATTTTTGGGGAGAGCAGAGGGAAACTTCTGTTGTGTTCAGGGCTTACTCTTACCACTATGCTGAGAAATTACTCCAGGCAGGACTCAGTGAAACATATCTGGTGCTGCTGATTGAACTTGTGTTGACATGTACAAGATAGTCACTTTACCTACTATAGTCTCTTTCTACTATGTTTGTTTGTTTTTGGTTTTCGGGCCACACCTGGTGATGCTCATGGGTTACTTCTGGCTAGGAGCTCAAAAATTGCTCCTGCCTCAGGGGACCATATGAGACCCTGGGAATCGAAATCAGATCCATCCTGGGTCAGCCATGTGCAAGGCAAATGCCCTAAAGCTGTGCTATCACTCTGGCCCCTCTCATTAGTTTTGTTCTTGTTTTCAAAAGTAACTACTCTCAGTGCTCAAGAGCCAGCAGAGTAGAAGGCTATAAAGTGTTGCAATAAAACTCAAGGCCTTTCACATACTAGTCATTTTGTTTTTGTTTTTGCATGAGTTTTCTGCTCAACAAAACATATTCAGTGAAGAAAGAGAAGTATTTATTTTATTGTGGGGTGCAGATGGGACGACAATTAACTGGGATAGCCTTAGTGCCAAAAAATGTACCTAGTAAATTGAAAAACTGCCTACTGGGATCTCAGTGAATATTTGTTAATTGAATGCCCACACGCACAAATTAATGAATGTTTAATAAGAGTGCATTTGAATCTCATAAGCATTTCTCTACTGTTTTCTGTAAGGGGGGGTGAAATTTAATTATATGGAGAAAATTCAGAGTAGTAAGCTCAATGCTGGTCATGAACACTAAATTTGGAAATTATATTTTTTCCCTTTTTTCTTTAGTTCTCTCTATTAATAAATTGTTATGTTTTTTATATAACTTCAGATCTCAAAATGCTGCCTTTGCATGTCAAGGGAAATTTTTATGTGTCTATGTTTATGCTACCTCCTACACCCCATTTTAATATGTGCACAACTTTCAGGAAATGTCCCCTATCTACACCCAGTAAGGAATGTATTTTCCCTGGACCATTGCCCTACACTCAAGATCTTTCCAGACCTTTCCCTTCCTCATTAAATTAGACTGACTCCCTTTTCATTCTGGTGTCTGTTAGCCATACTATTTTATGCTTCTAAGGTGATATATTTTTATTTTATTGTGATCAACTAGCCTCAGAATTGGAAAGTCACATAGTATAACTTCTCTCTCAGTGAAGAAGTTAAATTATTCTATAGTACTGATAAGGGAGAAAGCAGAATGGGCGCAAACTCAGTATCTGGACATAGGACAGCTGGGCTTTCTGCTTTTTATACATTACATGACTGGGTAAAGTTCTAGTTCTTTTTCATTTTAGTTTCTTTTTTCGTTTTGTTTTGTTTTTTTGGCCACACCTGTTTGATGCTCAGGGGTTACTCCTGGCTAAGCACTCAGAAATTGCCCCTGGCTTGGGGGGACCATATGGGACGCCGGGGGATCGAGCCACGGTCCTTCCTTGGCTAGCGCTTGCAAGGCAGGCATCTTACCTCTAGCGCCACCTCACCGGCCCTACATTTTAGTTTCTAAGCCATATCCAGTGAAAGTCAAAAATTAATCCCTGAGAGTTTAGAGGTTGTTCCTGGAGGTTTTTAGGGAACCATTCAGTACTGGGAATTAAGCCTGAAACTTCTGCATTTACAATAGATATAATCTAATGGTTACTGTATTATATAGGGAAATTCATAAATAATAAGGGGAATAATTCCATGATTAGTAATAAATACTAATAAATATTGGTTATTTTTACTGATATCCTTAAGAAATGGTCTCTAGAATTCACTTTTATGTGTTGGACAAAGTAAATCACCTCTCTCTAGAATCAATCAGCTCATTCTGAAGATACTATCAATTGGTCTGAAAATCCTTGTAAAGTCTATTTATTGGTATCTAGTATTTGCCGGAAAAAACCAAAGTGTTCTTGTTTTGTGATGAACTAAATATTTGTATTCCTCTGTATCCTCAATATTCTACCTTTATATTTTGTGATACTAGTATGCAAAGTCACAATATTTTGTGATGAATCTTTTGAGGAGAGTAATTTAATTTAAATAATTCATGAGAATAGTACCTTTAGAAGAAAAATGGGGGAACAATTTATCCTGAAGTATTCACTGAGGAAAGGTCAAGTGAACACATAGCATTTGTAGTGGCTGCGTGCAAACCAGGAATAGTACTCACGAATCAGCAAACATGTTATACTTGAACATCTCAGACTCTGTCTATGGTAAGCTTTTTTTTTGCCCTCCCCGGTAAGTTTTTTAATTTTAATATCAGCTCAAGTTATCCAAATCTATGCCCTCTCCTTTCTAAGGAGATACTTAACATATTTAATAATTGCTATAATTCATCTACTGTTGGGACCTGAATTCTGAATAAGGAGGGACGCCATTTTATAAAGGCTTCTTCTCAGGTTCTGAACAGGGGGAGAAGCCATTTTGTAAGAACTTCATGGTGGTAATCACATGCTAGGTCTTCACAAGCCTATTTCCATTAACACCACAACGTAAGCAGCCTGATTATGCCAGGTAGCCTATTAGGGAAGGACAAGGCAGCAATAGGAAGGTACCCCTAGACAATAGCCAATTATTTTAAAGATCATCTCCTTCTGGAGATGGCCCTGGCTGGCCAGTGTGGGGGCCCTTTTTGGAAGATGGATTAAAGTATTAAACTTTATTCCAGTTGTGTAGTGTTGTCCTTTGACTCTGTACCTGAACCCTACCACTCCATTTCAAACTAAGAGTTTCTAATTCTGTGAAGGCTTCTCAACTGACCAACAACTGACAGCTCTCCTCATGTTAGCATCTAGTTTACCTATAGTGCCTCTGCACTGAATAAGATGCAATTCATAAATGACTGTCTAAGGACAAACTACAGGGGTAGATTTATTCCCCAGGAATTGGATATTCTTATTTTAATGGAGACTGACAACTCATTAAATATCTTGGCAACTAGGTTACACAGTTGGAGGTATGTCTGGCTTGTCGACCACATTTAGAACCTGAATATAAATGCCAGATCTTTTTCTTTTTTTAACATAAATCTCTGATTAACCCAGTCCAGACAGTTCTCTATGTAAGTAATTAAATGTTTATCTAGTAGGAACTTTTGGAGTCAGTTAGTGACTTGAAAGTTGTTCCCAACCTTTGGTTTGCTTGTTTCAATAGATAGTAAAGATTATAATCACATGAAATACAAATGCCCAAGGGCACAACTGTACTCATTTGAAATTTTAACTCCACTCTTTACTCTTCAGTGCAAATAAGCTTATCAGACTTTGAGTTAGTAAATTCAAGAACAAAGATTTAGAATAATAGCCCAAAGCTTACAGACAATCACAAGATTAATATGTTCACAATGTTAGGAAGGACAAGCATTTCTTTCACATTGTCAATAAAGAAGCAAAGACAAACATTAAAGAAAGAGGAAATGAAAGAATTTCTCTTTATTAAAATACAAACTCTGGGGGTTTAGGCTCTTGTCTTGCAAGGGGCCAACTCCAATATGCTCATGGGCATTGCAGAGGATCCCTGACCACTGCCATGTGTTATCCCTGAGTACAGAGCCAGGGATAAACCCAGTGCAAAGCTGGGTGTGCTTTTTCAAAATGTCACCCATCCCTCAACCATCAAAAGAATAAAAGTTTACAATTCCCATTGAAAATGAAAAATTTAATTACATATACATTTGGCTAGGGAATACTACATTATAGAGAAATCTATGATATAAAAGATCATTAATAAAGAAATAGCATGATCAGGGCCAGAATGATAGCACAGGGGATTAGAGAATATGCCTTGCATTTGGGCGATCCAGTTTGATCAATCCCTGGCATCCCCAAGCCTGGCAGGAACAATTTCTGAATATAGACCCAGGAGTAACCCCAAGCACTATTTGGTGTGATCCAATTAAAAATATTTCAAGGGAAAGTTATATTCTTCATAAAAGAAGCCTGATTTTGTTTAAAAAGAAAAACAATAGTAATAGAATAGCACTAGAAATAATTAAATGATTTCTTAAAACTAAAAAAATTAGCTTTTGATACTTAATACAGTGGTAAAGTTAAAATAACTAACAAGGGATAGAAAGATTGCAGAGCCTGTGAGGAGGTTGATTGTCTATAGCTAAAACAGAAACATACATATGATCCTCTGCATATGACCATGAGTGATACTAAATAGAGAGCCAGGAGTAAGCCCTGAACATCTCTGGATGTGACCTAAAATAAAATAAAATATTAAAAGTGAAGGAAGTCTTATGGAAATAGTAGCTCTCATATTAAATTGCTACAAGTATCATCTAATATAGGCATTTTTGAAAATATTGGGGGGAACCTTGTCAAACCTTGTCATATAATCTTGGATAGAGGTGAAAATTCTGTCATATATAGTCCCAGTTGGATTTCATCTTTCGTATAGTAAACCCAAGTAAATGGAACTTTGGGAGCAGTTTTTTCCACATATTATTTTAGTGTATCCTTTTACCTTATTCGTCTTTCACAGGTTATTATTCATTATTTTCATAGTGTATAACAAGATTGCAGGCTCACCAGTTTCTCAGAGTTAGTGAAGGGAAGAAAAGAACACAGTAAAGACGTATTAAGACTAGACCAGGGAGTGTTTTATTTTCTATGTACATAATATCATTAGTCAGCACAGTGTTCTGGTCTCAAGTGGTCTTAAAAAGGAACATATCTTTTAGAGCTATTTATTTTTATAGAAAAAAATGAAGAACAAGGAGCAAGCTCTTCCATGCCATATGACTCATAACTCTGCTCCCGCATATGTAACCTTAAGTTGTTTTCTGTACCAGGAAAAATTGTACAAGAATATGAAGATCTTAGCTAGTTGTGATAAAAGAAGTAATTAACATGTTCATCAAAAATACATGTAATATGGGTCAGAATAGACTATCCAGTGACAAACCTCCAATATATACTCAACTTGCCTTTGACAAAGGAGGTAATAATTTAAAATGGAATAAAGACAGTTTCTTCAATAAATGGTGTTGGAACAATTGGATAACCAAGTATAAGAAATTAAAAATTGACCTATATTTTAGACCTTACACAAAAGTCAATTCACAATGAAGTAAAAAAGGCCTGAGTGATAGCATAGCAGTAGGGCATTTGTCTTGCACACATTCGACCCAGGATAGACCTGAGTTTGATTCCCAGCATCCTATTTGTCCCTCAAGCCTGTGATTTCTGAGTGCAGAGTCAGGAGTAACCCCTGAGTGCTGCTAGGTGTGGCCCAAAAGACAAAACAAAACAAAACAAAAACCCAAAGTAGATTAAAGACCTTGCGATTAGACCTGAATCCATAAAAATCACTGATGAGAATAGGCAGAATACTCCAAGACTTAGACCTCAAAGAATTTTTTTTTTGATTTTTGGGTCATACTCATTGACACTCAGGGATTACTCCTGACTATGTGCTCAGAAATTCCTCCTGGATTGGGGGACCATACGGGACCCTGAGGATCAAACCCATGTCCTTCCTGGGTCAGCTGCATGCAAGGCAAACACCCTACTACTGTGCTATCTCACTGGCCCATCAAAGAATTTTTGATGATAGGATGTGAGTGGCAAGAACTATGGCATCAAACCTTAATAAACAGAATTACATCAAGCTAAAAAGTTTCTGATGGCAAAAGAAACATGGGCTAAAATTAGAAGACAACTAATAGAATGGGAGTAAATTTTGCACTCAACACATCAGATAAAGGTTTGGATATCTAGAATATACAAAGTACTCAAAAAGGTTAATTCCACAAAACCTAAAAACCTCCATCAAAAGATGAGGAGAGCAAATGAATAAGCACTTCTCTGAGGATGACCAAAGATGACCAACTGAAAAAATGCTCATCATCACTTATCATTAGGGAAATCCAAATCAAGACAACAATGAGATATCACCTTACACCAGTAAGGAAAACACATATTAAAAATACTGGGAACAATCTCATATTAAAAATACTGGGAACAATTTCTGTTGGTGGGGATGTGGTGAGAAAGGAACTTTCATCTACTGCTGGTAAGAATGCTGCCTGGGCTCACCTCTCTGGAAAACAGTATGGAGGATTCTCAGTAAATACAACATTGAGCTGCCATATGACCCAGAAATCACTAATTTGGGTTTCAATTACCAAGACAGAAAAAAATATTCATCCAAAGAATTGTATGCACACTACTATTCATTACAGAACTCAGTTCAATAGCTAAAAGTTGGAATCAAACCTAGATGGCCAACAACAGATGAGTGGATCATGAAGATGGGGTACACATATACAATGGAATGCTATATAGCTGTAAGGAATGATGCAATCATAAAACTTTCAGCAACATGGATGAAATTAGAAGATATGATGTCAAATGAAGTAAACCAGAAAAAGGATAAATATATAATTATATCAATTATATGTGGTATTTTTGGAAATACCATTGTGAAAAAACACAATGGTCTATCAGGGGTCTCAAACTCAATTTACCTGGGGGCCGTAGGAGGCAAAGTTGGGTGATCCTTAAGTGTAAAGTCAGTAGTAAGCCTTGAACATTGGGGGGTGTGACCCAAACAACTAAAACAAAACAAAACAAAAAAGATTCCTCTAGGGCAGGGCCACAAAATGTTGTATGGAAGGCCTCAAACAACCCGCAGGGCACAAATTTGAGACCCCTGTTAGGACACTATTGGCTTTAGTGTACAGAAAGAAGAAAAGAAACTGAATGGAAGAGGAGAAACACAAACGTTTATATTCTCTTTTATACTCCAAAGAGACCTGCAGCAATGGATACAGCTGTTTAGATTGAGCAGGTGTTTAACTGTTCTTCTTAGATGTCTATAATAATGCTCTAATGCTTTTACCCACAGAAATATGTACAGAATGCATTTGGAAGCCATGGAATTCCATGTGCTCACTATAAGAATGCTTTAGTGTCTTAATTTTAATATGTCTATAATAACCCTTTAATCTTTTTGTTCCTAGTGGTTCTTGGAGATATAGGCTAGCTAGCCATTGTAGATTTGTATTATAGTGCTGTTATATTAGATTCCAAATACAGTGCTCTTTACAATAATGTATTGACAAATATTCTTATCTATTCATTTTCCAGTTGATTATTTCTGCTAATATTATCTACTATTTATGTCCAAAAATATCATTGAAATAAGCAGCTGCATGCCATAAATTTTTGCTACAGTACTATATTCAAGCTAATTTATAACTATATAAAAATGCCCACATTTTCAGTTATTTTCAGGAAAGGAAACTGGATGCTCAAGACCCATTAGAAGGTACTTTATGGTGTAGACTCCTTTTACAGTGCTCTTTTTCCTATTATTTAGTATTCTAGAATAGAAAATTATGATTGTTTTAAGTGTTTATGTGCAATCTGACCCCTGAAGCCTTGTTTTCAGCAAAATTCACCCTCACCAATGACGATTTACCTAGGAATTGGAAAACCTTTCCATCTTTATATATTTTAAGTGCTCTAACCTGTTTCACCTGGGTCAGTTATTCAACTACAAACTATGGATCAATCTTCATTGTCTATGTATGTGTGTGTGAGTGTGTGAAGTGGCCACCTCTATGTCTGTTTAATGTTCAAATATATTGTACATTATGTTTATGTTGTATATAGTCCCTTCTCCATGTTATATATAATCCTTCCTTTCCCTGCTTACCATTTTACAAATCTTTTTCTATCTTTTGGTTCTTTCACCCCTGATATGTTATTTCTCCCTATTTAAACCGTTTTACCTTCATTTCTTAACTCTACAGGAACCAGAATGTACCCCCCCCCCCACCCCAAACCTCTGCCAGCTGACTCCCAAAGCAAAAGAACAGCCTCCAGCCCACCTTGCCTTGGTCCATGAGAAGCTGTAACTGCAGCTGCTGCAGATTTGCTTTTGGTGGCTCCTTTTCTCTCACCTCCCTTTTTGGAAGAGGGTGGGCCACATTCGGCAGCACTCAGGGTTATTCCTGGCTTTGAGATCAAAAATCACTCCTGGCAGGCACAGAAGACCATAGGAGATGCTCAGAATCAAACCCAGGCCTGTCCTGGGTCAACTGTGCGCAAGGCAAATGACTTACCACTGTTCTATCTCTCCAGTTCCTCACTCACCTCCCTTTGCTGTCGACTGTTGTTTGCTACTGGGTTTGGATTTAGAAAGACCCTCAGCTCAACAACATTTCCTGATCTGTGTCTGTTGTGAGCCATTTTTCAGACTCCACAAAACCACATTGTAGGCTCAAGCTGCTCTTCAGATTTTATTCCCCTACCTCCCAGACTATTTCAAAAGATTTAACAGGGATATGTATATTTCATTTGTATATTTCTTTAGATGCATTTTCTTAATAAGTATAACTCTTATTGTGTATTTCCTTATGGAGATGTAGTTTGCCCCATCCCTTCTCTGGATTTGATTAGTGGGAAAATTCTAGTAGACAATTTTCTCTTGGGTTCTGAGTTCATGTTAAAATCAGGTTGTAGGAATTGTTTAACATGTTATTTTTACCCCAGTATCACCAGAATAATCATGTGAAGCTGTTCCTTTTTTGCATAGGCACATTTAAATGGGGAAATCTTACATATAGAAAGAGGTTATTTATTTATTTATTTATTTATTTATTTATTTATTTACGTATGTATGTATGTTTTGGTTTTGGGGCCACACCTGGTGGTGCTCAGTGGTTACTCCTGGCTCTGCACTCAAAAATCACTCCTGGCAGGCTCGGGGGACCAAATGGGATGTGGGTAACCAAACCCGTGTTTGTCCTGGCTGGGTTGCATGCAAGGTAAACACCCTACCACTGTGCTACCACTTTGGCTCTAGATAGAACAAACTGCAATATAATGTTTAGGAGGAAGATGGTGGTGTTAAAGCTGACCAAAACTGGTCTGGACCTGTGTTGGGGTCCGGGTTTGTAGATCCCAAGCCCGGAGAGGCCAGGTCAGGGATGTACAAGGTCCGAGGAAAGCCCACCCTCAGTTGAGGAGACAAAAAACTTGCAGGATGCAATTACACATAGGTTTATTCCCTTTCCAGGATTCTGGGGTGTCACCACAAGCTGGGAATTTGGTCTGCAGTGAGACCCCGAGGATCCAAATTCACAAACATTTAAGGGAATTCATATGATAATAAGCATACAGGTCAAAGCATTTCATAGGTTTTTGCAGTTTGAATCATCCAATGATTTTTTTTTTACAGAAAAGTCGTAATTTTCTGTCTATTCAGCCCCTTCATGACATCATTTACCCCAATTCCTAGACTGATGGTATGCAGAAACGTGTTGAACTCTTCAGGCGGTCCCCCAATCCACAGGGTGGAGGATTCATTCTCCTGACAGCGTAGTGACCGGAGTGATTAGGGGAAGGGAGCCTTGTTCATTATATCAAGCAAGCCAGGGACAGAAGCGAGAATAGCATTAAACTAGATTTTACCCTTATTCTATATCTACGTGTTATTCTATCTATACCTATGTGTTATTCCTTTTTAGTGACTGTATGCAATTATTCCTCCCTAATCTTCAAGGGCGATCTGTCCTCTGCAGGGATCTCCTTCTCCAGGGTCGAGGTGTTCCCCTGTTGGAATGTAAGATGATTAGTTGGTTTCCCCTCCCTTCAAGGTGTCAAGATGTCCTTGCATTCCTTGGAATGTCCTTTGTGATTTACAGCCTGGTCTCAGGAATCAGCTGTCTCCTTATGCAGAGTCTCAAAAGTTACACACTGAAATCCAAAGTTAAAAAGGCTACACCCCAAAATCAAAAGTCACCTCTTTTCCACAGTGGGAGTGAGAAAAATCTATTGGCATTGTTCTTTCTTAACTGATTGGTTAGAATATAGTTTCTTCTATTATTTAAAACTATAATTTTTTTTTTTTTTGATTTTTGGGCCATACCCAGTGACACTCAGACACTCAGGGGTTACTCCTGGCTTTGCGCTCAGAAATCTCTCCTGGCTTGGGGGACCATATGAGATGCTGGGGCTTGAACAAGATCTGTCCTAGGTCAGCCACTTCCAAGGCAAAAGCCCTGCTATTGGCCACTGCTCTGGCCCCCAAATTTTTTAATATATATTTCTATAAATATATGTTGGATAATTAAAGCTTTTATAATACACATGTGTAAGACATTTTTTGGGGCCAGGTATTCTGTATAGGGATTTAGTAGAAGGCATGTGCTTGATCCAGTTCAGATATCTGGTATAGTTCTACCAATCTCCGAATGTGGCACTGAAAGTCCTTTGATTAACACCAAGGTTGCTTTGAAACTACAGTACGTCAGCAGCAATGCATCTTCAGGCCCTAGCTTTGGACCTTTAAACCAGTTGGACAAGTATCAGCAGGGTGAATCTTAAGTCACCCAAGCACCACTTGGGGAGGATTAAAAAAAAATCTCCATTTTTAGGGGCTGTGGTGATAGCAAAGCAGGTAAGACATTTTCCTTGTCTTGCAGTGGCTTGATCTCCAGTATTCTAAAACTGCCAGGAGTAATTTCTGAGTGTAGAGCCACGAGTGACCTCTGAGCACTGCCAGATGTGGCCCCAAAACAAAAACCTCTATTTTAAATAATGGCACTTATTGTTTTTAACAAGTGATTTTGCAACATTGGGTATTTTTGTTTTGTTTGTTTGAACTCCACCCACATGTGTTCAGGGATTACTCCTGACTTTGTACTCAAATATTACTCTTTGAGGTACTCAAGGAATTTTACAAAGTACGAGGAATTGAACTTAGATTGACTGGACTATTGTGGACAATTTTGCTATTCTCTTGGAAGTTAATTTGTTTTTTGTTTTTTTGTTTTTTGTTTTTTTTTTTTTTTGGTTTTTGAGTCACACCCGGCAGCCCTCAGGGCTCTAAGCTCAGAAGCTCAGAAATCACTCCTGGCAGCCTCTGAGGACCATCTGGGATGCTGGGATTCAAACCACAGTCCTTCTGCATGCAAGGCAAACACCTTAACTTCATGCTATCTCTCGAGCCCCGGAAGTTAAAATTTTATGTTGTGGAATGAGTTCCCTTTTTCTTTTTTTTTTTTTTTTTTTTTTTTTTTTTTTTTTTTTTTTTTTTTTTTTTTTTTTTGGTTTTTGGGCCACACCCGGTAACGCTCAGGGGTTACTCCTGGCTATGCGCTCAGAAGTCGCTCCTGGCTTGGGGGACCATATGGGACGCCGGGGGATCGAACCGCGGTCCGTCTCCTAGGCTAGCGCAGGTAAGGCAGGCACCTTACCTCCAGCGCCACCGCCCGGCCCAAAAAACAGGCACTCTTTTTTTTTTTTTTTTTTGGTTTTTGGGCCACACCCGGTAACGCTCAGGGGTTACTCCTGGCTATGTGCTCAGAAGTTGCTCCTGGCTTGGGGGACCATATGGGACACCGGGGGATCGAACCGCGGTCCGTCCAAGGCCAGCGCAGGCAAGGCAGGCACCTTACCTTTAGCGCCACCGCCCGGCCCCGAGTTCCCTTTTTCTCATGTAGTGTAGTTTCCATCTTCCTTCTGTTTGTCTGGTAGGTCAGTCAGCTCAGTCTGTCCTCAGTCTCAGAGAGAATCATATAGAAACTCTCAGATTCCATACTAAAAATAAAATGGTAATTCTGATGTTAGTTTATTTTAAACTTTTATTAATATTATTAACAATTTTTTTTAGTAGTACTAAATTATTGTGGTATAGTTCTGCAATCAGGATGCCCATTTTAAGATCCTAACTTTTTGTTGGAACTAAATAATCCTTAAATGATCAAATCTATATTTATCCATCAATTAAATGTGAATTTTGATAATATCTCCTTTAAAATAGTTATTGTTAAAATAATATCATATGCTGTAAAATTTCACATATGCCTTGAACATGTGTAACATACAAATTTATATATTATATATATGCATCTATATGTACATTTGGGTAGTTGAAAAATGCCAAGTAAAAATACACAAACATCCTTTCAGATAATGATTTCTTGGTACAAAGAGAAGGATTATAACACCTTTCTGGAACAAATATAGAATCTTTTAAAATGTGTTATATATGTGCAAAAGCTAGTTGTAACAGGTGATAGTCCAAGGCTGTAATGGACTCTCAATAAATCTTAGTTTCCTTTCATTTTAAAACATTTGGAAGTTTTTTCCCTGATTCTTTCAATATATTATTATCTTGAATCTACTAATTAGAGTCACAAACTGTAATCAAGAAGTAAACAGAAAGTCAATCTCTCTAAAGTGTTGGAAACTTGTTTTGAAAATGTTTCTTGTGCCTTGAAACCAGAATTCTGAGGGGTCAGCAATGTCAAATAAAAGAATGCACCATTAAGTGCGATAACTATATGGCATATAATAGGGACGTTTTACACTTAAATTTTCTTTGTTTGAAGTCGACTTTGATACTGTATAAAACATTAGAATGCATATCTCTAATATATAATTTTCTTTTGAATTTAAGTCTTATTGTTGCAAGTAACTAAAAGCATCATAGCCAAATGTGGTAAATAATGTGAACAAGTTGAGTAATCCCATTTTTGGGTTTAAAAGAATTGTTATGAGGGGCCGGGCGGTGGCGCTGGAGGTAAGGTGCCTGCCTTGCCTGCGCTAGCCTAGGACGGACCGCAGTTCGATCCCCCGGCGTCCCATATGGTCCCCCAAGAAGCCAGGAGCAACTTCTGAGCGCATAGCCAGGAGTAACCCCTGAGCGTCACAGGGTGTGGCCCAAAAACCAAAAAAAAAAAAAAAAAGAATTGTTATGGGGGGGGGGCACAGAGCTAGAATAAGCTGTTTACCAGAGTTTGATATCTGCCACCTATTTATTTCCTAAGCCCATTAGGAATGATCCCTGATACAGAGCTAGGGGTAAGCCTTGAGTGCGTGAGTGCCATTGGGTATTGCTCAAATATCAAGCAAATAAATAAAAAGTATTGGGATGAAACTAGTTAGATGTTCACTTATTCAGCTCATAAAATGGCTCTGAATATAATTACCAAAAGGAATTCCAAACATGTTTAAAGCACTAGAAATATCATTGAAAAACTTTTAAAGACTACTTTTCATCTCACTTGTTGTGAGATAGCACAGCGATAGGGCTTTTACCTTGCACTCAGTTGATCTAGAACAGACAGTTCGAATTCTCATGCCAGCCAGGGGCAATTTCTGAAAGCAGAGCCAGGAGTAATCCCTGAGTGCTGCTGGATGTGACTCAATAACCAAAAAAAAAAAAAAAAGACTACTTTTCATCTAATCATGACATGATGAATTCACTTAGTGCAATACAACTATATCAATGGTTAAAATATTAAATATATGTTGTGTTCATTACTAAGTCCTAACCTGTATTTTTTTGAATAGGGTCCCTCAACTTTCTAGCTTTCTTTACCTTGTCCCAAAGTTAATGCAGGAACTTATAGCCTGGTTTAGCACTACAGTTAGTGAGTGATGATTCTGATTATTAGCTGATACTTATATCATTCATTTTCTAATTATTTTTTTTATTTTATATTTTATTTTTGTTTTGGGGGGCCACACCAGGTGATGCGCAAAGGTTACTCCTGGCTCTGTGCTCAGAAATAGCACCTGGCAGGCTTGGAGGACCATATGGGAGGCCAGATGATAGAGCCCCAATGCTTTGTAGGTCAGCTGCATGCAAGGCAAATGTCCTACTGCTGTGTTAGTACTGGGGCCCCAATTTCTTTCTTTCTTTCTTTCTTTCTTTCTTTCTTTCTTTCTTTCTTTCTTTCTTTCTTTCTTTCTTTCTTTCTTTCTTTCTTTCTTTCTTTCTTTCTTTCTTTCTTTCTTTCTTTCTTTCTTTCTTTCTTTCTTTCTTTCTTTCTTTCTTTCTTTCTTTCTTTCTTCCTTCCTTCCTTCCTTCCTTCCTTCCTTCCTTCCTTCCTTCCTTCCTTCCTTCCTTCCTTCCTTCCTTCCTTCCTTCCTTCCTTCCTTCCTTCCTTCCTTCCTTCCTTCCTTCCTTCCTTCCTTCCTTCCTTCCTTCCTTCCTTCCTTCCTTCCTTCCTTCCTTCCTTCCTTCCTTCCTTCCTTCCTTCCTTCTTTCTTTCTTTCTTTCTTTCTTTCTTTTGGTGTTTGGGCCACACCCAGTGACTCTCAGGGATTACTCCTGACTATGCGCTCAGAAATAGCCTTGTCACTGAAACCCAAACACAATCATGTATGTAATAAAGTTGTTTAAATAAAAAAAAAATAAAAAAAAAAGAAATAGGGCCCGGAGAGATAGCACAGCGGTGTTTGCCTTGCAAGCAGCTGATCCAGGACCAAAGGTGGTTGGTTCGAATTCTAGTGTCTCATATGGTCCCCTGTGCCTGTCAGGAGCTATTTCTGAGAAGACAGCCAGGAGTAACCCCTGAGCACCGCCGGGTGTGTCCCAAAAACAAAAACAAAAACAAAACAAACAAAAAAAAGAAATAGCCTTGTCTTGAGGGACCATATGAGATGCCTGGGGATCGAAACATTGTTCGTCCTAGGTTAGCACGTGCGAGGCAAACACCCTACCGCTTGCACCACCACTCCAGCCCCATCCAGCTTCGATATTCTAATTATTTTAAATATTACTATTGTCTATAACGACTTGGTATAGCCAATAGTTTTATGGATTTGCCAGTGATCTTTTTGGATGTTAAGCTTGAATAGCTTTTGTATAATGTGAACAATGATAATTTTTTGAGATCATTAGAACAGAAAATTAGTAGTTCTTCTTAGGAATAATTAATCCATTTTATTAATAAAATTTTTATTTCTTTAATAATGTAACTATATGCACTAATTTAAGACTTCAACTATTCTACCATAAAATGAAAATTATTTTTTATTGTTTTAAGTATAGAAAAGAAAATATTTTCAATATTTCTAGCATTAGATTCAATAAATTTATGGACATTAAACCATACTAATTCTAGGAGGTTAAGTATGATTAAAAACTTAAATGATTTCCTAGATGCATATAAATTAGACATACTGATTAATCAAATATCAGAGATGTCCTAGGCAAAATACTTCGAAAAATATTCTCAGGCATCTGCTCCTTATTGTAATCAATTCATTGGTAATTTTTTTACATATAAAGTTTTTCCTGCTAATTATCTACTAGGATTTTCGTTTTGCAATTTACATCATTGTGTAGTATGCTTATCCTAATCCCATATAAATGATATCATAAATGCTATAAAAAGTTTGAGTTTTTTAAATATACCTTTTAAGGTAATTCTGTTTTCCTTCTTCCTCATATCCTTTAATTTGTAAGGGAGTACATATGGGAGGAAGGAAAGGAAGGGAAAAACGAGCCCTAGAAATTTCTATTCTGTCTAGTACCTTGCACAGTGTTTGGCACTTACTGGCATTCAATCAATGCTTAGGTAATGGAAAGCTATATAGGCATATAAAGTCCTTCAGTAAGTTAAAATTTCGTAACTCTTGGCTGCAGGCCTTGTGGTTACAATGCCAAAAGTAGGATTTTGGGCTAGTCAAGGTCTCTCAGCTTCTCCCACTTAATTTTTAACTCATGACTACTGCATGGTAGATGATTTGCTGTAGTTTTCTGGGCTTTGTTGTCAAAAGTGTTTTCATTTGAAGACAAAGAGCCACTTTACAAGCTATGGAGTGAAACAATATAATAAAGGTGCCAAAGTTCAGAATGATGTATTTTTCTACAATGCTGTGCTTTAAATAGTTCTTGTAGGCCAATGCATCAAATGAAGGGAAATGAACACAGAAAACCATTTTGTATTTATTGCCAAAAGAGCTAATATCTTGGGCTCCTTGTTATAATGACAGAGACTGGCATCAATGACTTTTTTTTTTTTTTCACACAGCAACCAGTACTTGCCTAATTTTCAGGATCTCTGCGGGTGCAAATCTGTTGTTAAAATAATAGTTGATCATGATTTTTATTACTCTGGAATAAATTAATGTCAAGTGATCTAGTGCTGTATAACAAATCATACTAAAACTCAATAAAAGTGAACATTTTTATAGCTTTGTGTTGTAGGTCAGTAATTTGACAGTGGCTCAAGCCAACAATTTTGGCCTTCAGGGTCATTCACAAGGCTTAAAAAATGGTGACTAGGCCTATAGTCATGTAAAAATGTGAAAGCTTGATGAAAGTGAAAACTATGTATATACAGTGACTCACTTGCATGGCTAACAGGTGGTTGAAGGTGGTTGATGGATCCAGTTCCTTCCTCTGCTGATTTCTCTCTTTTGTGCTCTTTGATTCTTGTCATGTCATAACTGCTGACTTTCCTCAGAGCAAAATACCTCAAAGTATAAGATGGTAATGATATGCATTGTATAACAGCCGAAGAAGTCAGATAATCTCATATCTTCAACGTGGTGTCAAGGTCACTCTTATTTATTGAGGGGTTACATAAATGTATGTCCATCAGATAACTATCTTAAGTTGTGGATTATTTCAGGGATAAAAACCTTTTATGTACATAAAAAGTATTACCTGAAAAGATGAAAATGGCTGCATCTTATACTTGGTTCTCTACTTATATATATTTATATTTTTATATATTTTATAATTTTTGTTTATATAATGATAATCTAATTCATCCTTCAACATGAAGCTGAAAGTGAGATTTTTTTTGTTGGTCTCTCTCTCTCTTTTTAAATCTTTATTTAAACACCTTAATTACAAAGGCCTCTCCTTTTTAAAAATATTATTTATTTAAGCGCCATGATTCCAAACATGTTTGTAGTTGGGTTTCAGTGATAAAAGCAGTACACCTCCCTTCACCAGTGCAACCTTCCCAACGGTTTCATTATTTAAAACGAGAAAAAAAAATACACTTAAGAGTTGATAACATACTAGGTTACAACAACTAGTAAATGTTTGAATGACTATTTCAACCCACTATTATTCCTTGTTTATTTCTTTAAATATACAGTAAAAACTCCCCCCAAAATAAAATAAGAATCTCCCCAAACTAGTTCTGCAGCTATTTATGTAAGAAATATAAATAAAGATGAGGTAAGAATCGAGAGAGGAAGGCAGTTATGGCAATGTAGGAGAGACTACTCATGTCAGCTCTTGCCTGAATTTTTGCCAAATTTAGATACACTTATTAAGGAGAGTTTCCGAGATCAGTTTTCAAGATCAAATCAGTAGTTTTGTATGCCTCAAACACAATTTTGTCTTATTTTTACGGTCTTTGTTAGCAAAGCGTTCACTTAACTTATTTAAGTTAGGAACAATAAAATTATAAATACAAATGTTAAAAGGCATTAAGTTGCTAGAACAATTAAGTGCTTCCTTTAATCTTAGGACATTTTCCTTTGTATAAAGTAATATTACTGGTTTTACTAGAACCAGAACAAAGGTTATTCACTGTAGGTTCACACTTTCAGTGTCTTAAATCAACATAGACTATTACTTTCTTGGTCTAACATATCCAACTTATATCATCAGTGTATTCTTATTTGGAGTGTATCAGGATAATAGGCTGATGTAAATTCTATCACCTGATCCAGGGAATATATCTAATTTTGGGGGGTCTGCAATGGACAACATTTTGGGTGTTACTATTAAGAGATAGAATGCAAAGCCGCAAATACAAAATTAGATACAAAATCTTTAAGTGAGTACAAGGAAATAAAATGCTCTTAAGATACTTTTTTTTTATTAGCTTCGCAATAAATCAACAGTATGCTTCAGTGATTTCCAGATTAGAGAAAGTATCATGGTTAATCACACATTGACTATTCATGCTTCAGTTTTTAAGAGTCCCAGTCCAACTTCAAAAGGGAATGGGAAACAACATTCTCTCACACGTCCCCAAGGAGGACAGCTGGGAATAGTTGGTAAACAGCAGTCATAATTACCACAGTAATCAAGGAGCTGAGACCGGAGAAATACCTGATTTGAATACATAGTCATATCATACGTACCCTTTTAATGTGGAAGACATCCTCAGTACAAAAGGTCCTTGGCAGTCTCTCAAATAGAGAGGAATCACAAGTTAACCCAAGTTTCTTGGAACTCTTTTCCAACAGAGCACAAAGACAGTTATAGGCAATGCTTATTTCATACATTCACATTTTCCTTCTCTATAAAAAGTAATCAGCCCATACTTTTAGTATATTTTTTCTAGCTATGATACTTTTCACTTAACTATGCAATATATTACATATTTATATGATATCAGTTTTATATATGCAATATGTAGCTATAGATGTGAACTATTATTTCTATATTCTAATATATCAGTTTATAGATATGTACATATATATATGTACTGCATATATATCTTACGTACTTTTAGATAAATCTATGACTCTATAAGCATACATAGGTAAATGTGTGTTTATATAATATATTTTATATATGTAGTATAGATTTATATTGTGTATGGAATATACTATATATCTAGCGTTTATAATATATGTGAATATATAGTATCATACATGATATAGAAATATATTAAAATGTATTTATACAGTTATCAATGTTTAAATGTCTAAAGTATAAATATATAAAATACTATCTTTTTATCAGGCTTTTGGACCTCCTTTAAATTA
Organism: Suncus etruscus; assembly: GCF_024139225.1. Lineage (NCBI taxonomy): Eukaryota > Metazoa > Chordata > Mammalia > Eulipotyphla > Soricidae > Suncus > Suncus etruscus. The sequence goes on along the minus strand of NC_064860.1, from coordinate 85,676,479 downwards.
TTTGTTTTTAATCTGCTTTTATATAATGATTTTCTGGTTTTTATAAAATAATTTTACTCATTATTTTGTCCTTCTTTGTACATGAACTGTACCTAATTCCTTAAATTTCTTTCAACTTCATGCTTTTTGCACTGCATATTCTTGCCATTAGCAGTTTTTATTCAGTATTGGGCACTATATGAAGTTAATCCTCAGGTTCTAAAGCCAGGACACTGGAGAGATGCGGGTCTGGAGAGAAACGTCGATGTAGGAAATAATCCACACACACTAAAGAGGGTGAAATGGTTTCAGGAGTTCCAACATGTAAGCCTTTCAGTACTAAGAAGCAGGAAGCTTAGTGTAAAGTCTGTAAACACAAGAGAGAGTTTTCCTAAAATCCGAGGAACCAGACAACACCCAGAGGTGGCATTAGTTGTTCTAAACACTGATCCAAGGTGCTACCTTCAAAGATGTTTCCAACCAATGAGTAACAAAAGGTATACTGAGAAAATGAGATGTGATAAACCCCACAGGTCACTTTCATTTACATAACTTCTATTCATTTTCGAGAATTAGAAAAGTTTTTATTTACTTTCAACTTTTCTGGGTATTAAAGGTCAGTCTTTTCTGATTTGTTTTACTTTTCACACTATAAAAAGAACATATACTGGCTTTCCTGCTATGCTCAAATCTGTTTTTATTGCAATTTATTCTTTGTGTACAGACACAAAGGTGACAAGTACATAGTTGATCTAATTAGACATGTATAGACTGCTTTATTTTATTATATTGTGACTATTCAAGGACAAGTCTGGCCTTTTATTGGTGGAAAGATTAAGAAATTATTAAGATTAAAAATTTTTTGTAGAACTGGCTGTGCTCAGTTTTACTTTTGCTCTGCTCAGTAATCATTCCTGACTCCATGCTCAGGAGACCATATAAAGTGTCAGGGATAAAAATAGGATAAAGGGGCCAGAGAGATAGCATAGAGATAGGGCTTTTGCCTTGCAAGCAGAAGGATGGTGGTTCGGATCCCGACATCCCATATGATCCCTCGAGCTTGCCAGGAGCTATTTCTGAGCATAGATAGCCAGGAGTAACCCCTGAGCAATACTGGGTGTGACCCAAAAACAAAAACAAAAAAATAGAATATACTGCTTGCAAGGTATGTGCTTTACCCTCATACTATCTCTCCTCCATAATTTACCTGTAAACCACCTTTGTTAAAATTCTTAGGGTGAACTGCCTAGAACACCTACCTCTCTTGCAATGATACCCATACCTCAGATTAGCAAGTTTGATTTCTTTGTGCAGTTGGCACCATTGCATAGATTTGGAAAAAAATAAATCAGTCAGATTTAGTACAAGGAGAAAGGGAAGATGTTCATTGAAAGTTAGGATCCCCTGCCCTCACTTTCTCTTTATTATTACTATTATTATAATAACCAAAAACATTTTTTTAAAGGAAGAGTCACACCCAATGGGCCACACCTGATGATGCTCAGGATCATCCTGGCCATGCTCTCAGAAACCGCTCCTGGCTTGGGGGACCATATGAGACACCAGGGGAATGGAACCCAGGTCCATCCTGTGTCAGCCGCGTACAAGGCAAACGCCCTCCCCCTGCGCTATTGCTGGGCTCCAATATCTTAACCTTGCCACCAACAGAAGGCCCACCTTGTCCATGAATAGTCACAAAATAACTTCGTACACTTGGTTATAGTACTCATACTATACATATACATGAACTATATGTATAGTACTCATACATTTCTTGTGGTGCTCATGTACACATCCTGTTGCTGTGCTTGCCGAAGGGAAAATATTTTTTACCAGTAGCTCACATAAATTTGTTTGTGCTTTGCTGTATCAAAGATTAGACACTTAATTTTGGTACAGGGACTTTAACAGAGTTCCAGATCATACCAGGGATGTGCTGAGAATAAAAGTAAAGACCTCGTGCTATCCAGGAAGGTGTCCTCTAAACAGGTCTTGTTTATTTTGGGTTTTGACGGGCTATGATGACTCAAGATTACTAACAGCTAATTTATAGTTAAGTACAGTCTTTGAGAAACTCAAAATTTGTCATATATTATAACTATTTATAAACCTTATAATGTTATTTGAGATACAATGATGTACATATCAATATGACAATAATTGATATCTGTTATGAATATATAAATTATAGCTACAAGGTTGTTCATAATAGTTATTATTTTATGGATTTGTTTTATCCATAAAATAAATATTTAATAAAATATAAAAGTATTTTACAGTTTACATAAAATACTTTAGTTATTATTTTATGGATAAAGTTGTTAATGATTGAGTTACAGTCATATGTTCAAAAACCTTTATCAGCGCATATTTCCCTCCACAATATCCCTATTTTCCCTCTCATGTTCTCTAATGCCCTCTCTCCTTATCTCTAGAATTTGTCTCTATATTTTTCTTCTCTCTCTTTCAGAGAGAAAAAAATGTGAAATCCTTACATAATACAAAAAAAGTTCATCTCTACATATCTTAATATTTTGAGTATATTTTGTGTCCTGAAGTGAACAAAAATAAAAGAGAATAGTAGAACCAACAATAAAATTACAAAAATTAAATATAATTGGTGGTAGAATATTCAGAACTTAATTTTTGTTATTAAATTTTACTTAAATTATTTCCTAACTTATTAGACTAATTATAGAAGCCTAACACTGCAGCATGGAGCAAATATGACAACTGTGTTTGAGAGATTGCTAGTAATTACTGGTAAATATAGGGAGATTAGAAAAAAAACAAGTGCATGATTAATTGCTGTTTCTTCATGCATGAAGATACTAAGTACTGTGTACTTAGCATTTGCCTAAAAGATCTTTGAATTAATGTTATTGTAAGCTGTTTATTTTTTGTTTCTCATGTTAACATCAAAGAAATGGGGAAAGAAGATAAGGAAACTGAAAACTGCTGGAGATGTGCTTTAAATTGATGATTTTCCCAACAACTTTTCTCCATTATTTAAGTGTCTGCTAATTGATTTTCTTAATTTCACAGACCTCGCTGTAAGATCTACAAAGGCTATATTTTATTTCACTTAGCACAATACTCTTCAGATCCATCAATGAATTAGAAAATTTCATACCTTCATTTTTTCCAACAACTACATAGTGTTCCCTGAGCAAAATGAGTTAGAGGGAAAAGGAAAGGCATAGAACGATTGTAGTTATTTGTGTGATTAAAACAATATAGTATGGTAATTATATCCAATGACGTAAAGATGAGGGCCAGGTGGACTGGCCCATGGTAGTAAGTGTACCATAAAGAGTTGGGTAATGCAATGAGGGCAGAAAATTGACCACTGTGATAATGATAATTAAAAATGATCATTCTGTATAAGACTGAGTGTAGAAAAGAGGTAAAGTAATATGCATGATACTTCTTCAGTAGCAATATTGCAAACCAAAGTCCACAGTGCCAGAAAGGAAAAAAAAGGAAGAGAGAGAGAGAGACAGAGAGAGAAGAAAAATGTCTGTCATAGGGGCAAGCAAGGGGAGAGCATGAGGAAATTTGGAGCCATTGGTGGTGAGAAATGTGCGTGGATGAAGGTATGTGTGTTGGACATTATATAAGTGAACAACTTTATAACTTTATCTCACAGTGATTAATTATTTAAAAAACTATAGTTTATTAAAATATTTATTATACAGATATGTGCTTAATATTATTAGTAATTATGTGTAATTTATGTAATTAGTAATTTACTTAGTTAATAAATACTAATCTAATTAGTATTAAATTAAGTTAAATAAAATAAATAAATTAGATAATCAAATTATATACTAATTTTATTAGTATCAATAATTTATGTGTGGTTTACTTACACATATTTTAGTATGATTGAAATTAAACTTTGATCATATTGAAAAAAAGTATTAATATTAATATTTTAGAACTATTTCTCTATCCAAGATCAACTATGGGTCATATAGATTCCACTTTTTTCTTGCTTTTTTTAAAATTAATATTTTACTTAAGTAAATTGGTTATAGTTGGGTTACAGTCACAAACAGCCCCCCTTCATCAGTGTAACATTCCCCACTCCCAATCCTTGCCTGTATTTGAGACAGGCATTCTACTGCAGTTATTTGTTTTTAAGTTCAGTAAATTGTTTTTTTTTCTTTTTTTATTTGAAACATTTTTCTTTATTTAAACATCTTGATTACATATATGATTGTGATTAGGTTTCAGTCATGTAAAGAACACCCCATTCACCAGTGCAACATTCCCACCACCAATGTCCCAAATCTCCCTCCATCCCACCCCACCCCCACCTGTACTCTAGACAGGCTTTCCAGTTCCCTTATTCATTCACATGATTATGGTAGTTCTCTGTGCAGTTATTTCTATAACTGCACTCACCACTCTTTGTGGTGAGCTTCATGAAGTGAGCTGGAAGTTCTAGCCCTCCTCTCATTGTCTCTGAGGATTGTTGCAAAAATGACTTTTATTTTTCTTAAAACCCATAAATGAGTGAGACTATTCTGCATCTCTCTCTTTCTCCCTCTGACTTATTTCACTCAGCATGATAGATTCCATATACATCCATACATAGGAAAATTTCATGACTTCATCTCTCCTGACGGCTGCATAATATTCCATTGTGTAAATGTACCATTGTTTCTTTAGCCATTCCTCTGTTCAAGCGCATCTTGGTTGTTTCCAGAGCCTGACCATTGTGAATAGTGCTGCAGTAAATATAGGTGTGAGGAAGGGGTTTTTGTATTGTATTCTTATGTTCTTAGGGTATATCCCTAGGAGTGGAATAGCTGGGTCGAATGGGAGCTCAATTTCCAGAGTTTGGAGGAATCTCCATATCGCTTTCCATAGAGGTTGGACTAGAAGGCATTTCCACCAGCAGTGGATAAGAGTTCCTTTCTCTCCACATCCCCGCCAGCACTGATTGTTCTCATTCTTTGCAATGTGCACCAATTTCTGTGGTGTGAGGTGGTATCTCATCGTTGTTTTGATTTGCCTCTCCCTGATGATTAGTGACGAGGAGCATTTTTTCATGTACCTTTTGACCATTTGTATTTCTTTTTTTATCAAAGCATCTGTTCATTTCTTCTCCCCATTTTTTGATGGGATTAGAAGATTTTTTCTTGTAAAGTTCTGTCAGTGCCCTGTATATTTTGAATATTAGCCCCTTATCTGATGGGTGTTGGGTGAATAGTTTCTCCCACTCAGTGGGTGACTCTTGTGTCCTGGGCACTATTTCTTTTGAGGTGCAGAAGTTTCTCAGCTTAATGTATTCCGATCTGTTGATCTCTCTTCCACTTGTTTGGAAAGTGCAGTTTCCTCCTTGAAGATGCCTTTAGTCTCAATGTCGTGGAGTGTTTTACCGACCTTGATATCAAGGTCTTTAATCCATTTGGATTTTACTTTTGTACATGATGTTAACGGGGGGTCTATGTTCGCTTTTTTGCAAGTGGCTAACCAGTTCTTCCAGCAACACCTGTTAAAGAGGTTTTTCCTGCTCCACTTAGGATTTCTTGCTCTTTTGTCAAAAATTAGATAATTTTATGTCTGGGGGACAATGTGTGAGAACTCAAGCCTATTCCACTGATCTGAGGGTCTGTCTTTATTCCAATACCATGCTGTTTTGATAACTATTGCTTTGTAGTACAGTTTAAACTTGGGGAAAGTAATGCCTCCCATTTTCCTTTACCCTAGGAGTGCTTTAGCTATTCGAGGGTGTTTATTGTTCCAGATGAACTTCATAAGTATTTGATCCACTTCTTTGAAGAATGTCTTAGGTATTTTTAAGGGGATTGCATTAAATCTGTATAATGCTTTGGGGAGTATTGCCATTTTAATGATGTTAATCCTGTGAATCCATGAGCAGGGTATGTGTTTCCATTTCTGTGTGTCCTCTCTTATTTCTTGGAGCAGGGCTTTATAGTTTTCTTTGTATAGATACTTCACGTCTTTGATTGAGTTTACTCCAAGATATTTGAGTTTGTGTTGCACTATGGTGAATGGGATTGCCTTCTTGATTTCCTTCTCTTTCCTATCATTATTGGTGCATATAAAGGCCATTGATTTCTCTGTGTTAATTTTGTAGCTTGCCACCTTGGTATATGAGTCTATTGTTTCTAAAAGCTTTTTGGTAGAGTCTTTAGGATTTTCTAAGTAGAGTATCATGTTGTCTGCAAAAAATGAGAGCTTGACTTCTTCCTTTCCTATCTGGAATCCCTTGATATCTTTTTCTTGCCTGATCGCTCTAGCAAGAACTTCCAGTACTATGTGGAAGAGGAGTGGTGAGAGCGACAGCCTTGTCTTGTACCAGAATTTCAAGGAAAGGATTTTAGTTTTTCTCAATTGAGGATAATATTTGCCACTGGCTTTCGGTAGATGGCTTCAACTAGATTGAGGAAGGTTCCTTCCATTCCCATCTTGCTGAGATTTTGATCAAGAATGGGTGTTGGACCTTATCAAATGCTTTCTCTACATCTATTGATATGATCATCTGATTTTTATTTTTCTTCTTGTTGATGTTGTGTATGATGTTGATGGGTTTATGGATGTTAAACTATCCTTGCATTCCTGAGATGAAACCTACTTGGTCATAGTGTATGATCTTCTTGATGGTGCATTGGATCCTATTTGCCAGGATTTTGTTGAAGATCTTTGCATCAGCATTCATCAGGGATATTTTCTTTTTTGGCAGCATCTCTGTCTGGTTTTAGTATCAAGGTGATGTTGGCTTCATAAAAGCTGTTTGGGAGTGTTCCCGTTTTTCAATTTTATGGAAGAGCCTGGATAGGATTGGTAGTAACTCCTCTTGAAAGATTTGAAAAAATTCATTAGGAATTCCATCTGGGCCTGGGCTTTTCTTTTTGGGTAGATGTTTGATTGCAGTTTCAATTTCCTCAGTGGTGATGGGGGTGTTTAGATATGCTACATCCTCCTTACTTAAATGTGGAAGGTTATAAATGTCCAAGAATTTTTCCATTTCTTCTAGATTCTCATGTGTAGTAGCATAAAGTTTCTCAAAGTAGTCTCTGATTACCCTTTAGATCTCTGCAATATATGTCGTGATCTCCCCCTTTTCATTTCTAATACAGGTTATCAGATTTCTCTCTTTCTTTGTGAGTTTTGCCAATGGTCTATCAATCTTGTTTATTTTTTCAAAGAACCAACTTCTGCTTTCGTTGATCTTTTGGATTAATTTTTGGTTTTCCACTTCATTGAGTTTTACTTTCAGCTTTGTTTTTTCTTCTGTCTCCCCATTTTTGGTTCCTTTTGTTGGTCGTTTTCTAATTTTTTGAGCTGTGTCATTAAGTTATTCAGGTATACCCCTCTTCCTTCCTGATGTGTTCTTGTAGAGCTATAAATTTTCCTCTCAGGACTGCTTTTGCTGTGTCCCATAGACTCTGGCAGTTTGTGTCTTCATTATCATTTGTTTCCAGGAAAGTTTTGATTTCCTTTTTGATTTCATCTCAGACCCAGTGGTTGTTCAGTAGCAGGATGTTTAATTCCAATTGTTAAAGTTTTTCTTCTATGTGGCTTTGTAGTTCACATCTAATTTCAAAGCCTTGTGGTCAGCAAAGGTAGCCTGAACGATTTCTATCCTCTTGATTTTATGGATGTATGTTTATGTGTCAGCATGTACATTGGAAAAGAATGTATATCCAGGTGTTTTGGGATGGAGAGTCCTGTATATATCTACTAATCCTCTTTCTTCCATAACTCTTTTCAGGGCTAGTATGTTTTTGTTGGGTTTCAATCTGGTTGACCTATCAAGTGTTGATAGGGGCTGTGTTGAGGTCTCCCACAATTATTGTATTATTATTGATTTCTTCTTCCAGATTTGTCAGTAATTGTATTAGATAATTTGCTGGTCTCTCATTGGTGCATATATGTTTAATAGTCTTATTTCTTCCTGTTGCACATATCCCTTGATTAGTACATAGAGTCCATCTTTGTCTCTCACCACTTTTCTGAGTATAAAGTTGGTGTCATCAGATATTAATATGGCCACCCCAGCTTTTTGAGGCTGTTGTTTGCTTGGATGATTTTCCTCCAGCCTTTGATTTTGAGTCTATGTTTGTTCTGACTATTCAGATGTGTTTCTTGTAGGCAGCGGAAGGTTGGATTCATCTTTTTTGACTCTTTTGCCACTCTGTGTCTTTTATTTGGTGAATTTAGTTCAGTGACATTGAGGGAGATGATTGTCATAGGATTTAATGTCATCTTTGTAGATAAGTTTGTTGTGTTTGTTGATCTCTCTTGTCTTAGAGTAGACCTGTCAGTTTTTCTTTTAAGGCTGGTTTATCATCTGTGAAGTTTCTGAGCTGTTGTTTATACATGAAGCTATGTATTCTTCTTTCAAACATGAACATGAGTCGGTCTGGGTGCAGTATTCTCGGTGAGGCATTCATTTCATTCATTCTTGTCATAATATCCCACCACTGTCTTCTGGCCTTGAGAGTTTCTTGTAACATGTCTGCTGTAAGTCTTAGGGATCCTCCTTTGAATGTAATTTCCCTTTTTGATCTTGCTGCTTTCAGTATTCTATCTCTATCTGTGGAATTTGCCATTGTAATGAGGATGTGTCTTGGGTGTTTTTCTTTGGGTCTCTTTTAGCTGGTACTCTTTGGGCATGCCCGATTTGATTGCATGTAATCTTTAACTCTGGGAATATATCTTTTATGATGTCTTTGACAGTTTATTCTTCCTGGAGATCTCCTACCTAGGTTCCTTGGACTCCAATGATTCTTATATTGTTTCTGTTGAGTTTATCAAAGACTTCTATTTTCACCTGTTCGCATTACTTGAGTACTTTTTCCATTGTCTGCTCGTTTGTCTTAAGATTCTTTTCCAATTTTTTCTGTTGTGTTGAGTTTTTCTGCATCACATCTTCCAGTACTCCGATTCTCTCCTCAGCTGCTGATACCCTGCTGGCAAGGCCATCCATTGAGGTTTTCACTTGAGCTACTGTGTTGTTCAGATCTGTTATTTCAGTTTGGAGTTTTCTGATTTCGGTTTTTGTGTTCTGTTCAGATCCATCAATGCTTTTTTGAGTTCTTCAAACATCTTCCATATTGCTATTTTAAGTTCCTTATTTGAGAGGTTAATCAGGTGGTTGGAATTAATTAGGTCATCCGAGCTTTCGTCTTCATTCTCTGTGCATGGTGTTGCCTGCGAGGTTTCCCCATTGTCACGCTTGTAGTGTGGTTCTTCCTGCTTGTTGTGGTGGGGTTCATTGGTTAGAAAGAATGCATGGCCACGAAGCGAAGCGAACGCTCTTCTGCTGCCTCTAGTTGACAGTTCTTTGGGGGTGATCTCCCTAGGCCTCTGAGGAGACCTTCAGGGATTCAGGAACCCAGGCAGACAGGCGCAGAAGTTTCCCTTTAAGTCCTCAGAGTGAACAAAGGCACAGCAGGGCGGAGCCTCCGCAGGCCAGAGAGCCCAGCCTATTGGACGGCGACCCCTGCAGCCAGAATCTACTCACTGGGCAGCTTCAAAATGTAGTTTTTTGGGGGTGCGCTCCCTAGGCCTCTGAGGAGACCTTCAGGGATTCAGAAACACAGGCAGACAGGCGCAGGAGAAGTGAGATTCCACTTTTCTATTAGAATATCTTTTTCACTTTTTTGTTTGTTTGTTTTTTTTCGGCAACACCAGGTGAAGTTCAGGGGTTACTCCTGGCTATGCGCTCAGAAATAGCTCCTGGCTTGAGGGACCACATGGGATGCCAAGGATTGATCACAGGTCCATCCTGAGTCAGCCAGGCGAAAGGCAAATAGCCTACCGCCATGCTATCTCTCAGCCCTTATAATCTATCCATGTTAAAAGATGTTTAATCGCCATTTTTGGATGAAAGTATGTATGAAAATTGTTCATATTATTAACATGCAATATAATTTGTCCAAAAATAGAAAAAAAAGCTTGATAGAATGTGCCAAGTGATAATACAGAGGTTTAGTGCTATTACCTTGCTTATAGCAGGCCCAGATTTTATCCCTGACACCCCAAATGGTCTCCTAGTCTTCCAGGAATAATCTTTGAGCAGAGAAAGAACTAAACCCTGAACCCTGTTAGTTGTGATTCAAAAAAAAAAAGAACAAATTGACATTTTGGACATTTATTCTATCAATATTTCCCTATAAGTAATTGATGATAGAGAACATAACAATATGTCTCTGTTGTTGATCTTCAAAGAGACATCATACAATAGTAGAGCATGGTAAAGTTAAGTTACTATATCTGAACTACTCAACTTAAAATTGTGTGTCAAAAACTAGTACTCTAGGTATGTACAAATGTAATAACACACAATCAGCAGTATAATTATATAGTCATATCATTCTTTCTAAGGGAAAATTAATTTGTATCAAAATTGATTTATTACTGTCATGTATACTTACTTAAAATTAAACTCCAAATGTTCTGGAATGGATACCAAGAACATATAATACTAGACAATGAGCATATGCAGACTTGGATGAGTACTTAAGAACATATGGTAAGAAGAATTTCAGAAAGATAAGCTGAATATCACTGGACATTTTAAATTAGTTTAGCATAAAACAAAAACTCCCACTTGATTGATTTTTATTACAAAGAAGGTATCACCTAGAGATAAATAGCAATAGTGTAAGAGCAAGTGCTTCTGCTTATGATAATTGAATCCCTGACTCATAGTCTCATAAGTTTCTCGAAGGCCAGTAAATAACTAGCAAAATATGGTATTTAATATGTTAGAAGGACACAGAAAACAACATTTCCCAACATATTTTATTTACAAGGCAACAGCATTAAAGTTAAGGCATTAGAAACAATAGCAGTAACAGGATTCATCTTCAACTAATTTACCATATCAGATCTAGAAAGCAGAATTATATAGGATTTATAAGAATTATATATAATAAATATAAGAATTATATAAGTATTAAAAGGAATATTAATTGCCAGGACATAAAAACTAAATTAAAAATAGATTATAATTATGACAAGATAAAAGGAATCAATGCTAAAGTTTGCTCTGTAACAAATATCATGGCTTAAGGAAATTTAAGGTGAAATTATGCAAGGAATGCTGTTAATAATCTGCATTTTTGGGACATGTAATATGTGTCTTAATTTTCTTTTGATGAGTCACTTTCTGTGAGAAACTATTATTTATTCTAACAAGACAATGAATTCATGGCAATTACCCTTGTATTTTCTCATGTTATTAAGATTCTTTATACATTGTTGATAATCAACTCTGATTAATCAGAATAAATTAGTGAAGTTAAATCTGTTCACATATATCACTCCCTGTTTTCATATTTATATTTCCATGAATCAGGGCACACAATAATCCTTTAAATAATCTTTCTTTCAATTGCTCTTTTAAAAGCAGGACTCCATTCTAATTAGTGATTAGCTAAAGCTTCATTAATTTTTCTAGAGAAATAAATCCAGTTTTATAGACTATATTATATAGCTATTAAAGAGGGCACTATTTACTAAAAATTCCACATTTATGTTTCTCAATTTCAGTATATTATGTCTATTGTATTATAAAATAGGAACACATGTGGACTAATAATACAGAAAGTAGCAATGAAAGAAGTATAAAATACTTCATTAGCAGGTTATTTCTATTTTTTGCAAATACTGTTAAGGGAAATACTGAAGTTATTTATCATTGTGACTGAACATAACAATGATAGTCATGATTTTTAAATGTAAATCAATTAGAATAACAAAGTTATAATTATTTTTACAGCTTACATAGAAAAATTAAGTTGAATATTTTTTCCTTAATTATCATGATTCATTTTAAATTTTTCTTGCATCATTTGCAGGGGTCTCAAACTCAATTTACCTGGGGGCCGCAGGAGGCAAAGTCTGGGTGATCCTTGAGTGCAAAGTCAATAGTAAGCCTTGACCATTGGGGGGTGTGAACCAAACAACTAAAACAAAACAAAACAAAACAAAAAAAGATTCCTCTAGGGCAGGGACACAAAATCTTGTACAGAGGGCTGCAAATGGCTTTGCGGGCCGCCAGTTTGAGACCCCTGATTTAGAGGAAAACACTGATGAGTTGTATCCCTGATATATATATATATATATATATATATATATATATATATATATATATATATATATATATATACATATATATATATATATACACTTTAGTTCATATCACTCACTGGATTAATGATGGTTTGTAAATGAAAACACATTTATTTTTTGTTTTTCAGCATCTGTGTCATAATGAATGAATACTAAAGGAGTCTGAAAAATTTATTTGGATAGAAAAAACATCTTACAGTTATTTTTGTTTAAAACCCAGGTTTCATGCCATGACTTTAAACTATTGCTTTTTAGGGGTCGGTGTGGTGGCACAAACTGTAGGGCATTTGCCTTGCAGGCACTAACCTAGAACTGACTGTGGTTGCATCCCATATGGTGCCCAAGCCACGAGCTATTTCTGAGCGCATAGCCAGGAGTAACCCCAGAACATCTCTGGGTGTGGCCCAAGAAGCAAAAAACAAAACAAAACAGACAACAACAACAACACTACTACTGCCTTTAAATGGTAAATCTTTAAAACCATCCACACTAGACCATTTATAGGAAAAAAGAAAGTAATGGTCAGTCCGTGAAATTGAACGTAGAAGTTTTGCAGTTATTCAAGAGTCATAGTGTGAAACTTCCTTGGATACTTGACAGGTTTCTATAATTTCTAAATTAAAAAGTTGAATAACCCAAGCATAATAGAGAAAAGTCATGTGAGCCAAAAGAAAATACCATTGCATACTTGAGTAGGTTTAGGAAGTTAAAGCAAGGTTCAGCTTGCTCAGTGAAACAATAGATAACAGAGCTTTGGGGTTACCACTACCTACAGGAAGAAAGGTGTCAAATAATGCAGTTTTACCTAATTGGATATCTAGTCCAAAGAGTAGACCAGAGAGGATTTTTAAAAGACTTATAAAGATTATTAATGCACTCATCCTTATGTTGTTAATTTTTTTCCTCCTTATTGTAGAGTCAGAACTGCCCTTTTCACACAGAGAGATTTATGTGTAGCTTTCACTGCTCCTTCAGATAACAAGGAAAAAAAAATATGTTGGAAGTTGTAGTGTATGTGGGGTCAGATCGAAGGCATCACATATTCCCCCAAGCATTTCTGAGTGCAACCCTGGAGGCCCCCAATCTCAGCCTTAACGTTGAATAACTGGCTGGTTGCCGAGAACTGAGAAAGAAGTGTTCATTTCTTCTCTCATTTACAATATCCTTGTCTGCTTCCTCAATAAAGCTATCTAGTAGGATATGCTCTTGATCACACTGATGGACAATGTAAAGGTGAAGAGGTACCCCAATTAGTCAGTAAAGGACCAGGGAACCACCGCATAATTAATTCTTGCACTAAAAAGGTAAGAAAATATAGTCTCTTAAAAGAGAATATAAGAAATCAAAAGATGTGGCTTCTAAGAATGAACAAAATCTTCCTCTTGAAGCTACTTAAACTTGTAGATAATGTTCTCATGTGACTAAGTGATATTTTTCTTTATACACATAGCACTTATTCAAATATAATTGCTTATAAAACATCTTCTTTAGACTACCATTTTTATGCAACAAAGAATAATCTCATATTCCATACATTCTTTCTCTTATGTCTTTGTGTATGTGTGTGTGTGTGTGTTTGTGCGTGTGTGTGTGTGTGTGTGTGTGTGTGTATGGTGTCATTCTCAGAGGTGTTCAGGGATTACTCCTGGTTCTGTGCTCATGAATTATTCCTATATGATTGGGGGACATATGAGGTGACAGGGATCAAACTTGTGTGAGTGGCAGGCAAGGCAAGTGCTCTAACCACTGAGGTGTCTTTCTAACCCCTCTGCTTTATTTCTTTGCTGGCTGTGCTCAAAGGTAATTTCTAGCTTTGTGCTCTAATGTTCACTTGTGACTGGGCTCAAGGGACCATATGATTTGCCAGTTATTAGCCCCCAGTCAGCCATATTCAAGGCACTCAAGCACTTTACCCTCTGTACTATTTGGGTGCTCACCCTCTTGTTAAAATATTTAAATTTGATTTAAAATCCTGTTAGTGATAGGGCTTCATGCATACATTTTCATGCCACAATTTCTAGAACTCTATAGCTTCTCACATCGTTATCTCAGTTTCCCCTTCTTTCCCCTCCATCTTAAGATCAGTTTTTGAATACCAATGCTCATCACAAAATCAATGCTTCTGATTCCATGAAGGGGAAAAGAATTTGCATCATTCAGTGGAATAAAAACGCAGAGTAAAAAGTTTGAATGGCAATTCTGGTTAATTAGCAACCCATGGAAAGTAATATTGAGAGCCACACCTCCTGTTAATATCTTCTACACTATCAGAAACCTATTGAAATTTGTTTTTGGTACTAGGTACTTATGAACACTTTGGATGAATTGATGGAAATGAAATGTTAGGGGCTTTGGAAGTGTAGTGATATGTAATTTAACCATGCATAAGTAGTAATCCTATTGGTGTGTCTAATTTTCAATTCTGAGTACTCATGAAAAATGTGCAAAAGAGCCTTTATTTATATGTTCACTTCTTTCAGAAGTGCTACTTGTTGTTCTTTTAGCTTTTTTTAAATGGGTCTTTCTGTTTGTTTTTTTTTTTAAATAATGTACTGAAAGTGTGTTAGAGTTTACATTTATTTTTCTTGTGACTTCATGCAGATCTCTTTAGACCACCATTTAACCCGAATATTTTGCCTCTTCTAACTACCATATTACTGATGTATTCTTATTTTATTTCTACAATTCTTTTGGTTTGATCTTTGCTTTATATTTGAAAGTTTATTTGAACACCACGTTTATAAAGTTGTTCATCATAGAGATGTTTCAGACATTCAATGCTCCAATACTAACATCATCATTGTGATAAAAAAGAATTGGGTCATTTTTGAGTCCTTTTGTAACTACTTGTCATTCCTCATTCTCTGACCAGGAATAATAACAAGATCTAATTCTCCAACATTTCCATTGTTTTTTTCCTCCTCCCTCCCTCCCTCCCTCCCTCCCTCCCTCCCTCCCTCCCTCCCTCCCTCCCTTCCTCTCTCCCTTCCTCCCTTCCTCCCTTCCTTCCTTCCTCCCTTCTTTCCTTCCTCCCTTCCTCCCTCCTTTCCTTCCTCCCTCCCTCCCTTCCTCCCTCCCTCCCTCCCTCCCTTCCTTCCTTCCTTCCTTCCTTCCTTCCTTCCTTCCTTCCTTCCTTCCTTCCTTCCTTCCTTCCTTCCTTCCTTCCTTCCTTCCTTCCTTCCTTCCTTCCTTCCTCTCTCTTATTATATTTGTGAATTTTGTGGAATATTTTGGTTAGGTTTAGTGGGAAATTTATCTTTATTTAAATAAATGCACTTGAATTTTTGTCATATTAATTAGATAATCATCTCTGTGTAAACATCTTTAAAATTAACACTGTTGGGACCAGATCAGTGAGTAGGGTACTTACCTTGTTTGTGACTAATCTGAGTTTTATTCCTGGCATCCTAAGACTTCCAGGATTGATTCCTGAGTGCAAAGCAAGGAGTTAGCCCTGAGCATTGCTGTGTGTGGCCCTAACTTAATAAATATATAAAATTAACACTGTTGTCTATATCATACTGTGCACTTGTCCTTGCAGGAAACTTCAATCAAATTTTCAACTCTCATTTGCTCTCTACTTTAATATACATTTTTTGCAAAGTCAGCAGAAACAGTTAGCATGCAAACAATACAGCCCATTGAATTAATCCTTTGAAATGCTTATCATATATCACAATCATCTGTTTCTGATATTCCACGCAGAACTGCTACATTTTCTTAAGTGTTCTTTCTACTTTTAGTTTTTCCTTTTCTGTACTTACATCACATTGCATTACAGAAGCCCTTTAAGCTGTTAATTTATATTACATTTGAATATAAGAACTACTAACCCAAAATACTGAATTAATCATGCTATCCTTGTTATATATTCCAATAATTTGTCTTTGAATAAGCTCTCATTATTATTCAAGACATTATTTCAGATCGTTGTTTGCTTCTATTATCCTGACCATATATTTATGTGTCAAATTGTACTATTTGGTTATAATTTACTTATGTTTGTAGGGACCATATCAAGGATGTTAGGAGAATTGTGTCTTTGCTTTCAATACTTTTCCAGTAGGAGGCATTATGGTTCCTGATGCTCTTAAGCTACCATCAGTACACTAATCATACTATGGAAGTGGGGGCTATGGGGAGGTGGCATGAGTTTCTAGCTATCAAACTTAGGGTCTTGAACATGCTACTATATGCTCTTGCATTTGAGCTCTTGCTCTTTATTTCAACTTTACCTTTGTAAAGGTGACATAGGATGATTGAAAATATTAGACACTTGGTAGTGGTATCAAATGGAGACTTGGTAGTAATTGTGTGTATAAATACTATATATTTTGTGTGTTTGAAGTAATTGTGTATATAAGTACTATATATTTTGACACTAATGAAACCTTATATTCTCTAAAGTTCTGGACATAGGAGTAGCAAAATTGAAAAAATAATTAGTGTCCTTTCAAGATATTGACCATTTATTTTTATTTTCCTCAGTAATTAAAAAAGTATCTTGGGGACACACCCAGTTATATTTAAGAGACTATTTTCAGTTCATTGTTCATAGGTTACTCTCTGTGGGAATGATACAGACATGCAGTGCTGGAAATAAAACCTGGCACTCTTGTATGCAAAGCATGCACTCCAATCTGTTGGGCTATTTCTCAGGACCCTCTCAATAACTCTTGCCTTATACAGTTTCACTTGAATTTTATATTTGTTCCATATACATTCTCATTTTATCTCTCCAACTTTATATAATATAAATTTATGTTCCCTACAGATCATGATATCTCATTTAATTATCAAGGTATTCTAGATTTATTCATATCCTAAAATACATACTCAAGCTTAGAATGCATAAACAATTTCCTTAAATTACATAGTAAATGGCAGTTTAAGGTGTTAAAATTTAAGTTTAAGTTTAAAGTGTTTTAATATCTTCACATTGAAGTAAAATTTTCCACTGAACTGACTGAAGTTTTTTTTTTCTTTGTATCACTATATCAGTATTTATATAAATTCTTTTTTTTCTGGATTTTGGGCCACACCTGGGTTACTCCTGACTCTACACTCAGAAAATCACTCCTGGCAGGTTTGGGGGACCATATGGGACCATATGAGGTGCCGGGATTCGAACCAACATCCTTCTGCATGCAAGGCAAATGCTTTACCATAGATACCATGCTATCTCTCCAGCCCCAGATTCTTTTTTTTTGTTTGTTTGTTTGTTTGTTTTTGGGCAGTGCTCAGGGGTTTTTTCTTGCTCCGTGCTCAGAAATCGCTCCTGGCAGGCACGGGGGACCATATGGGACGCCGGGATTCGAACCAATGGCCTTCTGCATGAAAGGCAAACGCCTTACCTCCATGCTATCTCTCCGGCCCCCAGCCCCAGATTCTTGAGGCAGAAGAGAGCTAGAATTTTGGTAGGACACTTGCCACTATCTAGCACTCCATAAGGTACCTTCCAACAATGATCCCTAAAGGCAGAGACAGGAGAATGCCTTGAACATAACTGAATATGGCTCTAAAACAAACCAACAACATTCTTGATCAAATGAGTATGTAAAAACATAACTACAGTGAGTAATATTTCAAGCAATTAATGCATCAACAATTTAAGTCTAATGGTCCTACATGACTTAGGTGAAAGTGCATGTCCTTTGGTAGTATAATTGGAAACACTACAATTGCTTGTGTCTCCTGATAATTCAGTATTAACTATACACTAAATATGTTTTCTTTTTTAATTATTTTAAAAGCACAAATGGCTAATAGTGTTTTCAGCTGACAAACTGTAAAAACAAAACAAAACAAAACAAAAAAAGAGAGCTTCAGAGAAAATGTGCCATCAACAGGCATACAAAAAAATGCCAGAATGTAGAACAGTTTTCAAATATTTTCACTTTATGTTTTTGAGTTCACTCTACCTCTCAATCAATAGAGTAAGGAAATACATGTTCCCTCCTGAGACTTTCCAGGGACTTGAAAGAACTGAGCATCAAAGCAACCCTGAGTAAGCCCTTCCCCATGTAGATTGAGGTTGTTCACTTCAAGACTCTGGCAGTACCAACTCTTGCTTATGTATATACCACCTGCTGTTCATAGCTCTCATTTTTTTTGTCAGAGAAAGGTTCAAAAATGTAATTACTACGATTTACAATATTGTTTACAGGAAGGTCTCATAATAAGACTTTTCAGTATCACACATTTCTCCAGAATGTCCACTTCCCCTCACCATTACCTCAATTTCCTTATCTCTATCTTCACCCCAAACTTCCTCCTAAATACAAGTTCTCAATTTCTGTTGCTTTGCAGACATTTGTAACAGCCCTATTTTGTTTCTTTATATTCCACTTTTGAGAGAGATCATTTATGTCTATCACAGAGAGGCCATTTAGACTTGACTGGATATCTCTGAGAAAAAGAGTGAAAAGATTACTGATTCTGAGTTCCAGGGAAGCTAAAAAAATAATTTAAAAAATAACTGTCCTCCATAATCATAGAACGTTTTAAAAATATAAATTATTTTACTTAAAGGCCATGCATCACATGAAATAGCTGAACATAATTCATTTGTTTCCAGGAAAGTGGGAGCAAAATGATTACAAGAGAAGAAAATGAAAAAAAAAAAAACAACAAAAAAGAAAGAAAAATTAACAGAAAGAAAAAAGGTACACCAGTAAGAAAATTTGTAAAAAATCATTGTATCTTCTATTAAGGTTATTATGCTATTGTCAAAAGATTTAGTAAGCGTTTGTTGCTAGTTGATCATCTTGCCACTTCTGTTTCTGAACATTAATGTCTTCAGATACACATTGTTGACAAATTGGTGTGTTCCTACTGGGATGATAGTAAAAATAGCCACCTGGAGTTGTCTGATAGCTGCAAATGCAACTACATGGTCTAAGCAATATTATTGATACTGCTGCTTTTGTGGGGTATATTTTTGATTGCTTTTTGGGTGCATGTTTCTGGAAGTATTAGAAGGTGGAAGGTACAGTTCCCCATTCATGCCAAAAAAATTCTGGTGATATGAGGCCTAAATACTGATATATCTGGAGTTTTGGTCAGATTGGTGTCTGAAGAGACTTCAAGATTAGTGGTGAAGCAGGGTCACTGGTAAAGTTGGTATCAACTGGTACAGTTGATAGGTGCAGTAGGTGTGGCTTCGACAGAGTCAGCTGCATGGGTGGTATACCCATAATTTTTCAAGGCTTGGTTTACATCTCTTTCTAGAACAGAGTGACTCAATGCAGTTGGCTGAATCTAGACACGGTGACATTTGTGACTGTGATCAGATAAAATATTTTTTGAGAAATTGAATAAATGAATGAAATGTGTCTCTATGTATTTATATACATATATTAGAACTTTATGGAAATATTAAAATGTATCAAGTATTTGTGTGATATTTGTTTTGTATTATTTTCATGAATTCATTTTTGAAAATAATATAGACTTTCATTGACTTGTTTTAAAATACATGGTACAATCTGTGGGTCGTAGAGTGGTATTGCTGTCTATACAAATCACTAAGTCAGTAACACTTAAAGTAGAAGATCTAAACAACAACTACCAAATTAAAAACGGTGCCTGTCAAAAGGGCAGACATAGGTGGTAGGGGAGTGGAAGGAAACTTGGGAACACTGGTGGTAGGATTGGTGCCAGAACATTGTATTCCTAATATTTGCAAATCATATTGTTTTTTTTTTTTTTTTTGGTTTTTGGGCCACACCCGGTGACGCTCAGGGGTTACTCCTGGCTATGCGCTCAGAAGTCGCTCCTGGCTTGGGGGACCATATGGGACGCCGGGGGATCGAACCACGGTCCGTCCTAGGCTAGCGCAGGCAAGGCAGGCACCTTACCTCCAGCGCCACCGTCCGGCCCCGCAAATCATATTGTTTTAATAAAAACACTAATAAAAATGTTAGGTAAAAGAAATGAATAAAGGGGCTGGACATATCAGATATTTAGACAGAACATAAAAAAAAATCTAAGTTATTTGTATTGCAGAGTTTTATATAAATTGTTCAAAATTTTCCAATGCCTTAGGCCTGCATCTTAATTTTTTTTTACTGATTTAGAAACTATAGATAATGAATGAAGCCAACTTAACCAAAAATAGGAACTTTTTTAAATGTGAAAAGAAAAATGATGCCTTAGTGGAAGATAAATTGTTACCCTTTGCATAGCATGTCACTGATTTTTTTTTTGGCAGATTGATTGTTATCAGGTAATTTTTTTGTTTTCAAGATAGCTTTTCCCTGTTTTAAACATAATGGATCGTATCTCACATAATTATTGGCATTTATTATAAAAATGATCACGAGCATCATATTATCATTTTTATAATTCCCCTTCTAGTTCAATGAGTAAAGAAAGTAAATACTTTGCTGAGATGAATGTTAAAATTCCGAAGAACTATAAAACATGCAAAATGCTAGCACATCCAATATTTATGAAGAAAAGTGTTTGGCTGGTCTACACGACATTAGCATTTTTCAATGATCACAGAATCTCAAGCCAAAAGAAACAAAAACCGCAATGCAAATCAAAGGAATTCAATCAAATTTAATAAACTATATTGGCAAGCAGGGTGAAGGAGTTGTGAAGGATACTGGAGGGCCGTTAAGATGAGAAATATACATGCTGCTGAAACAGCTTCACTTAAAATATGACTTAGTATCTATTTAATTCTACAGTTAATTTCTATCCTTTCATTACACAAGTCTATACTGTAGAGACTATGCCAAAGCTTGTTCTCAGAAAACTGATGCCAGTAAAATCTGTACAAAAGAGACACACACTAAAAATTTATATGAAAACAGATCTCTAAATGGTATGAAATATTTTGGCATATGTTGTGGCAAACTTGAACACAAATTTTATGGGTCTTCTGTGATACAGAGGTCATACACTCTATATATTTATTGTATATCAGTAGCACAAAAATGTCTCAGTTTATTTCTGCATGCCCAGATCCCTTTGGCAGAATTAAATGTAAGGTTATGTTCACTTAATCAGGGTACCATGTTTGTTTGTTTAACACAATTAATTAATTCTCTTTAGGAGGTGAATTGTTCTTTGTATGACTTCAATCACACAAATATGGAGTCTTAATATATAGACAGGTGGAGTACATTATAACTATAGGTATATAAAATATGGCACATATATTTATTTATTAGTGCAATTATTCAGTGCTGTAGTAAATTCATAATATTCCACAAGATTTATAAGAATTTTATGAATAGAGAAACAAATTCAAGGGTAAAAAGAACTTTGCCAATAATCAAACCATTGACTTTTTTGAGTTAGATTTTTAGTCCAGGTTTGTTTCGATTCTAAAGCAAACCATTTGTTTGATGTTTTATTGGGGGGGGGGGAGTTTGAACCTGGAGGGGCTCAGGGTTTATTTCTGGCTCTGCTCTTAGAAATTGCTCCTGGCAGGTTCTGGGGACCATATGGGACCCAGGGTATCTAACCGGGTATTGGGGTCCTTCCCGGGTCACTGAGTTCAAGGCAAATGCCCTATAGCTGTGCTATCTCTCCAGTCCCTCATTTTTTTTTTTTTAAGGCAGCAAGACTTTTCTGTAATCATGTTTAATTCAGTTGGTGCATCTTTCAGTATTGCCCAGATCTATTACTTCTTTAGTCTGGCTCTTGATCTATGTTTTTATAGCTGTACTCATTGTTATCTGTATTTGATGTGAACCCAAATAATACGTTCACTGTAATGAATTTAATTTATCTATTTAAAAATACATACAGGGCCTGAGACCACATGACTGGTAGGGCATGCAGACAAGGTAGCCTTGCACACAGCTGACCCAAGTTTGATCCTGGGCATTTCATAGGTTCCTTAAGCCTGCCAAGAGTAATTTCTGAGCACTGAGCTAGGAATAACTCATGAGGGCTATTAGGTGTGCCCCATCCCCAAAAATAAAAGAATGAAAAAAATGTCACAATTTAGTCTCTAAAATAAAAGATATTTGGTCTTAGCAAATAACTTTGTGGTGTTATTATTTTTGTTCTCTTTTGTGTTTATATTTAATCAACTGAGAGACAATACATAGTCTTTGCTTTGGTATGTTTTCTTCTAGATTTTGTTATGGTTCTGCTGGAAGGATTTGAAAGTTAGGAAAATACTATATTGAATTCCCTTTTCTCTTAGACTTGTTTTTCTCTCTCCCCTCTTTCATTTTATATTTCCTCTCTTGTACTGCCTGCAGTTTTTCCTCTATAGGGAAATTCCTGGTATTTACAATTACTGTTGCAGTTCCTAGGTAATCTTAAATTTCTCATCCTGAGCTTTTGCCAGCATCTGATTATTATTCATATTTTCTCCACTTTCTATAATATTGTGAAGTACATACTTCCACTGAGTTGCCAACTTCCTTTACTTATAAGTTTAAACAAATTGAATTGTTTTTCTATATAGCAAGAAGTAAAAAAAAATTGAGTTTAAATACTTTCTCTTAGAGAAATTAACAAGAATTAAAAACACTAAAAGATAAATAATTTGCAATAAGTTTTAAACACAACCTTTTATATGAACTTAATCTCATTACAAATTTAAGAAATTAAAAAAAAACAAATTTAAGAAATTAGGGCTAGAGTGATAGTGCAGCAGGTAGGGAGCTTGCCTTCCATGTGGCTGACCTGGATTTGATCCCCAGCATCCTATATGGTCCCAGAGCATGTCAGGGGTGCTTTCTGAGTATAGAGCCGGGAGCATCTGACCCCTGAGGATTCCTGGGTGTGGCCCCCAAACCAAAAACAACTTTGGGGGGGGATTGGGGCCATATCAGTTGATGCTCAGGAGTTACTCCTGGCTATGAACTCAGAAATCGCTCCTGTCTTGAATAAGATCATATGGGATGCTAGGGGATCAAACCACGGTCCATCCTAGGATAGCATGCAAATCAGAGGTCTTCTTCTCCTCACCACTTCTCCGGCCCTACTTTTTTTTTTTTTTTGCCAAACCAAGAACAATTTAAGAAATTAGTTTTGCTTCAACAATTGAGATAGATATGTAGGAGTAATAAGGTGATTATAGGATAAATCACAGAGGATGAAAGAAAGAAAAACAGTTTAATTTTAATTATTGGGTGCCAGAGAGATAGTGTGCCAATCAGGGCACTTGCCTTACACATGATTTGAACACTGGTACCACAGATAGTTCCTTGGGCCCACGGGGAATGATCCTGAGCTCAGAGCCAGAGTAAGAATTAAGCATCCTAGGTGTAGCCCCAAACCAATAAACAACAAAACATTTGTCTAAAATTTTGTAATTTTCCGCATACTTTATATTCATTTTTATAATATTTTTATTGTTACCAATGTGAATTACAAGTCTTTCATATTTAAAATACATAGTGACAATAAATCAGGGCCGTTCCCACCACTAATGTTGTCCTCCTTCCACCCCTGTTCCCAGAATGCATCTGATACCCCCACCCTCTGCTCCCTGGGCTACTAGTGTAACAGGTCCCCTTTGTGTAGAGCTTGTAGATTGGGGGGTTTTGATTCTGTTGTCATTGACTCTGGGTTGTGTTTTTAGGTCTGATCATTTTTATTTCCACTCAAATTTTAAGCCACTGTTTGCTATTGGTTTCTTTCACTTTTTTCCCCTTCAATTTATGAGGCAGAACAAGATGATTCAATTTTGTGGTTCTGTTGGGAAAATAAAAGCAAAAATAAAGAAAAAAAAAAAACAAAAAAAATCAGCAATGGCAAAAGACACAAAACCAAGAAAAAAAAAAGAAAAAATAAAAAAAGAAAGGAAAGGAAAAAAAGTGCATAGGCACTGTAAGTATTGGGGATATTAGAAAGGAAATTCCCTTGGTCTAAGAGATTCAGGGTTTCTCCTCTCCTGAATCATACAGTCATAGGAACAAATACAGGATCCAGACATGCTCAGTATAAAAACCCAAGGTCTTTTTATGGTGCCAGGAAATGTTCTGCTCAATTGTAACTGACTAAATCAGTCCTCTGTCATTAGAGGACTTGGTATTTCCACTGATCCTATAAAAAAGTCTAGGATAGAGTCTTTTTGGTCTAGAAGTTCTGCTCCATTATAGTTGTTGTAGTCATTCTTCTGTAATCAGTGATCATGGTTTTTGCACAGACCCTAGAACGAAGCCTACTATAGAGTGTTTTATTGTGGTTCCAAAAGTTCTGTTTAGTCATGATTGTTATAGTCAGACCTCTGGAATTAGAAATCTTGTTTGTTTGTACAAATGCTAGGTTTCAGCTTAGACTAGGGTCTGGAATGTTGCATGCTACTAGATTCAGCTCCAGAAGGACCCACAGCTCAATGACACTATCTGATCACTTACTGTAGCAAACCATTTCTCAAACTCAATAAGACCACAATGTGGGATCTCATCCCCCCCCAAGAATATCTCAAAAGACTTAATGGGGATATCTAATTTTTATGTATGTTTAATATCTCAATAGTTATACCTCTTACTAGTTTATTTCCAAATGTAAATTTAGCCTCCTCCATTCATTAAATTTTTTTTTATTTTTATATTTATCTATGATTTATTTTTTATTATAATTTTTAATTTTTCTTGTTTTGGTTCTGCTTAGTATAAAATTCTAGGAGAAAAAAATCTAGCTTGGGATAAAACCAGGTTAAAGAAAATGTTTAGCTATTGTTCTTACCCCCCAAAGCACCAGCAATATAACACCATTCCCCTTTGCATAGGCATATTAAAGAAGGGGAAATCTTATGTATAGTAATAAGTTCTTATCTACTAGGGATAAGAGCCCATAATTTTATAATGCAGGGTCATCTCCCACCATGAGCACTTGTCATAGATAGAGACTCGACTTAGATTCCATGGGATCGGACAGAGACCGTCCTACCCCAAACCCCAGATCCCAACCACAGAATGGACACAATTCCCTGCAATAGCACCAGGAATCAAACTCCCCCTGGGAAGTTCCTAATACCATGCTGGCACCAATTGTGCCAGGTTGATAGGACATCCTGATCTTGATCTAAGAGCAGGTTGCCCTATCTCATCACCTTAGTAATATGAAATCAAGACACTCTGCCCTTTAATTTGTACATAAACCAAGATCACTAATTACAGAAGACTGACTTTGACAACCACGACTGAGCAGAACTCTTTCGGGGACCAATAAGTACTTTATACTTATCTTAAGGGTTTATAAACTATAGGAGAAATTATAGTGGTGCTAATGAGTTAACATTTGACACATCTCAAATGGAATTCTGATGAAATCACACATAAATATATAAGGCTAATATTTTTTCATATTACCTTAAATGTTGAATAAAATCAATGAACTTATTATTTTTATATTAGCTTATGTGTGTGGTAGGACACAAGGATCTGTGCTGGGATCTGATCAGTTTCTTTTCTTGGGCACATGACTAGAAGTGGTGGAAATTTGCTGCATTTAAAACATTGAAAAAAAGATAGTGAAGAGTAAACTTGGGAATCAGGAGATGAATTAATATTATGCATAAAATGTAATCTTTTCATATATTATATGTGAATATAAAGGTTTATCCTCAATTAAAAGCTTAGTGTGTGTTTTCATCTTCATTCCCCTCCCTTCCCTTCCCTCCCCTCTCCTCCTCTTCCCTTCCTTCCTTTCCCTTCCCTTCCCTTCCTTTCTCTCCATCTTCCTTCCCTTCCCTTCCCTTTCGTTCATATCCCTTCCCTTTCCTTCTCTTCCCTTCCCTCCCCTCTCCTCCTCTTCCCTTCCTTCCCCTCTCCTTCTCTTCCTTCCCCTCCCCTTCTTTTCCCTTTCTTTTCCTTCCCTTCCATCCCCTCCCCTTACATTTCCTTCCTTTATCTTCCTTTCTCTTGGATTGATCTGCCAAGTTACTCTTCAGGAGTGGAGGTATTTATTTTTATTGGTATTTAAGGTGTTGTGCTGAGTTTAAATCTTAGCATATAAATATATCTATATGCTCCAATTCTTAGAGCTATCTTACTAAATCCCTAACCTTTATTTCCTAAAAATATTTTCTCTCTTCAGTTTTTTTTCCTATTTAGCCCAAATATAGACATGGTTATTTTTTTATGTTTGAAAATGACTATAGTCATTTACTCTCAATCTTGAATTTTATGTTGTCCTTAAATCTCACCATTGGACTAAGAAGATTAAAATACAGAATTGCTTGCTTTAATTTTCAAGTAATGTTTTCTGTCCAAGGAGTTATGACAAACCCTCTCAGTTATACTTAACTGTTGATAAATTAATTTTGACCAATCTGTGTTAAAGTTTTCCTTACAACTCCCATTTATTAATCAAGACTTCCAGGAAGTTTAGAATAAGATATATAAACAAAGCATTATAAAATAATTGGCAACTATGAAAAGACTTCTCAAAAAGAATTCTGATAAAGTCACACATAAGCATATTATGTTAATTTTATTTTGTAAGTAACATTAAAATGTTAATAAAATCAATGATTTTAATATCAGTCTTTGCACCAAGATACAATCAACAAAAATTAAATTAAATAAGATAAAGAACTTTTTGTTTTTAATTGTAAAATAAATAACTGAGATTATCTAATGAATATCAAACATTATTTTTCTAGGTTTTCAGTATTTCATGAAAAACTGATTTTAATTTTCAAATGTCAGGATTTTTTGTAGCTTAAATTAGTAACATTATTGACTTAATGTTGCCTTTTTTTTTTTTTTTTGGTTTTTGGTCACACCCAGCAGTGCTCAGGAGTTATTCCTGGCTCTATGCTCAGAAATCGCTCCTGGCAGTCTCCGGGAGACCATATGGGGTGCCGGGATTCGAACCACTGACCTTCTGCATGCAAGGCAAATGCCTTACCTCCATGCTATCTCTCCAACCCTGATTTAATATTTTCAATGTTGTAAAGGATGAAAAATTTTAAAGAGAATATTTCAGTCTCAAGTTGAATGATTAGACCATATCTATATTTTGACAAATAAACTTCAGATATATTTTCATTAAATAATCTCAGAGTTTAAAGTACTTTGCAATAAGAAAAATCTCTTGGACCTATGATATAAAACCAAGGTACAAAGCTTGCTTTGCATATAACCAACCTAGATTGACTCCCAGTACCATGCAAGGTCTCCCAAATACCACCAGCAGTGATCCCTGAGCACAAAGCTGAGAATGAAATTTGAGTACTGCTTAAATGTGACAAAAAAAGTGCTTTCTCTACACCAAATTATAACATCATTTTATCCTAATTGTTCTCATAGACTTTAGTGTGAATATCTATTTCAACAAATTTTATGATCAAATTAAAAATATATTTCTACAATTACTATTAATATATATCTATAATTATGTCTATATACATATGCATGTAATTGACTACTATTACAATACTGAACAAATACATTCAAGAATTTTGTATCAAGGAAAAATTGTGTAAAACTATTAAAAGAAATATAAGAGTGATCATCTTTCTCTCTATTGACTCATGAATGTTGCATCATTTTTATTTTAAGGAATTTCAAATAAAATATTTGAAGTTTATAATACCATTTTTACAGGCACTAATAAAATTTTTGTTCAAGAAATAATATGGCTTTCTCTTCTGGAAGGGGAACTTGACAGTGATTGTAATAGTGAAAGTCCTTCTAAATGTTTCTTGGGATCTGATCAGATTTTGTTTGCTCAGGATTGTCATAACTAAAGTATCCTTTTCTTCAAGTACACTGGTTTTTGAGACATTTAAAAATGAACTTTATACCCTGCATAACCTGTTTATAATTTAGAAGTCTTTTATTTACTCTGGTCATTTTGTCTAACTTCTTTCCTGTGAATCTTGCTTTTCCACTGTTCCACTCTGACAGAAATGCCATGAGTACTTTGTATTTTATTCTGTTCATTGTATAACAACTTAAATTTATAACCAGTGTCTTGATAACCAGTATCCTTTAATCTTAGGTTCATAATCCAGTCTTTTGCTTGTCTCCATGGAAAATGAAGTCAAAAAAGGCTATCCTTTAAATGAAAATAATGAAGTAAAAAACCTCACACATGTCTGAGACTTAGCTGTGTATAGTTTAAGATACTTTTGAATAGAATATGACAGATGTCTACATGTTAAAAGTCAGATCTTCCAATTGCCCGAATGTTTGGCATTTACAGAATAAGATGTCTTTCTAATAAACAAAACATATCACTTCTCTAGGCAATGACAGAAGGTCCATTCAACAACTAATGTTGAGCCAATTCTTGCCATCAGCTCTATTGGGACATAATAATACCAAAAAATATAGTAAGTATTTATGTCTCTAAGTTTTAAAAACTTCTCTCTATCAAGTTAGAGTAACATACCTGAAAAATATTAGTTCTTAAGTTCCTTTAAGAATGCATTAATGGATATATTATCTAATGTTCATCTCTAAGTTTTTCTAGAAGACTGTTATTAAAATTGCTTTGTGAATGATATATCTTCATTGTTTGAAAAATGTAGTTGGAATTATTGTCTGTTATATACCTAGGATATCTCATATAAGTCTCTACGTGATTCAGTCCTCCTTAATTTTGTGTTTGGAAAAAATGTGTTTTCACACATAAATATGCATTATTTTCATCAAAAACTGAAAGCTGTATGAAATAACTTATTCACAAACAAGGAGAACTTCATAAAAAATGAAAGTGAATCTTCTAAATTCACTAGAAGTTTTCAGAATAGCTCCCAAAGTTGTAAGCATTGATCTTAACACGATTTTTTTCTCTCCTTTATCCTTATGGAAAATGGACCTTTGATAAAATCATAATTACATGTGTAGTCTAACAATATGATGATATTAATATTTCTATATGTGAACTTAATAAAAAGCAATTAATTTGTAAATTGTCTGGTTTGGTTTAATATTACCTCACATATTGCTAAAATCATGAGCTATATTATTATTGGAGCTCTTTGTTTCGTTTTGTTTTTTTTTTCTCTGAATCCAGGGAACTTTCCTGGAGGGGGACCATACTGGGTTTCAGGAATTGATCTAGGGTTGGCTATATTCAATGTAAGTGGCTTACCCATTGTTATATATTGCTAGGACCACTTGAGCTATTTTTTTTGGAGAGGTTTGGCTGTTTAGCTTTACATCCATAAATAAATCCTGTCTTTTAAGATTCTTATCATAGTGTTATTGATTACTTAGCAGCATAACTGGTTTAATTTTGTAAAAAGAAAGAACCAAAGTTTATTTTTCATGAGGGGAGGTAATATAAAAGGAGCTCCTTAATGTATTTCAGTTCGTATAGAGATTTGTATAAAACTGCTAGTTAGAATGATAGAGCATTCATGTTTTAAGCACAAAGATAGTACAGGAATTAAGGTGCTTGCCTTGCATGTGTCCAGTTCCAGTTTGATTTCTTGCACTGAGGACTCCAAGTACTGAGAGTTACTGAGTTACTCCTGACTCCAGAGCCTGGAACAGTGCCCATATGCCCATGAATATGGCACCTCCCTCCCTACCCACTTATCAGATAGCCTTACTTATATTTTCTTATTTATACTTTATTGTCCACTGATTTGTTTTTAATTTAATTTCATCTGCTAATAAAGTTTTCTTTGTTTTGGGATCACAACTAATCAGCCATATTTATGGCTTTCCATTCAGGGAACACTCCTGGTAGCCTGGGAGTCATATGGTATGCAGGAGATTGAACCAGGATTACATGCAAAGCAAATAAATGCATTACCTGATATACTATTGCTTCAGTCCCAGGTAATACATTTTATAGCCTAAATGCTTTCACAGATTAAATTGTTTCTAATTAATTGTTTCTGAATTAATATTTTGGGCTTATTAAATTTTGCTGCATATGGTAAAATTTTATCTTTGTCACTGCTGGTTAATGCAAACAGACACAAAATAATTGTATTTATATCGGTGAGCACTTAGGCAACAACAATGTTTAAGCTATTGTTAATCAATATAAATATTTTTGAACATGAAATGTTATATTGTCCTTATTTTTGTTAGATCTTCCCAGCAATGCTTGGGGATATAGGGACCACTCCTAGCCTGATACTTGAACTAAATTTTCTGTTGAAGGTTTTAAAGTTTAGATATGACAATTCTGGGAGCTACAAGAGTCATCTTAAATATGCTTAGGGGACACAAGTGTTATAATTAACATCTTTTGTCAGAACATGTATAGCCTGGAATCAAATTGGGGCTTCTATCATGCAAGGCATATGTTTATGATATCTCCCTACCAATAAATCTATTTAATGAAAATAGTTTAATTTCAATATTATTTAAAAATGATTTTACAATCATTTCAAATTTATCTAATATATTATTTAATATAAGACAATTGTGCATCTGATTATTGGACCACCATATATACTTCAATATTTAGCTGTTTTTAATGCTTTGGTTGGCAGAGAAAAAGAAAATCAAACATTACAAAGCTAAATAGCTGAAAAAGAAAAAAAAACATATTTTAGGCAATATTTTGGATACTCTTAATATTACCCAAACTTTTAGTGTATTGGGAACCATATCAATATGCCTGTGACATCACATATTAAAATCTTTATTGTATCTTTGCATATTCTAACATCCTCTGTAACATTAATTTTTAACTGGAAAATGTTGGTCTATTGCAGTCTGCAGATTCTAAATGTTGAAATGTTTTATTATACATTATTAAACAGTAACATTTGTTAATTTCATTAGAAGACTCTGTATTGAAAAGCTGTCGAAGACATAGAAGCAGATATAAATATCTCAAGATTCTGCTTTTATTTCTCCTTCAGCTCAAATTTTTATTTTAGCTAACAAATACTGTCATCTGTTTCCCTGAAGTGTTAAGGCTCACTACATTCACATTTTGAGGAAATAGCTGCCAAATACTCAAGTTTGAATAAACATAGTTTTTCTGTCTATGATATTTTTCAGTAAAGCCTGCTACTGCTCTTTTAATATTCACATTGCACCTCCAAAATTTTACAAAATTTCTTTTACTTGAAATAATTTATGTCTGTGTACAGAAAAGAGGATTACAATAGATTTAATAATCTTTAATGAATCATCAAGGAAGTTCATAGTGAAACTGAAATTTTTACTGTGGCAGTAAAGAATATAATGACACTCATTCCATTGGGTGCGATTGCATTGTTTGGGTCTCAGGCATTAGCAATTTCACCCACTTTAACTTTTGCAACATTAGTAAGATGAAAAATTTAATGTAGAATTAAAGTTCAGAGATTTGGGATGGGTGTTCACAAGAGTATGAGTAAAGATTTTATTTTATTTTATTTTATTTATTTTTTCCCCTCCCCAAAGATTTTATTTTTAATGGTGTCCCTTCTTGTTCAGAATTCAAGTCCCCACAGGGCTATACGTGGCAATATTCAGGTTTTTTTTTTTTCCATGTCTCTGACTCAGAAATTATTCCTTGCTGCCTCCAGGGCCATATGGATGCCAGGGTAAAGGTTTTGAATTCATTCAAAGCTTTGATTTTCTACATTTTTATCTATCAAGCACTATAATCATGAAATCTATGATGACACTTAGCTATTATGCTTTAACATTAATTAGTTTTGCTCACTGTAACTCAATGTGCCCTTTAAAGAAGCTTGATTTTATGTATAGTTAGAGAACTTTATAGTTTGAATAATTAAATGAAACATTAGAGCTTATATTGCATACTCTTAATGCTTGTATGTTAGTCATATCTTTCAGTACCTCAGTGAAAATACTATCTTATTTTTGAGATATAGTGTGATAAAAATTAAAATAAAATAAAGTCTAAGAATGGGTACAGAAACATCATAAATAGCTTTATTATAATAAAAATTAAGGTACTATATATATAATACTCATTTACTAGCTAAGTAGTAACCCTGCAAAACCCAGTCTTGCTCACATCTTAATGTTCAACATATATAATGTATAGAATTGTAAGAAAACAATTTATTTTAAGTTGCCTAACTATGTTAACTTGTTATAGTGACCATAGTAAAACAAATACATGGGCTATTAAAAATATCATGCATCAGTATAAAGATGTAGATGATCAGAATGAAAATTTATTAACTAAACTTGAATTAAACAATGGGATATCAACTATAGATATTTAGAATTTCCAAGCAAAATGTCTACTGGCAATGCTTCTGGGGCCCCAATATTTAATATTAGACTTTATTTATTCTAACTTTCTTCTCCAAAGCACATAACTTTTCAAATGAATGATTTATGGCTACAAATACTTTTCTTAAAGAAATCTCACCAAAAGTAATAAATGATTGCATTACTAATAGATGACAGATTTGAAAGTGTTCAAATGTCAGTGTTATGTATTCAAAAGTCTCAAAATGCAAGTGTTTGTACTAACCAGCAGCATTAACATCATCTGCATATTCGTTTAAAATGAGGGCCAGAGAAGGTGGTGCAAACTATAGGGCATTTGCCTTGCACGCAGCTGACCCAGGACGGATCCTGGGCAATCCCCTGGCGTTTCTTAGGTTCCCCCAATCAGGAACGTTTTTCTGAGCACATAGCCAGAGTAAACTCTCCTGAGTATCACCTAGGTTGTGCCCCACCACAAACAAACAAACTAACTAAATAACTAACTAACCCTAACTAAAAAACTAACTAACTAACTAACTAAATCAAATGGGGAGGTCTGGGGGCTGGAGCAATAGTACAATTTGTAGGGAGTTTAATTTGCATTCGGTGGGCCTGGATGGACCCGGGGTTCAATTTCCCGCATCCCCACATTGTCCTTCTGAGGCCTGTCAGAAGTGATTTCTGAGCAACAGAGGCAGGAATAACCTCTGAGTGCAGCTGGTGTGGCCCCCAAACTAACTAATTAAATGTTTAAAAACATAAATAAAATAGAGAGTCTGGTGCCTCCCCCCACTTTCTGAATTAGCGTTTAACCCAACCCTGTATTATTCTTAAACTATGCATATTGAAATATGAGATTAACACAATCGAATACATATAGAAATATATCATTTCTTTTTTTTTTTACTTAACAAAACAGCAAGCTTAGACAGCCAAGCTTAGAATTTCATGAAAGAAAGTGCAATGTGTGGTATTTTTCCAGACCACATACAGCACACACTTTTTTGAAATTATTTCTACAGTATTTCAGTCACCAGGGTGACAGTATATTTTACTTGACATATGACTTTTCTCTTCTCAGAAAATTCTAGGAACATGGGGTGGTCCTGCAGAAAGCAATGGCATTTTTCTTTCAGTGCCAATACTGTATGGGGCGAAAGCATTTATTAGTGGCTAAGAAAGAGAACGTCTTTTATGTATGTTTCAACAATCGAAATATTTTTCTTCCTCCAAATCCCTTTACCTGAGAAAAAAAATTCAAAGAAGATATTCCCAAATCCACAATACATGAACGGTGTTCTGAGTCCTTGTTTCCTTCCTTGTTTCCTTGTTAGATCATTCCTAAATTGTATGCCCATCCTAAACAGCTTCCTAAAGTAGTTTGTTGATTCTAGACTGGAATCCAACTGTTCACTACAAAGTGATAAGAAGCTAGGTATCTTAGAGACCTCTTATAGATAAAAATGGAATTTGTTTTCCAAAGAGATATACTGCGAGACTTAGCATCTTCTGCAAAATCTCCCCTGTCAATTGTGTGTGCAATTCGACATATCCTAACTGAAGAAAACACTAGAGTAATGCTAACAAGAACAACCTGTCAAATTAAAAGAAAAGTGACCTTTTTATGTTTGTAAATGCTGTGAGTGAAAATTCAATCATAAAATGCTTCCGGTTATCCATATGATAGTATAGAATGTATAGAGGCATAAATACTACATTGATGTCCTAAGTATCTAATATAATAATTTAATATTGTAGTAATAAAATATGTTTCAGTTATGATTTCTTCATGGGAAACTTACATTATTTGTTTACACTATTAATCTGTACAAGTGAGACGATGATTTTAAATTTGCAACATACAAATGACAAAAGTAACCCCAGCTAATCCCAGATAATTTAGTTTCTGTAAATCAAAATAACATTCCTTCCCACCCTCTTAGTCTGGAATTTGGGGAACCAGCTGGTCTAACTTGTTCTTGGAAACCTGTATCATCTTTTGTGTCATTTGAGATGTTTCTAGTAGATATCTGACAAAACTTGCCCAAATTAAAAGAGAAGAATGTGATGCACTGACTTTTTTCTAGGATCTTCAGAAAAACAAACAACCTATTAATTATATAATTTCAGCAGTCATTTTTAAGATAATAAAAACAAAATATTTTAAAGATTACAGCATGGTATTAGTTTATGATCTCTGAAATTTTTATTTTTAATAGTTGTCCAAACTGAAGAAACATTATGTATGTAATATAATTACATAGAATTTAATGATTTTTCAGTAATTTCAATCTGTATATTGATACTTCTAAAAGATAACATAAATACATAGCAATGACTTAAAGGTTATTACATATTTTCTTTTTAAAAATAAACAAAGATCTTAGAAATATATTATAAATTAGGTGTACCTAAATATTTTTGACTTTTTATAACTACTACTACTATTTCTTCTACTACTGTTAAAACACCAATGAGAGAGGGATAGAAGCAGGGTTTAATTAAGAGGGGGCGAAGAAGGGAGACAATGACCTCATGTTCAGTTTCGTGGCTGAGAGAGAGACAGAGACAGAGAGATATAGAGAGAGAGGGGCACAGAGAGAAGGCCAAGATTTGCAAGAACAAAATGTCAGCCAGAGAAAGGGACAGATAAAAAGAAACAGAAACAGCAACAAGCCTCAGGACCAGTTAGCTATGCAGGCATTTTCTCTGGGGCAATCTGGCAGTTCTGCTCCATCTTAGATACCACAGGCCCAATTGCCTTCCTGTGGCTGTTACAAAGGGTGTCTCATAACTGAATTCTTCACCTTTAAAGGACAGGAGCATGCAAAGAGCCTTAAGACTGAGTTCCTACATTCCTGTTCTCCCCCCCCCTCATTTATTTAAACACCATGATTGTAACATTTTTCAAGATTGAATTTAGGTCTTACAATGAAAACCTGCCTTCACCCATGCACATTTCCAGCCACCAATGGCTCCAGTTTCCCTACCGCCCACCTGCTTCCTCCCTACCTGCCTCTGGAGCATGAATTTTATTCCTCTCTCTTCCTTTATTTCTTACCTTGATTTTAAGACACTGTGGTTATCACTATTGTTAATGAAGGGATACCTTGCATATAACTTTATCTCTGTTCAACACTCAGTTACTGTCCAAACTAATCAATTTCAACTATCATTGTAATAGTGGTCCATCCCTTCTCTGTCTTAATTGCACTGTTCCAATATTTGAGGCAAGCTTCTACCATGGCTAATCCTTCTAGTCTTCATTTCTACTATACTTATAATTACCATATTTCTTTTTCTTTTGTGGACACATCTGATGATGCTCGGGGATTACTTTCTGCTATGCGCTCAGAAATCAGTCCTGGCTTGGGGGATCATATGGGACCCAGGGGGATCGAACCACGGTCCATCCGAGGCTATCAATGGCAAGGCAGACGCCTTACCGATCCATGCCACTGCTCCGGTTCCAACTTTCTTCTTTTTCGTATATACAAATGAGTGAGATTATTCTATGTCTATCACTCTCCCACTCACTCATTTTACTCAGTATAATGCTTTCCATATCCATCCATATATACAAGCAAGAGTCATAAATTCATTTTTCTTAACAACTTCAGCGTATACCATCGCGAAGATAGATATACCATGATTTCTTTAGTCACTCATCTCTTCCCAGACACTTAGGTTGTTTCCAGAAGCTGGTTATTGTAAATAGTGCTGCAATAAACAGCGGAGTTCAGAGGGTCATTTTGTATTGCGTTTAAGAGTTCTTGGGGTATAACTCTCGGAGTGTTGGTGCTGGATCACATGGGAGCTCAGTTTCCAGGTTTGTTTGTTTGTTTAGGAATATCTATATTCATTACCGAAGAGGCTGAACCAGTCAAGAGTAATGAATGAGAGAGTATCTTTCTCTCGAATTTGTGCCAGCACTAGTGGTTCTTGTTTTTGTGACATAGTCCAGTCTCTGTTCTTTGAAATAATATCTCAGTATTGTTTTGATTAGCTTCTCTGCTGGTTAGGGATCTTGAAAAGTTTTTCATGTGCCTTTTGACTATTGATATCTCTTCTTTGAGGTAATTGTTCATTACTTCTCCCCATTTTTGGATGAGGTTTAGTTTTTTTTTTTTTTTTTTCTTGCTGAGTTCTATCAGTGCCTTGTATACCTTAGATCTTAACCCTGTATCAGATGGGTATTGGATGAATAATTTCTCCCATTCTGTGTGTAGTCTCTGTATCCTAGTCACCATTTCCTCTGAAATGCAGAAGCTTATCGGTTTAATGTAGCCCCATTTCTTTATCTTCGCTTCACTTGCTTGGCCAGTGATGTTTCTTCCTTGAATATGCCTTTGGTTTCAATGTCACTGAATATTTTTTTGCTTACATTTTTGTCTATGTATCTTGTGATTTCAGGTCTGATATCAAGGTCTTTACTCCATTTTGATTTGACCTGTCTTCATGGCCTTGAATAGAAGTCTGAGTTTGCTTTTATGCCTGTATCTGGCCAGTTTTCCCAGCACTGCTTTGTGAAGATGCTTTTCTAACTCCACTCTCTATTTCTTGGCCCTTTATCAAAGATTACTTGATCACATACTTGTGGGTACAGCTCAAAATATTCAAGTCTATTCAATTGATCTGAGGGTTTGTATTTATTCCAGTGTCATGCTATTTTAATGACTACTGCTTTATAGTAGTTTAAGTTTCGGGAAAGAAATTCCTCCCCTTTTCTTTTTTCCATGAATTGTTTTAGTTATTTATGGGTATTATTATTCTAAATAAACTTCAGGAATGTTTGATTTACTTTGATTTGAAATACATTATGGATATTTTTATAGGGATCACATTAAATCTCAAATATTTTGGAAATATTGTATATTTAATGATGTTAAACCAACCACTCCAGGATCAAGGTACATGTTTCACATTTTCTTGTGTCCTCTTTCATTTTCTGATGCAGTGTTTTTTAATTTTTTCTTCTAAGGTCTTTCACATCTTTAGTTAAATTGACCCTAGGATAATTGATTTTCTAAGTTATAGTTGTGAAAGGGAATATTTATTCAATCTCTCTTTCATTATTTGTATACAGAAATTCCTTGTATTTTTCATATTAATTTGTAGCATTTCAATTTATCATAAAAATTTATCGTTTTCAGAAGCTTTTTTGTGGAGTGTTTTGGATTTTCTAAATATAGTGTCATGACTTCAATATTTTAAGTCAAGATTTCTGACATAAAGATACTGTCTTGGGGCCAGAGAGATAACATGGAGGTAGGGCATTTGCTTTGTATGCAGAAGGACGCTGGTTTGAATCCCGGCATCCCATATGGTCCCCATGAGCCTGCCAGGAGCAGTTTCTGAGCATAGAGCCAAGAGTAAACCCTTGTGACCCCAAAACCAAATATATATATATATATATGTTTATGCATATACAAATATATATGTATACAAATATATATATATGTATACTATCTTAAAAATTCACAACACCCAATTAGTTTTTTTTTTGTATTGAGAATCTCTATTATCACTCAGTATTGTCCTTAATTTCTAATTTGACATGGATTGTATAATGAACCATTTAAAATACATGAATTCTGTCTTGTTGAATTGTGTGAATTACGCATGTATGTGCATGTACTCCTTTTGCTTTTCTATACTATCTACTTTTAACATTGACTTTATGAACTGCATCAAATAAGCTTGTTATCTGATAGCTGGTGTGTGTGTGTGGGAAGTAGATATAATAATGAGAGAAAGGATAAGCTAAAATAATTTTCTATGGTTCTTTATAGATACTGATATCCTCCAATGTGTTTAGAACAATTTTTAAACAATTTTTAAGGTAAACCTCTTCATGGTAGAGCTTTTATGCAGTCATGTCATTATATTTTTATTGTCCCTTCATTACATCAGCTGAGATTAAGTTTGAAATCTTAATAAAAAAGATATTATTCACTATGATAATAACCAAACACATTGGATATCTATGATCATTGAGAAGTTAGCCATTTGCTCTCAGATAAATAGAAAATAGATTAAAAATATGCCTTTCCTTTCTGGCATGATATTTTAGATCATTTATCTGATTATATAAATATTTACCACTCACCATGGCACTCCACCCAGTAAGACTTCTGGCATAGAAACTTATTTTAATGTTGAAAGAATTGCAAGTATCTTATCACTAAGAAACAACTGGTTTGAAAAATTAATAAAAGGACATCTGAAAATACATTGGATATATATCTGAGATGACATGAAATGTCTGAAACTTATACTCCTTTGGGATTAACTACAGATTTTCAACCAGTAGCATATGTAGGATTTTGCCATAATATTAAAATCTAATTTACTCCCAAACAAAAAGTTTAGTAGAAAGGAGTCTTTACTTTATAAATCATGTATGATAGATATATAATGGTGTAGAGTTTGAATTTGGGATGTTAAATACTTGTTTTCAAAAACATTGTAAGTCATGGTGAATACATTTAAAATTTTAAATAAAAATTAAATGAAAACAAAATTAATTATTATGCTTTTATTGTAATTTAAGAACAAACGCAGACTTAAAATTTATATTTTTGGTAAAAAATTTAAAAACTAAAGGGTGGAGAGATAGAATAAGGGACAAGGTATTTGCTTTGTGACTGACTTGTGTTTGAATTTTGGCAATCAAAAATGGTTTCCTAAATTCTCCAGTTGTGATCTTTGAGCATAGAGCCAGGAGTAAGCCATGTGCTCCAAAAACAAAAGCATTGTAAATAAAAGAAATAAAAGAATATATAAAGCTAATCACTGTATATATATATTTTTTGGTTTTGGTTTTTGGTTTTTAGGCCACACCTGGTGCCACTCAGGGGTTACTCCTGGCTAGGTGCTCAGAAATCACTCCTGGCTTGGGGACCATATGGGATGCCATGAGATCAAACCGCGGTCTATCCTAGGCTAGCGTGGGCAAAGCAGAAGCCTTAACTCTGTGCCACAATTCCAGCCCCGAATCACTGTAATTTTTTAAATAACAGTTTAAATAAATAATATATATATAACCAGGGGAAATGAAAACATAGTAGGATTTTAAAGCAATTAAAAATAAAATTTCAGGGGCCAGAGAGATAGTACAGCAGTAGGGCGTTTGCCTTGCCTGCAGCTGATCCAGAACAGAAGGTGGTTCGAATTCCGCCATCCCATATGATACCCCGTATCTACCAGGAGCAATTTCTGAGCACAGAACTAGGAGTAAAACCTGAGAGCCACTGGATGTGACCCAAAATAAACCAAACACACACACACACACACACAAACACACAACCAAAAGACAAAAACAAATAAAACACACAACAAAAATAAAATTAAAAAATAAAAGTTAGAGCCAGAGGTATTCTACAATATGCAAGGCATTTGTTTTGTACACACCCAACCAGGAATTGATCCCTGATATCATCTCCTAAATCTGCCAGATTGATCCCTGAGGGCTGAGCCAGAAATAAACACTGAATACCACTGGGTATATCCCACAAATCAAATTAAAAACTGAACCCAGGTCATCTGTATGTTCAACAAATTAATGAACAAATAAAAAATATTTATCTATATATCTATGTATATATATAAACTTTCAAATAAAATTAATTTCAAGATTTTTTGAAAGTACCTATTAGAGCACACATGTTGCGAGTCCCTGGACTCTAGGGATGAAGTTATAAAAATTTTCTATACTTGGATGGACATGGAAACTATTACTGGATTGCTGAGTGAAATAAGTCAGAAGGAGAGGAGTTGACACAGAATAGTCTCACTCATCTATGGGTTTTAAGAAAAATAAAAGCCATTATTGTAATAATGCTCAGACACAATAGAAATGAGGGCTGGAAGGACTGGTCCAAGATATGAAGCTTATCACAAAAAGTGGTGAATGCAGTAAGAGAAATAACTACACTGACAAAATACAGGTAGAGGATGAGGAAGGAGGGAGATGGGGCACTGGTGATGGGAATGTTGCTCTGATGAAGGGGTGGGGGTGTTCCTTTTATTACTGAAACCCAACTACAAACATGGTTGGAGTCATGGTGCTTAAATAAAGATATTAAAAAACATAAAAATCACAATCCAAAAGAAGAAAAAAAGAGAGTTCCTTGACTCTTGGGGACCTTTCATGAACTTAATCTATTCTGTAACTGTTAAGACATTGGAATCAATGGAGAGGACACACATACATGTTTCTCTCCGAAAATATGCCTAATATATTAATTAATATATCTTTATTATTTCTAAGCCACGGTGTATCCTGATCTTGACTAGTACCCAACTTTGCCTTATTTCCACTGCAGAGAATATTAGAATTTTTACAAAAAGCATCAAATCATGAAATCTGTGCATTCAATTCTATCGAAGATCTGAGTTGGTAGCTATCTTGCTTTGGAGCATTGCTAAATGAAATCAAGAAAAGAATAAGGAAGATAAATGCTTCTCTCTCAGACAATCAAATGAAAGCAGATTATATTTTATCAAGTCTTAAAAAAATGAGACAATGTTCAGAAGAAGCTGAATCTTATGTATCTATTAATGTAAAAAATAGTCCTCTCTCTATATGATTTATTTTATTTTGTTTTGGGGTCACATCAGGCAGTATTTATGGCTTACTTTTAGCTCTGCAATCATGTTTACTCCAAGAAGTCATGGGGGACCAGGAGGGGATTAATGACCAGGTTGGGGATTGAATCTGAGTTGGTTATATGGCAGGCAAATGACCTACCTGCTGCAATATTTCTCTTGGCCCCTATAATTTATTTAAAAACAAAACAAAACAAGGGATATAATCTATGATACCTAGTACATACATATAATGTAATAAATTTAATTTTTGATAGCTTTAACCAATTTGAATTGGAAAGTAATAGAATCAATACATTAACAATGTGGTTCTATTTTTGTTGTTTTTGGGTCGCACCTTGTTGTTCTCAGGTGTTACTCATGGCTCTGTGCTCAGAAAACGCTCCTGGCATACACAGGAACGTAAGATTTGAACCACCAACTATCCTGGGTCCGCTGCATGCAAGGCAAATGTCCTACCACTATGCTATCTCTCAGGCCCTAACAATTGACTCAAAAAAAAAGTGTGAGCAAGTAATACTCTCAAAAAGGACCTACAGAAAGCCAACACACACATGACAAAATGTTCATTATCACCGATTTTCAGAGAAATGCAAATCAAAACAATGAGACATCACTTCATACCAATAAGAATTCTCCATATGAAAAAAGGCTGGGGAAAAATGTAGAACTATGAACTTAAATTTTATAAAAACTAGTTTGGGAATTTTCAAAAAAGTAAAAAGTCATTTAATTCTAGACAATTAAAAAATCCCAGTAATTTATAACTAGGCAAGGAACAAAAAATAATTCATAAATAGATGTTCTTAAATATATCCATTGCAGCTTTATTTACAATAGCAAAGATCTGGAAACAGCCCAAATGTCTAAAAACACAAGTGGATAAAGAAATGATGGCATATATACATGATGTAATACCACTCAGCTTGAAGAAACAGTAAAATCAATCTTGCTAGAACTTGAATGAAATTGTATGACATCATGTTGAGCAAAGTTGTCTTTGTTCAAGATAACTTGAACAAACATCAAATTATCTCTTTAAAATGTGAGTTATAAAGAAACAAGGCTAGACAATGGGCAATAAAAACAAACACAGACACTGTCAGCAGAATTAAATGCAGTAGCATTTTAAGCCTAAGCTATTAGTATTAATGCTATTTGTAAACTGCTATACTTAAAAGTTTTGATTGGGGAAAAAAGGACCAATGTGAAATTCAAAGGATTTGTACCTGTTAATTTTTGCTTTCTCTTGTTAACAGTTTCTATATATAACATAAACAATCATCCATTCATCCATAGTAGGAAAGTTTCTATATATAACATAAACAATCTTCTATTTATCCATAGTAGGGAATTCCTAGATGCTTTATCTTTCTCTCTCTTTGTGTGTTGTTCAGGGTCACTTTTTTGTTATTTGTAGGTGTTGTTGTTTTTGCCACAGACTCAATAGTATTTGAGGACTATCCTGGCGTTGTGCTGAGTAGTAGATTTTGATGATACTCACAAGATCATACAGTGATGGGAAATCAATGGGATCTTCTACATCAAGCATGCCCTTCATTTTTGGGCTACTTTTCTGGACCCCATTATTATTCTTATTATTTAAATCAATTATACCAAAAAGGACCATCAATAGTAGCCTTTGTGAAGGAAAGTTCTTACACACACACACACACACACACACACACACACACTGGAACTTTGAAATGAGAGTTTTCCACTCTTATTCCTCTTATTTGATGATGGAATAAGAGTTAGGTTTTGTTTTGTTTTGCTTTATTTTGTTTTGTGGCTGACTGCTCAGGGTTTATTCCTGGCACTGTCCTCAAGGATTACTTCTGACAATGCCAGGGTTCAAACCAGGGTCAGCAGTGTTCAAGGGAAGTGCCTCATCCTCTGTACCATTTGTCTAATGTCAAGAATTCTACCATTTCTATACAATCCTCAAGTATTCTAGGATGATTTTCTGTGTGCTAAGCACTGTGTTAGGAACTTGTACATTTACAGGGAGAATGAGAATTAAGTTATGATGGCATTACTGAACATTTATCTGCACTCGACCACTTTGAATGAATTTATCAGAATTCTGTGGCTAGAAAATGAAAAGAACAAATCATACCTGACAGTATTAAAACACACCTGAGTTTTGATTGATTAGAAACAGTCATACACTGGAGAGGCTCTTTTTTTTCAGTGTTCAGAATGAGAGCATTAATAAAAATATAACACAGGAATGGGCAGCTCAAGACTGCTGGCAAAATATAAAGAAAACTTAGGCATTTCTTCTATAAGTATTGCCAGCCATCATTACTCATTTTTTTTTGAAGACAAACATTTCATTCGTATCCACCTCTTGGTGTTTGGCAATACACTTTATTCTTTATGTGTTCATTAAAAGTCCTGAATTCATGTTTGGTGTAACAAATCTTTAATGCATTTTCTAAGTCCAGTGATTTCAATTTCTTACGATTCTTTTCCTCCTTGACTGCATTCCTTCATTTTCTACTCAATGCCCT
This sequence comes from Suncus etruscus, assembly GCF_024139225.1. Lineage (NCBI taxonomy): Eukaryota > Metazoa > Chordata > Mammalia > Eulipotyphla > Soricidae > Suncus > Suncus etruscus. Next base: position 85,633,176 of record NC_064860.1, on the reverse strand, counting down.
TTAGTGCACTACTTACTGAATTTGGTATTCATCAAAATCCCCAAGAAAAGTTGTCAAAACAAAAACTTCTAAACCTTGCCTAGATACTTCTTATTCATGAGGTTTGTGGTGTGGGTAAAGAATTTAAAATTTGTCCAAGTAAGACAGATGCATTTTTAGTAGTTTACTATCTTAAAACTGGCTTTGCAGAATACCTCCAACATCTTCATCTTCAAGTTTATTTGAGATATAGACTCTTGAGTCCTGGGGTTGGAGTGGTAATATAGTAGCTAGGTGCTTGGTTAGCATGCTGCTGACTGGGGTTTAGTCCCTACAATCTCATATGGCCCCCTGAACACTGCCCAGAGTGATTCCCGAGTGCAAAGCCACGAGTAAAACTTAAGCATTGGCAGGTGTGACCCAAACACACAAAAACAAAAACAATAGCAACAACAACAACCAAAACAGCAGAACCTTGTATCATATAAAGATTTACAGAATGCTTTCTTCAAAACATGTGAAATTATACAGTGTTGGTATCATTTAAGTCATTGCTAGAAATACACAGCAAACATCCTTCAAGTATGTTGGACAATTCCCTTTACCTCTACATTACATCTCCATTGTAAAATACAATTTTTTGGTACATATGTTAGTTTCCAAAATTAACTATCAAGAGTTAAGCCCCCACTCCCCAAAAAAGGGGGCTGGAGAGATAGCAGAGAAAGAGCTTTTGCCTTTCAAGTGGCCAACCCAGGATGGATGGTGGTTGGAATCCCTGGATCCCATATAGTTCCCTGAGCCTGCCAGGAGTGATTCCTGAGCTCAGAGCCAGAGTAACCCTTGAGCGCATCCAGGTGTAACCCACCTCCCCTCCCAAAGAGTTTAGCCATTTATTCACTTCCTTAATCAGAGATGACCATACATTTGGTTTAAGTTAGTAGAATATGTGAATGTAAATCTGTGATAATGTAACCAATGTAATGAAATTTTATTTGAGTTTATCCTTCAGAGCCATAGTTTTGTAGTCATACCGGCTCATTTGATCATTTTTTAAATTTTAGTAATCAAATAACTAACTCTAATATCTTTTTATTTTTCTTCCTTTATGATAGCAGAGTCTTTCCTTTACTAGAAAAATGTGTTCTAAAAAAATGCATTCTCAAATCTCTAGTATTTTCCTGTTATCCTTTGGCTTTTCCAAAAACAATATATAATTTGTGCACTCATTCAGATATGAATATTCTTGTGTGTGTGTGTGTGTGTGTGTGTGTGTGTGTGTGTGTGTGGTTTTTGGGTCACACCCGGCAGTGCTCAGGGGTTATTCCTGGCTCCAGACTCAGAAATTGCTCCTGGCAGGCACAGGGGACCATCTGGGATGCTGGGATTCGAACCTATGACCTCCTGCAGGAAAGGCAAACGCCTTACCTCCATGCTGTCTCTCCGGCCCCCAGATATAAATATTCTTATATTGTTCATGGTGTTGCACAAGAGACTACTAATTGACACAAATTTCAATTATAGTTGCATCTACATATTTCCCCCCAAATGGAAATTCTCCATAAATGATAAAGCTAAAAGAAATATATGTGCATCATGAGCAGTCTTGGAAATTATAGATCTATACCTTTCATGCCTTAAATTATAAATCTTTCTCAATTTATAATGGGTGAAGTCTTGAAAAGCCTAACATAAACAGAATATTTTCTTAGAATTTCTAAGAATATTCACTTAGATCTGATATTTGCAAGCATCACATGATAGTATAAAAACATAGTTTCTACTGAATGCATATAAATTTCATACCATGAAGTCAATAACTTACAAATTAAGCCATCATATGTAATAAATATCTTTATTATATTCATTTTCCCTATTTCCCTCCTTTCTGTTTGCCAAAATTTTATCAAGTTGTTTTTGTCCTTTTGCTTCGTTTCCTATATCTCAACAATGTGGTTTTATTTATACATTTTAAAAAATATAGTTTGTTTATAAAAATGTAAGAAGAGAGGAAGAAAGCACACAACTCATTATGATGCAGGCATCAGGAATGTACAATGTTGTTTCGAGTCTCTTAACTGTTATCATTTCTTGTATTTTTAAGTGCTTTGGAAAGCAAATAAGATGGATGAATGTTCTCAATCTAGCAGCTTTATATTTCCTTGTGATTTTTTTAAAGTCACTTACCGTATTATGTTCTGTGTTGTCTTTTTTTATGTATGCATGCATGATAAATACATCATCAGTTACTAGACCCTTCTGACTATTTGACATTAATAACATCTAATAGAATTTGACTTTTAGAAAAGTTATTACTAACTAAATGTCATTTGTCAAATCCTTCTAATTCTATTATTAACCGAATTTCACAATCTTTAAATTTTAACATCTTTTTGGAAACATGTAAACATTTTCCAACTAGTCCCATTACTTCCAATCTCATTTCTCTTTAGCCACTCTTCTCAACTGCTAATACACTACTGCTTAGTAGTTAAAATCGTCAAATACAGCTATGATTATACAATATTTTTTGTTCCACGGTCTCCTAGGCCTAGTTATGATGCTCATTAAAAAATTAGCATAATATTGTTCATTATAGAAATAAATAAAAAGTTTTTCCATTTTGAGTTTGTCCTACGCTAGGGCTGGAGAGATTGTATAAGTGGGTAGGTTGTTTTGCCTTATATACAGCCAAACTTAGATTATATACCACAGAATCCATATGATCCCTAAGCACTGTCAGGAAAAATTCCTGAGTGTACAGGTAGAAATAAACTTTATTTTTGTTTTGTTTTTGGGCCACACTCGGTGACACTCAGCGGGTTACTCCTGCTATGAGCTCAGAAATTGCTTCTGGCTTGGGGGACCATATGGGATGTGGGGGATCGAACCGCAGTTGGTTCTAGGTTACTGTGTGCAAGGCAGACACCCTACCACTTGCGCCATCACTCCAGCCTAGTTAGGAATAACTTTTAAGTATTCTAAGCTGAGGCCTCAAAACAAACAAAATATTAAATAAAAGTAAAATCAAAAGTAAAAGTTTGGCCATGGAATCAGAATAGGCTTTTAAAAATAAAAGATTGTCCTATGAGAGATTGCTTTGATAGCACAGTATTGTTTTTTTCCTACACATTTCCCACCCACATCTCTTCCCACTTTCACATGTCTAAATCCTGATCAAGATTCAAGTGAAACACGAATGTCATCACCTTCACAAAACTTTCATTACCTCTAATTATGGAATCTTCTTTTGAGCCTGGATTCTTATCTGTACTATTCTTTAAAACTTTAAAAAAAATCTTAAATATCTGTTTGTGCTATAAGCAGAAAACAGGATTTTTTTCAAACAAAATCTAATCAGTGTCATTCTTTCTAACTATCATATATCAACTAACTTCTCTTGCAATTAAAAATGTTGTTCATAAAATAAGTAATCATTTATGATATTCAAAAATGTAAAATTTAAATTTTATATATAATATACAGTTAATCAAAATTTATTAATAATTATCTTATAAATAACAAAGGGTTCACCCTTACTAAGCAAAACTTGTTAGAAGGGAAAAAATCATAGATGGAAAATTAATAGGTAAATTTAAAAGTTGATTTTTCTATTTGAAAATAATACATTACTTATAGTTAGAATCATTAAATGATACAATATTTCATTATTCATTATATACATGACAATAATTTGTTTATTTTATCCCAATTACTTCTAAAAATCAAGATGTATAATGCAAAATGAAATTTCATTCATTTATTGACATTATTTCAAGAACAATTCTTGCTCCATTTTCCCCAGTAATTGTTGACTATGAGTCAACAATGGGTGACTAGTCTTTACTTTGAAATAATAAAACATTAAAAAACAAGATTTGTGTCAGTGATAAAGATTAAAATGACCATATTCCACCAGCAATGGTCTCTTGTTGACATTCATTCACTATAGTAGCAGAGCAGTTCCTGAACTCACATCCTCCAGGAATACATTAAATCTACAGCTAAACATAGATAAATTAACTTTGAAAGAAATCCAAATACAAGCTGAGTGACCCCTGTAGATAGGCTGACATAATAAATACCCCTATCAGTCATTTTGAAGTGGACAGAAAAACTGTAATGCTCTTACCACTGTTCCAACCCTGGCAGGGTGCCACAGAATCAGAAGAAAACTATCAATTCCTCGACTAAATGAAAGTCATCTTCCAGTAATGCCTTCAAAAGTGTCATTGGGATATTTTAAAATGCTACCTGAAGGTCAGACAAATAATTGAGCATTAGTTTAGCATATGATTTGGATCTGAGACAGTAGTCTCTAGACATTTTCCTTCTGCGCTCTCTAACATGCTCTATTTGATTAATTTTATCTCTGAAAAAAATATACTTATTTATTTTTTAATTTTTATGACACTCCAATTTTTATAGCTGAAAACCACAGCTCAGGCCATCTATTATATAGTTTTGACAGTCAAAGGGTGTTGTATTTATGTATCTTACACCACATTAACATAAAAGAAATAATTAAGTAATCTTGCTAACAATATATATAACACAAACATATAATATATAACATATATATATTCATGTGTATGTGTGTATACTGGGCCCAGACCAGTAATAAGAAGCAAAAAAGTGGGGCCGGGCGGTGGCGCTGGAGGTAAGGTGCCTGCCTTGCCTGCGCTAACCTAGGACGGACCGCGGTTCGATCCCCCGGCGTCCCATATGGTCCCCCAAGAAGCCAGGAGCAACTTCTGAGCGCATAGCCAGGAGTAACCCCTGAGCGTCACAGGGTGTGGCCCAAAAACCAAAAAAAAAAAAAAAAAAAAAAAAAAGAAGCAAAAAAGTCATAGTTCAAAAATTTTTCCATTTACTTTAAATGTTCATGAACTAATTCCAATACATTGCTAAAAAGGATAATAAAGCAAGACCTATAAGCTGACAACATATGACTCATTCCACTTTAAGACATAAGCCTAAAAATTTTATTTTTTACAATTGTAAAAGATAGGAAATCAGGGTTGTTGTTACTTATATAAAAAAAATACATGTGCTGCCAAAGACTAATAAAAGACAAAGGTTAATAAATGATAAGGTTGGTCCAAAAAAAAAAAAACGATGATTGTAAACATTTAAGAACCATATATGATCATATAAATATATAAGCCCAAAACAGTACTGAACAGTCAAATAATAATAAAATAGAAATTCAATAACTTATTTTCAACATTAGATCATCCTTACATATGATCGTTGTGGAAACAATGGATTTAACTAAATTTAAGGTTGGGTTAGACTTGAAGTCCTATAGATGGCTCAATGGGTTTGGAAACATGCTTTTGGTATGGAATCCCTGAGTTCAAGTTGCTATACCAAAATATCTCTCAGAATAGTTATACCCTTTTTCTCAACAAACAGGAAAATACTTCATGGAATTAACATATTTACAGATAGACCACTCAACAGCAGAAGATTACACTTAATTCTCAAATATACAAAATTATCTTAATAATTCATATGTTAGGTCACAAATGAATCTTAAGAAATTTAGGTTTGATGGAATCTAATGGATAGTATAGGAGGTATGGCATTTGCCTGCATATGATCAACCCTACTTTGATGGACCTAGAGCAAAGGCAGCTCTGAGTACAGTCAAGAGTAACTCCCTGATAACCACAGAATTGGCCCCAAAACAAACACACAAAAATTTAGGATTGAAACTTTATCAGCATCTTACCTTCACAATGATACAAAACCTAGAAATAAAATGCAAGAGAATAAAATTCATAGAGTAAAGATAAACAACGTGATACTAAGAAATTAATGGATCGAAGAACAAAGAAATCAAACAATCAGATTTACAGAGACTAATGAAAATTAATTTGATCCATAACAAAATATAGGAATTTCAGCAAACTTATTACTAAGAGGAAAGTTTATAAGCAAAAAGTGGTTACATTTAAGATAAATCTCAAAGAAATAACTTTTATACCTCTTTGGAACTGTAAAAGAAATTAGTTTACAATTAAATTCAAAGATAATGGGAAGAAAATAACTAAATAATGGAACAAATGAAATAGAAACCATAACTAACAGTTAAGAAGCAATAAAGTTAACTATTTTAAAATGAGTTAAAGTTAAAAAGATATTTATTTATTAAGACTTGCAATAAATAAAACCCAAAAACTTAAAAACTAATCAGGGACTGATATATACAATGAGGTATATGGATATCTAAAGCATTTAATCTAAGTGAAATAGTATGATCACAATTTACATAGAATCCTAATCTGGAAAAACACAGTAAAATATACATCAATTATTATTAGGACCTGTCGGCAGAGGAAAGAAAATGAGTGCAAATAAAACATGAAACCTGAGAGTATATTTTGAGTTTCATGGCTTGAGCCAAATAGCACAGCAGGTAGGGCACTTGCCTGGAATGTGGCTGATCTTGTTTGATCTCTGATACCATCAAATATGGTTCTCTGAAACCTACCAGAAATTATTCTTAAGTTTAGAGCTAGGAAAAATCCATGAGCACACTTAGGTGTGACCTTCACACACACACACACACACACACACACACACACACACACACACACATTTATTGATGCTGTATTAGTTTGCTAGACTTTCCATACAAGATGGAATGGATGAGGTGACTTAAACAACTGAAATTTTATTTTATTTTCACAGATATGAATGCTAGAAATCTTAAATTAAGTTATTGGTAGAGTTAATATTCTCTGAAGCCTCTCTTTCTTGAATTTGTGGTACCTAATCTCTTAAATTTTTCCTAACAAAATGTTTTGATGTTTTAATGTAATTAAAAGAAAGTTGGTTTAAAAAGTTTATTGGCAATTGAGTTTTAGTCATATATTCAACACCAATCATACCACCAGTGTCAAATACCATAACCAGCGCTTCCATACGTTAACATTCCCTTCCTATAGCCCCTGCTTGCCACATTAACAGGCCCAATACAAAGTTCTAGGATTGCCGCTTTTAGTTTATGTTTTCATTGCTGCTGAGTGTGCTTTGGATATATAGCTATACCACTCTGACATAAAACCAAGATAGCTTAAGATCTAATCTTGTTACCCCCATTACAACCCTTTCACATTTTATTACTTCCTGCATTGGTTTTTATTCTCTTTTGTCCCTCTATTCCCTAATTTCTGGTGTAAAGGTTGGTAAAGGTATACCTCTTGGTTACATTACATTAACTCATTCAGTTATTCTACATAGCATAGATCAGGGGATCATACTGAAATTTTTTTTTCTTTTGGCTTACATCATTCAACGTATCATCTAATTTCAACCAGTTTGCATCAAAATACAGAATTCTATCATTCCTTTCAGCTGTATAATAATTCATTGTGTATATGTACTTCACCTTCATAATCCATTTATATATCAAAACATTAGGTTGATTCCATATCTTAGTTATTGTCCTAAGTGCACCAATAAGTAATGGTATGAATATGTCCTTTTAAATGAATGTTTTTAAGTTCCAGGGTAGATAACCAAAAATGAAGTTGCTGGTCATAATGCAGCTCAATTCTAATAAACTGAGGACTCTTTGTACAGTTTTCTTCTGGGGTTGACTAGACAACATTCCCACAATCAGTTACTTTTTCAACATATCCCCACTAGCACTGATTATTCTTACTATTTTTGATATGTACCATTCTTATTGGTGTGTGATCATTGTTGTCTTAACTTTGATTTTCCTTATAATATGTGAGGCTAAGCACTTTTTCATGTCCCCATTGATCCACTTGACATCCTCTGAGAAGTATCTGTTCATTTTCTTTTCACATTTTTGATAGGGTTTTTTAATCATTTGTGATTATCTTAGTAATTTATATATTCTGAATATCACACTTTGATCTGAAGTGTTGAATGAGAATGTTTTTCCACTCAGTTAATTGATCTTTAGTTTTAATGTGTATTTATATTCCATGCAGAAACTCTTTAATTTTATGAAGTCTCATTTGATTCCATTTTTATTTTGTTGCCTTTGCCATTGGTAAGAGAAAATTTAAGATGCCTTTGAAGTTCAAATCTTTTATGTTCTACCAATATTTTCCTCAATGTATTTTATAATTTCCAGTTGTATGTTCAGGTCTTTGATCCACTTTGAATTGACTTTTGTGTAAGGTATAAGATATGAATTCATCTTTAAATTTTTATGTGTTTATCCAACTTTCCCAGCATAATTTTCTGAAGATATTATATTGACTATATTCTATACTCACAGTTCCTTTATTAAATGTTAATTATATACATGAGATTTTGTCTCTTGGTATTTGATTCAACACATTAATCTCCACCTCTTGGGGAGTCAGAAGCTTCAGCAGGCAACATGGGGATGACATGGCTCCATCCGCGCTTCACTTGGCCAAATCACAGACCAAAGTGGTGTCTCAGAAACAACACCCTCCCTCTTGACTATTTCTAAAACATAAAAGGGACACGTGTATCTCCTTTTTATATCTCAGATGTATTCCCTTAACATCTATAACTCTTTTCGAATATCCTCTTATATAGCGACAATTTTTTATATGATTGTTTGTTTGCTTTTTCCCCTTTGAGATCTGTTTTATAAGCAAGACTGGTAGAGTATTTCTGTATTAGAATTCATGTTTGAACCAAATTACGGGTAATGTTGGATGTTATTTGTCGGCCCCCAGTTGCACCAACAATATCTGTGGCATTGTTTCTCTTTTGCAAAGGCACATTAAAATGGGAAAATAATACATATGCAAACAAGTTCTTATATAATAGAGATGGGAACACAAATTTGGTAATTCTGTTAGGCCTTATTCCCTGAACACTGGCATAATGATTTGGCTTACGCCTCAGAAGAATGGGCAATGGATAAGCAACCACAATTGTCTATAACATTACCAGGATCCAAAACTCTACCAGGGAAGACCAACCACTGCTCTGGCATTGTCTTACCCAGATGACTCAGCTACAGCCTGCTTGCAGGACAGACCTCTCGCATTTAATGGTATACTGAAACTAGAGGATGCTCCACATCAGCCCGACTTCTATGAAAGAAATGCATAGAATCCAGAATCTTTAAATATAGGAATCTGATACCAACAAGAGTTAAACTGTGAAGAAGTTGCACCAGGACACAGAGATTTACTCGGATTGGCAAACTGGTATGCCTGGAACCCAGAGTCGGTCTTATGCCAATAAACTTTAAGGGTGAGGCCTTCTTGTAATTGGCCAAGAATGTTTTTCCATTCTCCCATATTTTTCTAGGCCTATGAAAACAATGGCAATTGCCATTGTCACACCTTTACTATTTTTTAACCCTTATCTTTTAAGGAAAAAAAAAAACAATTTTCTGAACTTAAAAACAAATAACTATAGTAGAATGCCTGTCTCAAATACAGAAAGGGGATGGGAAGGGGGAGGGAGGCAATGGGAGGGGAGAATGTTACATTGGTGAAGGAGGATATTCTGTTTGCGACTGTAACCCAACTATAATCATGTTTGTAATCATGGTACTTAAAAAATATATAAAAACATTAATTCCATTGATTGGAGAGTATATCTTTATTCCAAATTCCCAATTTCCTGATCCTTCTTCATATAGTTTATTTTCTAAGTGACTATATCTTCGGGGTATTTTTTTTATGAGTCCTTCCAACTTTTGTCAACTTTACTAGTATATTAGATGTGCATTCATCTAACTGTAATTATCTATTTAAGGTACAGAAAAGAAGAGATCTCTTTTCAAATTTAGTTACATTATGAGGTGCTGAGGTTTAGGCATTCAATTTGAGAATTAAGGGAGAGGCGTAATTAAGTCTGTAATAGCTGTGGTAATATTTGAACATATATATGCATTTGTCACAATTCATCAAGTGTGAATAGGTGTGAAGCTCTATAGTAATATAGTTTTCAAAAAACTATGTAGTAATTTATTTTATATTTTATGCTTCTTTTGTTTTATTGTGGCCCACACCCTGTGGTACTCATGTTCACTTCTAGTTCTCTTTTCTTGGGAGTGGTCACAGAAATATATATAGAATCTGGATTAAAGTTTGTATGTTACATGCAAAGTAAATACCCACTATACTCTTGCCTTGCCTTACTTTTTATACTTTTTTATTATCCACTTACTTATTTAAAATTATTTCTAGATTTCAAGTGTATATAGTTTCATGTACTTCTTAGGTATATTTTATTGTATACAATACAAAAATTACTTAACAAGCCTTACAGTTTCTTAAGAATATAAGATGTTGGGGCCAGAGAAATAATACACTGACCTTGCAAGCTGTTGAATGAGGTTTGGTTCTCAATACCACTTATGTTTCCCCCAACCCAGCCAGAAGTGATCACTGTACACAAAACCAAGAGTAAGGATGAAGTAAGCCAAGAAAGATGAAGGAGACAAGATGAAGAAGAAAGATAAAAGAACAAGAAAAGAGAAACAAGAAGAAAATATAAAGAACAAGAAGATGAAGAAGAAGAAAACAAGCACAAAAATAAGAAAAAAAATAAGAACACTAAGAAGAAAACAAGAACAAAACGAACAAGAGGCCTCTTCTTACTATTCTTATTCTTTTTGGTAAAGCCTCTTCAACAAGTAGTGCTGGGAAAACTTAAGGTACATGCATAAAAGCAAACACACATTTCAATTTAATGCTGTTATAAAGCTCAAATTAAAATGGATTAAGACTTTGATATAAAGTCTGTAACCGTAAGATACATAGAGAAAAATATAGGCAGAACACTCCATGGCAGTGAAGCTAAAGGCATCTTTAAGAAAGAAACATCACTGGCCAAACAAGTGAAGCAAAGATAAAGAAATGGGACTGCACTAAACTGATAAGCTTCTGCACTTCAAAGGAAATGGTCACTAGGATACAAAGAGTACACACAGAATGGGAGAAACTATTCATCCCATACCCATCTGATACAAGGTTAAGATTTAAGTTATACAAGGCACTGATAGAACTCAGCAAGAAAAAATTATCTAACCCCATCCAAAAGTGGGGAGGAGAAATGAGGAGACATTTCCTCAAAGAAAAAATACAGATAGTCAAAAGACACACAAAAAAAAACTGTTCCACGTCACTAATCATCAAGGAGATGTAAATCAAACAACACTGAGATATTATCTCAAACCACAGAGACTGGAACATATCACAAAGAACAAGAACAACCAGTGCTGGTGCATATTTGAGAGAAATAAACTCTTATTTGCTACTCATAGAATTGTAGACTGGTCCAGCCCCTTTGGAAATGAATATAAATATTGATCAAAAAACTAGAAACTGAGCTCCCACATGATCCAGCACCAACACTCTTAGAGTTATACTCTAGGAACACTAAAACCCAACACATAAAGGTCTTTTGCATTCCTGTGTTCATCACAGCACTATTTACAATAGCCAAATTCTAGAAACAACCTAAGTGTCTGAGAAGAGATGAGTGGCTAAAGAGGTGGTACATCTACACAATGAAATACTCTTCAGCTGTTAGGAAAAATGAAGTCATTATGTTTAGCTTATACATGGATGTATATGGACAGTCTTATGCTGAGTGAATGAGAGTGAGAGAGGGATTGACATAAAATAATATCACTCATTTGTGGGATATATATCATAAAAGAGTATGGAAATAATATCCAGAGATAATAAAGATGAGGGCCTGTAGGACAGGTCAATGGCAGAAATTTGCCACAAGTAGTGGAGCAGTGCCATTAGAGTAGAGAAGGGATCACTATGACATTGAGGGTTGGAACTGATCACTTTGGACAATAATCAGGTTGATGAAAAGGGATAATATAATATGCACAGTACCTAATCATTAACAATAGTGCAAACAACATTGTCTAAAAAAGTAAAAAGAAAGGATAAAGAAAAAAATAAAGAAAGACAAAAGAAAGGAACAGGAAAAGAAAAGATACAAGGAAGGAAAGAAAAGAAAAAAGAAAGAGAAAAAAGAAAAGGAAAAATTAAAAAAAGAAAGAAAGAATGCAAGAAAGAAAGAAAGAAAGAGAAAGGAAGGAAGGAAGAAGAAAGAAAGAAGAAAGAAAGAAAAAAGAAAGAAGAAACAAAAAAGAAAGAAAGAGGGGCCGGGAAGGTGGCGCTGGAGATAAGGTGTCTGCCTTGTAAGCGCTACCAAGGAACGGACCACAGTTCGATCCCCCGGCGTCCCATATGGTCCCCCCAAGCCAGGGGCGATTTCTGAGCACATAGCCAGGAATAACCCCTGAGCGTCAAACGGGTGTGGCCCAAAAACCAAAAACCAAAAAAAAATAAAAAGAAAGAAAGAAAGAAAGGAAGGAAGGAAGGAAAGAAGGAAGGAAGAAATAAAGAAAGAGAGAGAAAAGAAAGAAAGAAAGAAAGAAAGAAAGAAGAAGAAAGGAAGAAAGAAAGAGAAAGAAAGAAAGAAAGAAAGAAAGAAAGAAAGAAAGAAAGAAAGAAAGAAAGAAGGAAGGAAGGAAGGAAGGAAGGAAGGAAGGAAGGAAGGAAGGAAGGAAGGAAGAAAGAAAGAAGAAAGAAAGAAAGAAAGAAAGAAAGAAAGAAAGAAAGAAAGAAAGAAAGAAAGAAAGAAAGAAAGAAAGAAAGAAAGAAAGAAAGAAAGAAAGAAAGAAAAAGAAAGATTGGCATACATCACAAAGAATGAGAATAATCAGTGCTGGCAGGGATGTGGAGAGGAAGGAACTCTTATTCACTGCTAGTGGGAATGCCTTCTAGTCCAACCTCTATGGAAAGCGATATGGAGATTCCTCCAGAATCTGGAAATTGAGCTCCCATTCGACCCAGCTATTCCACTCCTACGGATATACCCTAAGAACACAAGAATACAATACAAAAACCCCTTCCTAACACCTATATTTATTGCAGCACTATTCACAATAGCCAGACTCTGGAAAAAACCAAGATGCCATTCAACAGACCAATGGCTAAAGAAACTCTGGTACATATACACAATGGAATATTATGCAGCCATCAGGAGAGATGAAGTCATGAAATTTTCCTACACATGGATGTACATGGATTCTATCATGCTGAGTGAAATAAGTTAGAGGGAGAGAGAGACGTAGAATAGTCTCACTCATCTATGGATTTAAAAAAAAATAAAAATCATCTTTGCAACAATTCTCAGAGACAATGAGAGGAAGGCTAGAACTTCCAGCTCACTTCATGAAGCTCATCACAAAGAGTGGTGAGTGCAGTTATAAAAATAACTACACAGAGAACTACCATAAGCATGTGAATGAATGAAGGAACTGGAAAGCCTGTCTGGAGTACAGGTGGGGGTGGGGTGGAATGGAGAGAGATTTGGGACATTGGTAGTGGGAATGTTGCACTGGTGAAGGGGGTTTTCTTTACATGACTGAAACCTAATCACAATCATATTTGTAATCAAGATGTTAAAATAAAGAAAAAAATTTAAAAAAGAAAGAAGAAAGAAAGAAAGAAAGAAAGAGAAAGAAAGAAAGAATGAAAGAAAGAAAGAAAGAAAGAGAAAGAAAGAAATAAGAAAGAAGAAAGAAAGAAGAAAATAAGAGAGAGAAAGAAAGAAAGAAGAAAGAAAGAAGAAAGAAAGAAAGAAAGAAAGAAAGAGAAAAAAGAAAGAAGAAACAAAGAAAGAAAGAAAGAAGAAAGAAGAAAGAAAGAAGAAAATAAGAGAGAGAAAGAAAGAAAGAAAGAAAGAAAGAAAGAAGAAAGAAGAAAGAAAGAAAGAAAGAAAGAAAGAAAGAGAAAAAAGAAAGAAGAAACAAAGAAAGAAAGAAAGAAGAAAGAAGAAACAAAGAAAGAAAGAAAGAAAGAAAGAAAGAAAGAAAGAAAAAGAGAAAGAAAAAGAAAGAAAGAAAGAAAGGAAGAGAAAAAGAAAGAAACGAACAAACAAAGAAAGGAAGAAAGAAGAAGAAAGAATGATAGAAAGAAGAAAGAAAGAAAGAAAGAAAGAAAGAAAGAAAGAAAGAAAGTAGAAAGAAAGAGAGAGAGAAAGAAAGAAAGTAAGAAAGAAAGAAAGAAAGAAAGAAAGAAAGTAAGAAAGAAAGAAAGAAAGAAAGAAAGAAAGAAAGAAAGAAAGAAAGAAAGAAAGAAAGAAAGAAAGAAAGAAAGAAAGAAAGAAAGAAAGAAAGAAAGAAAAAGGAGAAGTAAAATGCCTTCCCCTGAGGCTGGCAGGGAAATAGTAGGAAGGAAATTGAGGACATTGGTGGTGGGAAATATTTAGAGGTGAATTGTCTATATTTTACATTGTAGATCTGAAACTCAATAATGAGCAATTTGTAAACACAGTTTTTTAAATAAAGGAAAATATGTAATAATATACTAAGATATGAGACTCTGGGAACCTTGGTAAGGAGAGAATAAGAAGAATCTAAACTGGCTATTTCAGAAAAGGCTCATGGGGGAACATTGGTGGTGGGAATGTTGCACTGGTGAAGGGGGCTGTTCTTTTTATGACTGAAACCCAACTACAGACATGCTTGTAATCATGGTACTTAATTAAAGATTATATATATAAATAAATATTTAAGAAAATCCAGTAATTTATTTATATTATAATGATGATGATGATGATGATGATGTAAGCCACACCTCATACTAATCAGTACTTAACTCTGCTCTGCCTCAAGAATTACTCCTGGTGGGGATTTAGGGAACATATAGGATGCCAGGGATTGAACCTGGGTCAGCTAGATGTAAGGAAAGCACTCTATTGCTGTGTTCTTTGACTTCTACAACTTTCAATTTTAAAATAAAACTCTCCAACTTGTGAATGTTTACTTCAATAAAAAATATATATAATTAAAAATATTAATGTCAAGTCTCTATTATTTATTGTTTGAGTAACCCTGGGTAGGTACTTAAGCATCTGCTCCTAATCTAAATATAGCTTCAAAATAAATATATGCTAACACTAAATATTGGCTATAGGGTACTATTTCTTTTATGAATTAGCACTTGCAGGCTCAATAATCAAGAGATGTAAATAGAAGAGAATTTCAGACCTAGTGACCCATTAGGTGCCATTCACCTCCTCGTGACCTTATTCTTGGCTGACCTAGAAATCTTAGTCCTCAAAATAGAGTGCTTCTGCAAGAAGATACCACAATGATCTATTGAAATGCAGGCTAAGATTGTCACTAGTTCACTTTGAATCAACATAGAAAGAAGATCTGTGCTAGACGGGAAACAGATCCCATCTTTTAAAACAAATTGGACTGCCACTCTTCAATTCAGAGGAGCAAACCTACAATATAAGCAGTTTTGAGTTTCTCTTAGAACTACCATGGGTTGCAATTAAACATAACAGAGAACAATGGTAATCTAATTCGGGAAGGACTACTAATAGTCTAGTCTAGACCATTTAGGAATATGAGATGCAAATATATTTAGAACTTTAATAGGGCAAAGGAAAAATAAAATGGAGATTATGATAGTCATATACAAAGCATTGCTATGAGTGATTTCTTATTTTCTCACATATCTCTTTATGATGCTTTCAAAGAAATATATATTCATATGGTTTTATTTTACTATCAAATAATATATGTAAATTTCACATTACTATTTAAGTATATGAACTATAATAATTGTTTTAGTTTTCAAGTATCACATAAGAGAGTGAACATACAACCTAGGGATTATATTCTCTTTTTTTTTTTTTTTTTTTTTTTTTGTGGTTTTTGGGTCACACCGGCAGTGCTCAGGGGTTATTCCTGGCTCCAGGCTCAAAATTGCTCCTGGCAGGCACGGGGGACCATATGGGGCCGGGATTCGAACCGATGACCTCCTGCATGAAAGGCAAATGCCTTTACCTCCATGCTATCTCTCCGGCCCCGGATTATATTCTCTTTTATTAAAAGGATAGGCTTCATTGAACATACGATAAATATGTTATGTGAGAAGGAAAAAGTTTAATTAGTATCTTTGTTTGGAGAATAAGTTTGATGTATGGTGATATGGCTGGATCTTTGCTTGACAGGAAGTGAAATGCAATAGATAAAAGAACTATGACCAGTTCTTTGGTCACTTCTACAACAGTTGTTTTGAAGATATTTTTGTGTATAATTTGGTCTAGCAAGTTTTATATTTTCCTTTCATATCCTTACTTTTGTGGGGCTGGATAATTGGTATAGTGCATTTAATCCCATCCCACATACTTCCTGAAACTCTTCCAGGAGTAATTTCTAATCACAGAGTTAGGAATAATTTGTGAGCTTTGTATGTGGCCCAAATATATGCACAAAAATTACTCCTGGCAATTTTAGGTGGCCCACAACGAATGGGCAATCTTTTAGAGAAAAAGTTAAATTTTCCTAGAAAAGAAGAAATAGAAGTGACACAGAAATCCAAATGTAGCACCCTACTCAATTTCAGAGCTGGAGAGACAGCACAAGTGGGAAAAGTTTTGCCTTGCATTCAGCCAACCCAGTTTCCCTACCTCCATTTTGTACATTCTATCCACCAGCACAGCATATGGTCCTCTGAACCTCACCAGGAAAGGTGAACCTATTCACCTCTGAACACAGAGGCAGGAATAAGCCCTTAACTCTGCAGGGTGTGTTTCTCAAAGAAAAATCTATCAATTTCAGTTCAGATTTTCTGATTTTGGCCTGAACTATAGATTTTAATTGTTTATGTTCAGCTTCACAGTTGTTTGACTTTCTAGCCTTGACTCCTACTTTTCTAATCTTGGATTTGCCAATTCTTTGAATTTCATGAAATAATTTTTTAAAGATCTATAGAGTTATCTGTACTTTATCTGATCAGTTCCTTTTCTCTGGAGAAACTGCCACACGCAGGTGCTAAAAATACTTACTTTACTTAGATATCTCCCACATTCAGTAAAAGAAGTTAACTCAGGGGCCGGAGAGATAGCACAGCAGTAGGGCTTTTGCCTTGAACGTGGCGGAGTTGGTTGGACCCGGGTTCGATTCCCAGCATCCCATATGCTCCCCCCCCTCCCCCGAGCCTGCCAGGAGTGATTTCTGAGTGCAGTGGGGTGTTGCCTAAAACAAAACAAAACAATTTAACTGAAATTATATTACACAAAGATGATATTCATTGTGGGGAAGCCTAATTTTCCTAAAGTTGGTTTCACCAATACATGATCTAGATCTAAAGCTTTATTTTAATGACTTGATACCAACATATTTATATACAGATATATACAGATAATAGACTGTGTTCTTACTATTTAAAAAGCAGATTCTGAGACTCATCCAGAAGTATAAAATGAAACATTGTCTGAATTTCAAAGTGAGTCTATGAAATGAAACATAGAGCTGTTTCTCTGGCTCGCAGTCTCTCTCTCTCTCTCTCTCTCTCTTCCCCGACTAATATTTATATTTTTCATTAATTTGGACCTAGTACCATAGAGGGAAGAAGCCTATCCTTCACGGATTGGTAGGAGTGTAAGTGTTCCAGCTAATAGCCTCAGATAGTTTTCAAATGAGAACTGGTATAATTTTACAAATATATAACATTAATGAGCTTTGAATAATGCTAGCCTGCAATCTTTAAGATTTTTAAATACTAAGCTATGTGTCTCTAATTAGAGAACAGAGGTAAGCTGTCTCATAGTGTCCTATGTGATACCCTGATCTTTCTAAACATAATAGATACTTGCCATTCTAGGAATAAAATTTGTGGCCATTTTTCATGTAGTAGTTAATAATGAACATGACTTACTTTATTAAAAATAAATGGAGCGTTATGCATTGTAAGTATGATTTTATCATGGATAGGCTGTCTTTCTGTAATTTTTCCTAAGTTCTGTTCCTCTATGTGTTGAATTTATGTACTCCTGAAAAAGGTATAGATATATTTGTTCCACTGCTTCACATTTTATTAAATATAGCCTACAGCTAAGAAATCACTTTTGTTTAAGCATTCCCCAAAAGCATTCTACCGTTCAATATATTTAAGTAACTTGAATCTCATGGCCACTTCTATAATAATCCAATAACTAATCATATGAATTTACCATAGTAACTTGGTATTTTTCCTTTCTTTGGAATGATAAAAATTTCCAGATATACTTAAGTGATTCTCAGTAAAAGGAGTAAACACTGTGGAAGCAACCACAGGTTTCTGCTCAAATATGCAGCATGGTGTTTGATATATGGAGTTTATTAAGAGTAATAATAATGATTATTATATTATAGAGTTTACATTTAGGGTTAAATATTTTCTCATTTATATCTGTGATACTCATCAGCCACTCAATCTTCTCATTACACTTAAGAATAAAAATATAAATGCCATATGTTTTAATATTTTCTCATTTACATTACAAGCTAATTACATCTATAAAGCTTAGTAAATACTTCTGTTTAAATAAATCATTAGCAAGAGCATTCACAGGCTATGTTTAAAATTAAACGATTCTATGTATTCTTCTTTAAATTGTCTTCAGAGTTCTTGGCAATGTTAGGTGACAGCATATGTTTAATGATTTTAAAGTAGAGTCATTTTAGCAAAGGTCCAGAATAGCTTTTTCAACCTAAAAGGACATCCCACTGAGGCCCTAGAATAGCATTTAATAAGTACTGAAGGAAGAGACATTGGTGTGAACATGAATAATAAGATGCATAGAGTGTTAGTGGTTATAACAGCCCTAAGTTCCATACTGAATAATACGTTTTATGGCCAAAATTCAACAGAAGTTGAATATGTTTGGAAATTCCAATATTCTTCTACCTTACAAATTTTGAAATTCAAAATGAAGTTAACATATTAAAGGACCTAGAAATTTCTACAGTCAAGCAATTGTTTAATTTATTAATCCACCTTTCTCAAACAAATATTTTGAAAAAATAGATAGATAATTAGTTTTAATAATATTAAATATCAGGGGCCAGAGAGAAGCACAGTGGTAGGGCATTTGCCTTGCAAGCAGCCGATCCAGGATAGATAGTAGTTTGAGTCCCTGCATCCTATACAGACCCCACTCTGAGAATATCAGGAGCAATTTCTGAGCTCAGATCCAGGAGTAACCGCTGAGCGCTGGCAGGTGTGATCCAAAAACAAACAAAAAGAATATTAAATATTAAAAGTGGGAATAAAATTATGCTATATACTAGGGAATTAAATGATAAACCCTGGTAAATTGTTAATACAAAGGAATCATGGAAAATATCTATTGATACTTTGAAAGTTTCAAGTTGTAAGATGAGAAGGAATACAAGTCATATCAACTTTATTTCTAAATGGCAATGTGTAATTTTAGTAAGAATGTATTCCATTCGCCTTTATATATTTATGGAATAACACCTACCTACCTGAGCACAATATATAAAGTATTAATTTATATATTATATTGTTTTATTATATTACATTATAATATAATATTACATTATTACATATGTATAATATTACATATCATCTATCATACATAACATATACATTATATCATATATCACATCATTTATTATATCATATATTATATATCAGATATAATATCATATCATATATGAATATAACATATTATATATGTTTATATCTATATATTTGGAGGAAGAACCTCCTGAACTCAATAACCAGTGCTCAGTAAGCTTGGGACTTCTTCCCACAATTTGGCCAACAAACATGGCCTGCTTATTGTCCTCTGTGGTCCACCACATGGACCATGTGGTGCCTGAGATGAAATCAGGATCTGCCACAGTCAAGACTTATGCCTTAACCTCTGTGCTATCTATGTAGGCCCAAGCCTACATTTTATATCCCTGTAAGCAAGATTCAGTGTGATTTTCTTTCAAAATAATTGTTCCAGTTTTACTCAGAGCAAGATTTTTTAAATCGTATGAATTTTTTTTCTTCTTCTTCTTCTTCTTCTTCTTCTTCTTCTTCTTCTTCTTCTTCTTCTTCTTCTTCTTCTTCTTCTTCTTCTTCTTCTTCTTCTTCTTCTTCTTCTTCTTCTTCTTCTTCTTCTTCTTTTCTTCTTCTTCTTCTTCTTCATCTTCTTCTCCTTCTCCTCCTTACCCTCCTCCTTCTTCCTTTTCTTCTTCTTCTTCTTCTTCTTCTTCTTCTTCTTCTTCTTCTTCTTCTTCTTCTTCTTCTTCTTCTTCTTCATCTTTTTAAGTTTGTTTTTGTTAACGGCAAAGTTCAGGGGTTACTCCTGGCTCTGAGTTCAGAAATCGCTCCTGCTGGCTCGGAGAACCATATGGGAGGCTTGGAAAGGAACCACAGTCCGTCCTGGGTCGGCTATGTGCAAGGCAAATACCCTACTGCTGTGCTATCTCTCCGGCCCCCCAATCTTATGAATTCTTAAGGTATTACTTGAAATTCACTGTGGAACTAAAACAAAGCATATAATAAGTGTTGAGAACACAACTATAATGCAGATGAGGTCTCAGACTTATATTTTAGTAGTATAAGTCAATTTATATCAAAAGTAGCTCACAAAGTTCAGAAAACTCAGAATATGGAACTAGAATCCATATAAAAATGTTTTATTTTGTTTTTCTTGATTTTGGGGCCAAATTGTAAGGTTCTCACAGTTTTTCCTGGCTATATACTCAGGAGTAACTCTAGCAGTGCTCATGGGACCATATGTATTATCAGGATAAAAAAAATTGTTTTAACTTGTGATCTAAACCTCACCAGATTGCTAATAAGACAAGAAAGTAAATAAAAATGAATGTTTCTTGGCTATTTTCTTTTTCCTCTCATCCCTTTATTTCTTTCTCTCATTTTCCCCTCTTTTTTAATGTTTAAAATGATCTATAAACATCATGATTTACAAAGCTTTACACAGTACAATTGTGTCAGGCATTCAGTTTTTTAACATCAATCTAATAATCAGTATAACCTTTCCTCCAACAATGAATGTTCCCAGTTTTCTACCCAACTCCCAAGCCCGCTTCGTTAGCAGGGATAAAATAATTTACTTTTTTATTGTTTGTCACAACAAAATGGCAAATGAAAATGTTAAAAAATGTTCAGTAAAAATTTTTATGGAAATTGTTATATCTCACTATGGTGTTACTAATGTCATTGAGGATTTACTGAGTTTGTTGGTGCTTGCGGAGCTTTCGATGTCATTATTTTTAATTATTGATCTTGGTGGGCCTATGAAACTTCTTCATAAAATTTGTTATGTTCCAACGAGGCTGCCAGTACTGTGACAATTCAATCCTCTACTCTAAGAGCTGTGGAACTGGGACAATTCAGCATCCTGGCATCTCTTCAAGTTAATAGTGGAGCTAGGTCGTTGATATGCAGGAGTGTATCAAGTCTGGTGTAGGATTCTAGATCTTTTGGCAGGGAGGGCAATCAGCCTGCCTATACTATGAAGGCTGAAGAGATTTTTAGCTCAAAAACCAATCTAACTAGGGTCAATTCAATGTTGAGATTAGCTGTGAAGCCTTGAAAAATTTTAAAATGCACTTGTATTCTCTTAATGTTTAGCAAACCTAGGATATATACCAAACTTTGTTTGACATACAAAGAAACAGGGAAAGCTTGCTCAAATGAAAGGACAAAGAAAATGACCAAACTTGAGATGTTCCCAGTACAGAATATAAAGCAATGACCATAGCCTTGATTCATGAAGGGATTCATGGATCATGATTCATAAAGGAAGGGGTTGCTTTACACACAGCCAATCCTGGTTCTATCTCCAGAGTCTTATATGCTGCCCCAGTTCCACCAGGAATAGAGCACAGAGCCAGGAGGAGTCCCTGTTCGCTGCCATGCTATGTGTGGCACCTCTAAAACAGACTTGTAAATTTAAATATTGATTTATACAAATTATTTACATTTTATAAAGAGAAAGAAAAAGCAATATAGAAACAAGCTAAATTGTGATTATTTTTGAGATAACACAAGTTAAAATTTTGTATCATGGACATTGGAAGGAAAATAAATTGGTGAAATCATTTAAGAAAAATTCATTTAATATTTTACAATTTGAGGACAAGATATGACTTTTATACTCAAAAACAGTAAAACTTAATGTGAATATAAATAAAACACCTAATGCATTGAAAGCAATTCTGATTTAAATAAATAATTGTGGGGAAATTTTGAAGCTTTTAAGACTATTATAATTTTTATACCAATCATAAGATTCATAAGAAATCATTGTCAAATGTAGTGGCATAGAAAACACATACTAAATATTTCATAGATTCTGTGAGTTATAAGACAGATGTGGACTTCTGCATTTTACAAAATCTACTTTAAAGATATTGGCTGAATATTTTTAGGGAAAACTCCATTGTAGGAGGATCTGCTTCTAAGTTTACACAGCTATTGATAGCATTTTTTCACTCTTGGGTTATTGACTTAAGGTTATCACTTACTGACTACTTATTTCTTGCTGCAATTGACCTCACAGCATGGTAATGTTTCTCATTCAGTAAGCAATAGCAATTGAATATCAGCAAGAGAATTAGAGTCTATTGAATTGATATCCAATCACTTTTGTTATATTATGATTTATTAGTAGTCATAACTATATCTAATGAACACATAAAAGTAGGGATTTACAAAACAACAATGAGATATCATCTCATACCACAGAGACTGGCAGCTATCAAAAACAACAAGAAACCCAATGATGGCATGGATACAGGGAGAAAGGAATTCTTTCACTGCTGGTGGATATGTGGACTGGTCAACATTCCAAAGAAAGTCTTTTTCAGAAAACAATATGGATATTGCTCAAAAAACTAGAATTTGAGCTTCCATTTGACCCATATGGAATATAATGTAGGAATCCAAAAACAAAACACAGAAAATCCTCTACATTTCTTTCATAATAACAACATTATTACAATAGCCAGAAACTGTAAACAACCCAAGTGCCTAAGAACAGGTGAGTAGATAAAGAAAGGGTGGTATATATACACAATGGAATACTATACAGCTGTAGAAAAAAGAAGTCATATAATTTACTTATACCTTGATGGAGATAGAGAGTATTAGGCTGAGCAAAATGCATCAGAGGAATATCATAGAATGATCATACTCATTTGTGGAATATAAGAAAAAAAGAGTATGGTAATAATATCCAGAGACAAAGACAAGAACAGGGGGACAAGGACAAGAGGACCAGTTCAGGGTAGGAAGCTTGTCACAAATAGTGGTTAAATATAGTTAGGACAGAGAAGGGATCACTTGACAGTGATCACTCTGGACAAGAATTGTGTGCTGAAAAGAGATAAATTGATATGCATGATAATCCTTCAGTAACAATATTGCAAACCACAGTGTCCAAAAAGAAAAAGAGTAGAGAGAGAGATAAAAGAGAGAGAGAAGAAAAATGTATTCCAAAGAGACGGTAGAAAAGACAGGGGGAAGGACAACAGGGAAACTGAAATTGGTGGCAGGAAATGTACACTAATGAAGGGTGCTGTACAACTTTGTAACTATTAAAAATAACTATTATGAACATCCTTGTAATTAAAGAAGTTTCTAACTGGTGCTTGCATTTTTGTTGTATAACCTTTAAGTAAAGAGGATCTAATCTTTTTTTCTTTAATTGTTTGTTTTGGACCACAAATGGTTGTTTTCGCCGTTCTTCCTGATAGGAGTTGGGGAAACATATGAAGTCCTGGAGAGTAAATAGACCACAGCAAAGCAACACCTATCCATAACTATCTATGGTGCCTAGCAGGACACAGAGTACAAAAGATAAGGTACTTGATCTTGAATCAATCCCTGATTCAAACCTTGGCATTGTATATGGTTCCTGAATAGATCCAAGGCTTACTTCTGAATAAGGATTCAGGAGTAGCATTTGAGCAACTTCAAGTTTGGCCTACTTCACACTCCCAAAATATAATGCTATAAACCAACACAATTTGTTAGCTCATTGTTTTATAGTTCAAAAGGAAACCATCATGTACCCAAGAATTTAAGAATTGGGTTCCAAATTAAAACTGGTAATCTCCTGTGGACTTAAGCTGTTGAGTCTATGAAGAATGTCATTACATTGTCTTATTGCCCCAAAATCTTAAAAGAGTAAGATAAAGTCTAGAAATAAAGTTTAATTAAAACTCTTTCTTTAGATTTATACATACACATATGCCTCAGAGGATCAACCCATAAGGGTCTTTTTTGAAAGCCTGCCTTCTGCTTTCCTGTTATTTTCCTATACAAAATGCTTTTTTTGTAACTATGTAGGTAAGACCATTCTATATGCCTGGTATCTGTCATTTTCCCAACTTGCCAACATATTTCTTAATAAATTTTTTCTTTTTCTTTTTTTTTTTTTTTTTTGGTTTTTGGGTCACACCTGGCAGCACTCAGGGGTTACTCCTGACTTCACACTCAGAGATTGCTCCTGTCAGGCTCGGGGGACCATATGGGATGACGGGATTCAAACCAATGACCTTCTGCATGAAAGGCAAATGCCTTACCTCCATGTTATCTCTCCGGCCCCTAATAAACTTTTAATACTCACCATATAATTTATCAATTGAATCCTCAAGTGCTGTGGGATCAAACCTTTTTTTGGCAAGAGTTCTAACATTCATTATTCTCTGCTTATAATCTCTCAAGGCCCAAATTAAAGTGGATGAAATTCTTGTTTTTAGGCTGTATGGGAGATCTACTTTTAAGGACATTTACGTTTTTAGTTAACTTTTTTGTGATTAGCTGTGGGAGTCTCTTCCCAATTTTATCTTTTAATCTCTATACCTTTGTTGTTTACCAACTGGGGCAATTTTTCTGTCTGTATACCATTCACATTCCAACCTGGAGTCACTTCTATCTATTTTTTTAATATATTTTTTATTTAAACACCTTGATTACATACATGATTGTGTTGTTTGGGTTTCCTTGGCTAGCGCTTGCAAGGCAGACACCATACCTTTAGCGCCACCTCACCGGCCCCACTGTTCTACTTTTGGATATGTATCAATCTCTGTGGTGTGAGATGAGACCTCATTGCTGTTTTGATTTACATGTCTTTGATAATTAGTGTTAAAAACTATTTTCATATGACCTGGATCATTTGTATGTCTTCTTTGAGGGATTTTTCTGTTCATATCTTCTCCATTTTAATGGAGCTGGATGTATTTTTTCTTATAAAGTGGCTTAGAAATATTTAATAATAACCCCTTGTCAGAGAAATGATGGGTAAATAATTCCTCCCAGTATGTGGTCTTTCTTTGAATACTGATCATTGTTTCTGTGGAGGTGAAGAAGCTCCTTAATTTAATATAGAACTATTTGCTTATCTTTGCTGCACTTACATGATCAATGGTGTTTTATCTTTGAAGATAACTTCATCTTCAGAGTCATGGGAAGTTCTGCTTACTTTTTCCTCTATGAACCATAATCCATTTTAATTTGTCTTTAATCCATTTTATTTGACTTTTGTGCATAGCACTTAAAGAGGTTAGAGTTCATTTTTCCAAGTAGAGCTGATAGGTTTTCCCAACACCTCTTATAAATGATGCTTTTCCTGTTCCACTTCATATTTTTTGCTACTTTGTCAATGATTAACTAATCCCATATAAAGGATTTGTCTCAGGACATCTAACTCTATTTCATTGATCTGATAGTCTGTATTTATTCTAGTGCCATGCTATTTTTATTAATACTACTTCGTAGTACAGTTTGATGTTGGGGTAAATAATGCTTCCCATCTTTTGTTTTCAAGGATTTATTAGCTCTTTTGGCATTTGTTGTTTTATTAAGATTTAAGATTGTTTGATTTATTTATTCAAAAAATATCATGGATATCCTTATAGGAACTGCATTGAATATGTACCATAATTTGTAAAGTATTCCTACTTTTTGGCAATAATTGTTCTAATTCATGGGCAAGAAATGTATTTTCTTCATTTCCTCTTTGAGTTTTGTATATATATTTTACCTTTCTAGTTAAGCTGATTCCCAGGTAAAATTTTCTTTTATATGTATATATATATATATGTATAATTTTTATTTTGACGAAAGTGGATTACACATCTTTCACAGTAATATTTTTAGGTATATATTAACATTGAATCAGGGAATTTCCACCACCAAAGTTGTCCTCTCTCCACCCCTGTTCCTAGCTAGCATCCCATATCACCCACCCTTACCTCCCGGGATGCTATTATAAGTGGTCTCCTCTGTGTATAGCTTACTACTTGTACTTGATTTTCTAATGTACAATGTTGAATGTGATTTTTCTTCAATATCTCTCTTCTTTAACTGTACTATACAAATCTATTTTTAATCACTTTCATATTTAGGTGTGGTAGATAAACTTGTTGATCTTAAATAGGAAAATTACCTGGCTCTATTTAACTTTATCACATGAGTCCTTTTAAAATTTTATCTTTTCTGGAATCAGAAGAGGAAATAAAAATTTGGAACACAATGGGTACTTGATGTGACAACTCTAATTTAAAAATAGAAGTGTTGGCGGGGATGTGGAGAGAAAGGAACTCTTATCCACTGCTGGTGGGAATGCCATCTAGTTCAACACCTATGGAAAGCAATATGGAGATTCCTCGAAAAACTGGAAATTGAGCTCCCATACAATCCAGCTATACCACTCCTAGAAATATACCCTAAGAACACAAAAATACAATACAAAAAATCCCTTCCTTACACTTATATTCATTGCAGAACTATTTACCATAGCAAGACTCTGGAAACAACCAAGATACCCTTCAACAGACCAATGGCTAAAGAAACTGTGGTACATATACACAATGGAATATTACACAGCTGTCAGGAGAGATGAAGTCATGAAATTTTCCTATACGTGGATGTACATGGAATCTATTATGCTGACTGAAATGTCAGAGAGAGAGAAAAACACAGAATGGTCTCACTCATCTATGGGCTTTAAGAAAAATAAAAGACATTCTTGCAATAATAATTTTCAGACACAAAAGAGAGAAGGGGGTGGGGCCGGGCGGTGGCGCTGGAGGTAAGGTGCCTGCCTTGCCTGCGCTAGCCTAGGACGGACCGCGGTTCGATCCCCCGGCGTCCCATATGGTCCCCCAAGAAGCCAGGAGCAACTTCTGAGCGTATAGCCAGGAGTAACCCCTGAGCGTCACAGGGTGTGGCCCCCCCCCAAAAAAAAAAAAAGAGAGAAGGGCTGGAAGTTACAGCTCACCTCATAAAGCTCACCACAAACAGGGATGAGTTTTGTTAGAGAAATAACTACATTTGGAGCTATCCTGATAATGAGAATGTATGAAGGAAATAGAAAGCCTGTCTAGAGTACAGGTGGGGGTTGGGCGGGGAACAGGGAGACTTGGGACATTGGTGATGGGAATGTTGCACTGGTGATGGGTGATTTTTTTTTTTTTGGTTTTTGGGTCACACCTAGAGGTGCTCAGGGGTTACTCCTGGCTGTCTGCTCAGAAATAGCTCCTGGAAGGCACGGGGAACCATATGGGACACCGGGATTCGAACCAACCACCTTTGGTCCTGGATCGGCTGCTTGCATGGCAAACGCCACTATGCTATCTCTCCAGGCCCGATGGGTGATTTTCTAAGGCTTTATTTTTTTAAGATAATTTTTTAACTAAATCTTTATTTAAGCACCATAATTACAAGCATATTTGTAATTGGGTTTCAGGCATAAACAGAATACCCCCTTCACTAGTGCAACATTATCTAAGGCTTATTTTAATGGCCCATTTAATAATAATAATAAATACTTGTAAAAGTATTTTTATACTCAGGAAAAATATAAGTCATTAGAAAAAGCTACATTTTTTGTTTGTTTTTGAGTCACACACGGCAGCACTCAGGGGTTACTCCTGGCTCTATGCTCAGAAATCACTCTTGGCAGGCTCAGGGGATAATATGGAATGTTGGGATTCAAACCACTGACTTCTGCATGCAAGGCAAATGCTTTACCTCCATGCTATTTCTCCAGCCCCAGAAAAAGCTAAAATTTTCATAAATTTTATTTGAATATCTCATAACTACATTTTTGCTAGCACTTTGATAGTAAAATCTTTGAAAACATATGTAGTCACAAATTCATACATATTCAAATTCACATAACTTCATACAAATTCAAATAAGAATGCTTGCTTTTATGTGTTATGGGGAGAGTTGTTTTATATTATAACTGACATAATTTTCATAAAAAGGTAATGTGTTCAAGGAATATACATATCAAGGAATTATTGAAGTTAGTTTCAATTTAGCAAAGAATCACAGGAAAGTTCAATGTTTTATTTTGGAATTTAAATCTTAGCTTTTTCTTTATATTTGCAGTTTGGTCTTGCATGATAGAAAAGTGTAGAATATTTGTGTATAAATAAAATATTATAAGTAAATTACAAATTGTTCCACATTTACATCACCTAACTATATTAAGATTTTGTATACTTTTCTTAACTGGGAACCATTTTTCAAGGTTATATAATTCTTTGCATGTTTTCTCCAAGTTCTAAAACTAACATAATGTTTTTTACACACACTCAATGCACACATACTTAAAGATAGTTCATATTTTTATGTCTAGACATTTATTTCTAAATGGAGAAAATAATTACTATAGAAATATATCATCCTGGGTCTGAAGTAGTGGCGCAGTGGTAGGTCGTTTGCCTTGCACACTGTAACCTAGGAGAGACCGCAGTTCCATCCCCATATGTTCCCCCAAGCCAAGAGCTATTTCTGAGTACACAGCCAGGAGTAACCCCTGAGCATCATCGGTGTGGACCAAAAAGCAAACAACAACAATAACAACAACAAAAACATCACCCTGGATCAAGTTGAAGTTGGATATACATTGTGTGATCTCTCAATATTTTTGCAATGGCTGCAGTCCTGAGGTGTAAATATTTGTCATAATATCATGCAGTGTCTGTACATTTGGCTGATAAACATTCGCTAGTGTTTCCAGAAGAAAGGTAAGAAAGATACATTTAGCTGATCGCAGTAATTTGTTCACATACATTGAATAAGATTATAGAAGCTATTACGTCATATTTCATAACAGAAGAATAAAGTGTAAAGCCTGCCATCTTTTTTTTTTTTGCCACACTCAGGAATTATTCCTAGTTCTATGCTCAGAAATCACTCCTATTAGGCTGGAGGGACCATATAGGATGTTGGGGATCAGCCGCATATAAAGCCAACACCCTAGTCACTGTACTTACTATCTATCCCTCAGGTCCCCCTACTCTGTTTAAGAGAGAGAAAAAGGGGCTAGATCGACATTATAGTGGATAGGGTTTGAGGTCAGGGTTTGAACCCTGGCATCCCATATGATCCCCTGAGCCTGCCAGGAGTGATTTCTGGGTGCAGAGCTAGAAATAAACCCTGTTTGCATGCTGGGTGTGGCCCCACCAAAAACCAAAAACAAACAAACAAAAACAGAAGAAAAAGAGAAGAAAAAGTACCAACACAAGGACTGGAATCTAGTACATGGTTAAGGCACTTGTCTTGCATGTAGTGGAACTGTCCTGGTATGATACCTGATAATGCTGGTGAATCCTAAAAATAAACATACAAATAAATATACTACCAAAAGAATAGCATTGCTAATGATGCAAGTTCCCATCATTCCTGTTTCTTTCAACCTAATTTTCTCTTCTAGGAATTATCTAGAGAATATAATTTTATATTTTATCTCTATGCAAATTTAATATAAATCTGTCTCTACATAACAAATAATAAAAATGGGATAAAAGTTTTGTACATTTAATGAACATAATGCTTTTCATTAAGATTCAAAAAGTTATTATTCTTTTGAATTACTTTTTTCATGCTTGATCTAAATTTAGCAAATTTTATTGAACATCTACTAAGTAAATAAATTATGGTTGATACAGGTAAATTGTTTCATAATTAATAAAGTATATTGGCCTTTGCCTCTCCCGAACTATTTCTTCTCTGATTTCTTAAACTAATGTGTCAAATCTTAGTCTCATTAGGAAGGGTGAGAGAGAAATATTTTCTCAGTTATTTAAAGGAGAGAAGTTTTCCAATATAAGTCGCTAGGAAGCAATAAAGTAAATTTTAAATAGAATTATGCAAAGTGATACCTAAATGGAGTAATTTGAAAGACAATAATTGTAAGTAAAGGGGTAAAGGGTACAACATTATTCTGTTTTTATTGATTTATATCATTTGTTCATTCACTCATGAAAACTTATGGAGTTAATATATTTCCCTCAATGTCATTATTTCTCAACCATGACAGCATGTTTTAAAATAATCAGTGTATCTGATGACTAAAAAATAATCTGAAGATTTATTATAATGCAGTTCATGGGATCCTAACTATTTCTAATCTCAGAATAGAGGTTGTAGTGAATTTTGAAAATCTATTGTTTAAAAATAAATTTTTGTTTGTTTGGTTTTTTGGCCATACTCAGTGACGCTCAGCAGTTACTTCTGGCTATGCACTCAGAAATTGCTTCTAGTTTGGGGGACCATATGGGATACTGGTGGATCGAGCCATGGTCCTTCCTTATGCTAGCGCGGGCAAAGCAGACGCCTTACCCCTTGCGCCACTGCTCCAGCTCCTATTTTTAAATAATTTTTATGTTTTTAATATGCACATAGTATTTAGAATAAGTTAATTTACCTTTGGGATGCTGAAAATTAAGGAACATTTTGGAAATAATTATTTTATTAAAATTATTTTATAAATAAAAAGTATTTTATAAATAAAACAGAAACAAACAATTGCTTTATTTATATTAATATATACAACTGTTTATATTTATATTAATTTTCTACAGAACTATTAATATAACTATTATAATATATAATACAACTATTATAA
The DNA here is from genome assembly GCF_024139225.1 of Suncus etruscus. Taxonomy (NCBI): domain Eukaryota; kingdom Metazoa; phylum Chordata; class Mammalia; order Eulipotyphla; family Soricidae; genus Suncus; species Suncus etruscus. The sequence continues at coordinate 85,602,483 of NC_064860.1, read as the reverse complement.
CTATAATATTAATATAACTTACATAAAATAGGTATGTATAAATTGAGTTTAATCTTATAAAAAATGTCTGCTGAGTTATACTCTTTAAAATTATTAAGTAGAAATATTATTGTGTTTAATAAATTGTGAATAAGAAATAATCAGAAATGATTTCCTAAAAGAGTTAATGAAAAAGGCACCATGTAAGACTTATTTTTCATTTGAATAAAGCAATGTTCATGTTTGCAGTGAAACTTTTCATAATTGTATTAGAAAGAATGAGATAAGTTTATTAAATTTTAAATGTTATTATACTTATAAATTTCAAAGCTTTCATTTTTATTGTGCTATTACCTTCATTTTAATAATTAATCTTATTTGGTCAAAATATTTTAGATATTGAAACAATGCATTTTTTTCTTCTTTTAATTTGAATTATCTGCGGTGCATTTGAAAATAAAGTTGCATCACATAGGAAGCTCTGAAGATTAGAAATAATTTCTCTAGTTGACTTATGCTTATTTAACTTTAAAACATCATCCTGAGAATAACATATCCTTACATAATTTTTCCTTAGGAGCTCATCTAGTTCATTCTTAATTATGCAAATAAATGCCTAACTTGTGTTATTAATTACTAGAGATTGGCAATCATTTGTGTTTTCACAAAAGAGTTTTTGTGTTTTCATTGCTTTCTGGATGGAAAAGGGATGTAACTAGCTATGTTCATGACTCCTGGCTCTGCAATGAGAGATTACTGATGATGAATTCAGGGACCACGTAAAGTATTGAGAATTAAATTCAGCCCTGCCTTCTGTACTATCATTCTAGCCCCAGGTTTTGTCCATTTTGTTTGCTATTTTTTTCTTTCTTCACTCTTAGTAATTTCTTAAATTCAGAATACTAGGCTGTTCATTCTTATTGTAAATTATATCATTCATGATTATATTACTCTACTTTTATATTTAAAATATTCTGAATTTGAATGTTTAGATCTACATTAGTATTAAAAATTAAGTAGATGACTAGCTTTTTGCAGATTTGTAGAAAGAAATATTTTTATGTTTAATATTAGTAGTAGTATTAGTATTCATAAATTTTCTATTTATATTTTTGGTTCATTGCAATTCAGAGTGTTAAGAAATTCGTTGCTATATAAAAAATGAAACAAACAGATGGCCAGGTTTTACAAATTTTTAGAATACATCTTAGTATTTTCAACTAAGCTAGGCACGTACAGTTCAATTTTTATGTTTGAAATATTTTCTAAGCCATCTTTTACTGATTTTCAGACATACAGGTGAGGCTTTGATATTCTTTTTGTTTCTTGGTATTGAATCTTCTGGTAGAAGTTGAAATTTTTCAAAACATTGACAATGCTATTTATCTCCTGCATGTAAGTTGTCTTGAATGTGCTAACATTGGAAGAAAAAGGACCACACTAAATCTTCTGCATAATTTTTACTTATTCATTTATTTATTTAATTAATTGGGTCACACCCAGCAGTGACCAGGCCTTACTTTTGACTCTGTGATTAGAGATAGGGGCATGCTGAACCCGGGTTAGTCGTATGCAAGACAAGTATTCTACCTATTGTTTTATCTCACTATTAAATAAGACTCTGATCTATAAAAATGTAATAACTATTCAAATTAGCTAAAGTGCATGTTGTTAATTGCACTGGCCTCAAAATCCTTCAGAAACTCTTGAAAAACATACATCCAACCTTGGATCTGTTTATTAAGGAAATGAAATATTTGTATTATCAAAATGTGCTTATAAGTCGTCCATTGTTTATGGATGAGTAGGTAGACGGAGATATATAATTTTGTAGGTAGTTGAAGATCAATATATTTTCAGGGAAGTTTGGGCTACACCTGTGAAGTTCAGGGATTATTCTTAGCTCTGCACTGAATAATTACTCCTGAAGGTGCCCAGGGGACTATATATGATGCTGAAGATTGAACCACTGTGGGATGCATGCCAGGCAAGTGTCTTACCTAGTGTAATATCTCTCTGGCTCTGGAGCTGAATTAATAAAAAAAAATCAAAATATGTAGATTCTCTGAAACTCTCAAAGACACATTACTACTTAAGATGCAGGACATATTTAGTAGGAACTAAGCAATAGAACTGGATAAAAAAAAGACAAATGTTTATTCTAGCACTAAAATATTAACTTCCTAGGTTAGTCTTACCATTTAATTCTTATTCGAAAGTCCACTAAAATTGGTTGAGTCAGTACTATTTCACTCTTCACATACAAGAAAAGTGTATAAATAATTAAATAGTTTAAAAATATAGGGAGGCATACTGCTTCAAATGATAAACCTGATTCAAGTAATAATGCAATTTTTTATTGTTTGATTTTGACCATACCCATTTGTACTCAGGGCTTACTCCTCACTTTGAGTTAACAGATGATTCCTGATTGGGTTCAGAGAACATTTGGTGTGTGGGTCATTTAATAGGCGTCAGCTGTGTGCAAGGCAAGCCCCCACCATTGTACTCTCTGTAGCCCAATAATGGCATATTTACAAAAATTCAGAGAACAAAAGGAAAAAGTATGATAAGGGGCTGGCATGATAGTGCAGCTGCAGGGCATTTGCCTTGCACCAACAGACCTGGCTTCGATCCCCAGCATCCCATGTGGTCCTCTAAGTCAGGAGAGATTTCTGAGCCCAGATCAAGAAGTAGTCCCTGAGTGTCACTGGGTGTGGCTGAAAAACAAATAAACAAAAAAGTATTTGATAAATGAGAAGATCATTATAGATAATGGTGTTTTATGCTGTTTTACCTTTCTATGTAACTGATTTTTCTTTAATCTTATTTTTTCTCATTTATTTATTTTTTTTCACATACAGTACTTATGAAGCCTTTACATTTGCAAAGAACTATTCTGTAGGGAACAAAAACAAGGCTTTTAAAATTAGAGGACAATTAAATAGGTTTCAAAGAGTACTTTTGGTTTTTCACTAATTTTTCAATTTAATTATTACTGAATTTTCTATTATTTTATGAGCTTCTGATATTAAACCACTAAAAATTAAAAGTAAAGTTTGAGATGGACAGTAATATCTAAAATTTGCATAAATAAAATTATTTAGTAAGTACAAAGTAAATCGCTCCTGGCTTGGGGGACCACATGGGACGCCAGGGGGATCGAATCACGGTCTGTCCTACACTAGGGCTTGCAAGGCAGACATCTTACCTCTAGCGCCACCTCTCCGACCCGATGCTACTTTTTAATGAAAATTGTACAAAATCTATGATGCCTTTAACCAATGGTATAACATGAAATGATAATTTCATGGTGGATTCTGGTATCAAGATAATTTTTTCCCTAAAGTAAATGATGCAATTTCTTTACTAGTATGAATTAAAAAAATCCAGTCAACTATTTTGCTGGAGCAATAGCACAGCGGTAGAGTGTCTGTCTTGCACGCAGCTGACCTGGGACAGACCAGGTTTGATCCCTGGCATCCTATTTGGTTCCCAGAGCCTGCCAGGAGCAATTTTTGAGCCCAGATTCAGGAATAATCCCTGTGCACTGGAGGGTGTGCCCCCCCAGAACAAAACAAAACAAAACAATACAACATCAAAAACACAATAAAACAATTGACTCAGTTTGAGTCTTCTCGTTTATTCTTTTTTTTTATGACATGTAATATATACATAGCAGGGGTGAAACCATACTAGGAAGTACATAGATAGTATTCCCAGCTCAGTGCTCAAAGGTTACTTGTGTTTGTGTTCAGAATTACTCCTGACTGTGCTCAAGTAATGTCAGTATGTGGGAGACCTTATATGGTATTTGGGACTGAAACTAGCTCTGCCATTGGTAAGAGCAAGTTAATCCCTGTATAATTTCTTTGTCCTTAAAATGTATTTGTAGACTTAAATTGTTGAGATCAATGGTTGCTATGTGACATGGGTCTACCACTAAAATCTGCATGCTCTGCATCTAAGTGCTTTGAAGTTACTTAATCCACTTTCTAGTAATACAAAATTTCTGCTAGAAATTGGTTTGTATGCATTTATATGGTGTTCATAGTCCCTTTGGTAGAAATGAATGTGGAATGAAAGCAGTTTCTCTGTTCTCATAGTACGTGGACACTTCTTGTATAATACAAGTAAGCATCCCACAGTTGATGGCTATTTGGAAGAATTTATTTATTTAATATTTTATTTATTTATTATTTGTAACCTGGGTGGCTGAGATCACTTTTGCTTTATTTGCCTTTATACTATCCCCTCCCCTAGGTCTCCTTTGTGACATTACTAGACATATGAGAAAAGAAAGGTTGAAAAAAAGTTAAAGATCGGAAATTCTAATGGGTCTTCTAACAGACTTCACTTGAATACATATATCCATTGAAAAAAATGTATAAAATTATTAATGATATAAATTAGCAACCATTTCACAGGTTCTTAAGTGTGTCTTGACCCTTAAAAATTTAAGATGTTTCTTAAAAATGATTATTTATGATGTTTAATGCTTATAATTATTTGCACTAATAAATTAATTTTCTTAATATTACATAAAATGTTCCTTAAATATGTCTGACCCTAGTTTGATCTTCGGCATCCATAAGATCCCCTTAAAACAGCTAACAGTGATCTCAAAAACCCAAAATCTACAAGAACCAACCAAACAAAAATTAACTCAATTTTTTGACTGTATTCTTTGGCTTAATACATTTATAGTTATGATCTGCCTCCTTTTCTGCCAAATATTTTTTGAAGTATATATTGTGGTGTTAATGATAGATTATCTCCTGTGTTTTAAGCAAAAAATTTTTATAATCTTGAAGAAGAATATATAATATTTTATATCTATCCTAAAATTATTAATTTTATGATTTGAGCTGATAATTTTGAATTTGTTACTTAGAGACTTTATTTTGACCATGAGCATGAGTCTATTGCTCTCATTGTGATGTGATCTTGTATTGAATAAAAATAAAATCTTTTAATTTCATTAAAAATTAGTTATTTTTGGTGCTTGCTTCGGCAGCACATATACTAATTGGAACGATACAGAGAAGATTAGCATGGCCCCTGTGCAAGGATGACACGCGAATTCGTGAAGCATTCCATATTAAAAAAAATAATTATTTTTTCACTAACATGAAAATCATCACATGGTACTGAGAGTATAATAGATTCAATTTCCATATGAGCATTTAAATCATGTTCTTAAAACATTATTTACATAATTCTCATTTAAGAGCTTTGCTACTATCATTTTTATTAAGACTTTTTAAAAAATTATTAGAGTATGACATGCTTGGGTTTCACCATAGAAAATGATCCCAGAGAAAACTGAAATTAAGTATCAGGATTTTTTTAGCTCAATGGGCAACTTACAATGTATAGAACTGGAGCTTACTTTTTATGCAGTCGACCTGGGTTCAATTCCTCACACCACGTATGTTCCTACAAGCATTGCAAGAATTTATTCTCAAAGTTCAGAGCCAGGAGTAAGCTCTAAGCACTGTAAGTTTGGCTCAAAGAACAAAACAAACAAATTAACAAATAAAAGCAAATAAAATATTTTTCTGTAGGTCATGAATAATTCCAGATTTCTTGTCTCTGTTTTTTTTCAGACTCTAACCACTTTTTAAAGAGTATCTGTAATTTGATGTCTTTCAAAGTACTAAATAAGACTAAACATATAAAAAAAAGAAAAATAAGTTGTTTACTAAGTTATGACATGATTACTATATTTCATTAACTGAGAATTGATGAGAGGTAAAATAAGATATAGCTATAGATAATGAAATATGTGATTTTGAATAATCTAAAAGTCAGTGAAAATAATTGCTTTGTAACTATTTCTAACCAATCAATAATGTATATTATATAAAACAGTAACTGTGGTACTATGTGTATAAGAAGAGATTATAAAATAAAATATAAAACTAAATATGATTATATATTTTCTTATATTCTTTTTATTTTTTTTGGTTTTGGAGTCACATCCAGCAGAGCTCAAGGGTTACTCCTAGCTCTCTGCTCAGAAATCACTCCTGGCAAGCTCGGGGGATTATTTGGAATGCCAAAATTTGAACCACCGTTCTTCTGCATGCAAGGCAAACCCCCTACCTCCATGCTATCTCTCTGGCCCCATTTTCTTCTATTCTTATCAATAGATCATTTGGAATAAAAAGTACTACTTGGGAATCATGAGATGAAACAATCTTTCTAATATATGAACTAGGTAAAATGCATTGCCCATCATTTTATTTCTATGATTAGGAATAGCTGCTTCCTTGGTATGATAAATAAAAAGAACATGTCATGGAATAACTACTTAAATACTAAGTAAAGTATTTAAAAAATTTTACTCATTGCTACTTTTCTTTCATGATAGAACATTTTTTTGTAAGATAAGTTAGAATTTCTTTGTCTTAGAAGAAACTTCCCTAGCCATCCAGACATTTTGTTAGCTATGATAAAACTAAAATTAATAAAGAAACTTGAGATTCATAGTATTTCTGTATTAACTAATTTATGAAATTCCATTTTCACTTGTGAATTTCTCTTTAAGACCAGAATTATCCTTCAGCATGATTTCATCAATGGATATTGTGGAACCCAGGGAAATAGCTCAGTTGCGTAGCGTGATGGTTTATAAGCTGAGGTTGTGAGTCCAATTACTGTTGCTATCACAAGACTGACATAGTTGCTGAGTACGTATATTGCAGCTCTGCTGTCTCTAAATTCTGATGCCACATCCTAAGACTGCACCATAGTGAGCTGTGTGCAAACACTGCCAATAAATAATTCCACCCCCAGTGATTACAATCACAAAAAAAAAAAGATGCGTGTGCCTTATCATGGCCTGGAAATGTAAGTATGTGATTGTGTGTTTGGGAATCGCAGTGACCCCCTCAATAAACGGCACAAACCAGAATTGGCATTCATACCAGAACTAAAAATCTATTCTCTAGAAAGCATTGCAGCTAAGTATGAAAGAACTGCAATCTGATGTTGCAATCATGGTGAGCATCACAAGTAAACAAGTGGAAGCAACAATATCAAGCCTG